>NC_091152.1:49220224-49240224 GCF_040958095.1 Procambarus clarkii | reverse complement strand
AGAGTGAGTGAAGCAGATCCTGACATAGTTGCAATTGTGGAAACTAAAATTAATGACATGATCTCAGATGCAATCTTTCCTGAAGGGTATCAGGTGATACGAAAAGAGAGGACACAGAGACAGGGAGGGGAGTAGCACTCCTAATAAAGCGGAAATGGAAGTTTGAAGACCTGGGAAATCGAGTTACCAATGAGTGCACAAGCTTCATACATGGAACTCTGACAGTAGATGGGAGGAAGATTGTGATCTTGGTAATCTACAATCCCCCACCAAACAGTAGAAGACCCAGGCAGGAGTATGATGACAACAACAAGGCATGTATAGATGAACTGCAGAAGGCAGCAACACTAGCCCACAGAATGAGAGCGAAGCTGCTGATCATGGGGGACCTAAATCATGGAGAGATAAATTGGGAATCAAGGAATCCCCATGGAGGGGATGAAACGTGGGGAACAAAATTAGTACATGTTATAGACAGGAATTTCCTAACACAACATGTGAAGGAAGACACAAGGGAAAGAGGAGGAGATGCACCGAGCATATTAGACCTGATTTTCACCCAGAACGTAGAAGATATCGAGAATTTAGAGCATGAAATACCTCTAGGGGCCAGTGACCAGTGTGTCCTAGTCTTTGACTACATGATGGAATTCAAACATATGACCATGAGACAAGAGATCTGGGAAAGGAGAGTTGAGTACAGGAAAGGGGACTATAAGAAGATAAGAGACTATCTGGGTGAAGTGCAGTGGGAGGAAGAAATTAGAGGAAAAACAGTCCAAGATATGATGGACCTAGTCATACAGAAATGCCAGGAGGCCGAAGAGAGATTTATACCAACAGTAAAGGGAAAAAATAAGAAGGAATATAATAACCCATGGTTTAATAGACAGTGTCAGGAAGCAAAAATGGCCAGCAGGCGGGAGTGGAGGAAGTACAGAAGACAAAGAACAGAGGACAACAGGATCAGATACAACAGAGCTAGGAACGATTACATTAACATAAGACGAACATCGGAAAGGGACTATGAGAACGATATTGCAATCAAAGCAAAAAAACAACCTAAGTTACTACACAGTCATATAAGAAGAAAAATGTCGGTGAACGACCAAGTGATAAGACTAAGGAAGACAGAGGGGGCATATACTGAAAGTGACAAGGAAATCTGCGAGGCACTGAATGCCAGTTTCCATGGAGTGTTCACTACCGAGCCTGAGCAGCTCCCATTGTTGGAAGGGGTTACCCTAGATGAAAGACTATCAGATATAGAGGTGACAGCAGAGGAGGTAATGAAACAGTTGACAACTCTAGATGCAACTAAAGCAGTTGGATCAGACAAAGTATCACCGTGGATACTAAAAGCAGCAGCACAGGCCCTCAGCATGCCTCTGGCAATGATCTTTAATGAGTCACTTATGTCAGGAGAATTGCCCAGTTGCTGGAAGAAGGCAAATGTCGTGCCGATCTTCAAGAAAGGTGATAGGGAGGAGGAACTTAACTATAGACCTGTATCACTGACAAGCATCCCTGTAAAATACTGGAAAGAATAATTAGGCTACGACTGGTTGCACACCTGGAGAACATTAGGTTTGTGAACAAACATCAACATGGGTTCTGGACAGGGAAATTGTGCCTAACAAACCTTCTGGAATTCTATGATAAAATAACGAGGATAAGACAGGACAGAGATGGTTGGGCAGACTGCATATTTCTGGACTGCCAAAAAGCCTTTGATACAGTTCCGCACATGAGACTGCTGTTCAAGCTCGAGAGGCAGGCAGGGGTGGGGGAAAAGGTCCAAGCAAGGATAAGGAACTACCTAACAGGAAGGACCCAAAGAGTTACGGTAAGGGGCGAGAAGTCGGACTGGCGAACAGTAACAAGTGGAGTACCACAAGGATCGGTGCTGGGACCAATTCTATTTCTTGTATATGTTAACTACATGTTTACAGGCGTAGGGTCCTACATGTCGATGTTTGCGGATGACGCAAAGTTGATGAGAAGAGTTGTGACAGATGAGGATTGCAGGATCCTCCAAGAGGACCTGAACAGGTTGCAGAGATGGTCAGAGAAATGGCTACTGGAATTCAACATGAGCAAATGTAAAGTTATGGAAATGGGACTAGGAGATAGGAGACCAAAGGGACAGTACACAATGAAGGGGAACAGCCTACCTGTGACGACGCGTGAAAGAGACCTGGGATGGACGTAACACCTAATCTATCTCCTGAGGCACATATAAATAGGATAACGACAGCAGCGTACTCTACACTGGCAAAAGTTAGAACATCATTCAGAAACCTAAGTAAGGAGGCATTTAGGGCGCATTACACTGCCGACGTGAGGCCAGTCTTAGAGTATGCCGCCTCATCATGGAATCCCCATCTGAAGAAGCATATAATGAAACTGGAAAAGGTTCAGAGGTTTCCAACGAGACTCGTCCCAGAGCTACGAGGGATGGGGTATGAGGAGCGCCTTAGGGAACTGTGCCTTACGACACTAGAAAGAAGAAGGGAGAGGGGGGACATGATAGGAACGTATAAGATACTCAGAGGGATTGACAGAGTGGACATAGACGAAATGTTCAAACGGAATAGTAACAGAACGAGGGGACATGGATGGAAGCTTGAAACTCAGATGAGTCACAGAGATGTTAGAAAGTTTTCTTTTAGCGTGAGAGTAGTGGGAAAATGGAATGCATTTCAGGAACAGGTTATGGAAGCAAATACTATTCATAATTTTAAAACCAGGTATGATAGGGAAATGGGACAGGAGTCATTGCTGTAAACAACCGATGCTCGAAAGACGGGATCCAAGAGTCAATGCTCGATCCTGCAGACACAACTAGGTAAGTACAACTAGGTGATTACGCACACACACACACACAAAAAAAAAAAGTACAAAAAGGTTCTGGTACAAAAAAGACCGAGACCGTGTGTTAAAGATAGTGTTCGCAAACGAGAACACAAAGGAGTTGATTCTAACAGAGAAAAGCCGCCTACAATATGTGGGGGAATTCAAAAAAGTATTCCTCCAGAGGGACATGGTGAGGGAGGAGAGGGCCAAGGCGGCAGAAGCAAGGAAGAAGCGCAGGGCGAGAGGGGAAAACCAGGAAACCACAGCTCCCAACACATCACCCCCAGAGGCGAGGGGGGAACCCACAACCAGCTACCCAGTAACACCAGCGGGGAGGGCAACCCCACCACTCTCCTCTGCATAGAAAACTCCCCTTTATTCCTGTCCTCCCGGCCCGTTCACCCCATACCCTCCCTGTCCTCCCGGCCCGTTCACCCCATACCCTCCCTGTCCTTCCCCCTTCACTTGACCCCCCACCCCTCATCCCAGTATCCTCTGCAACCCTGGTATCCACCTCACAAATCCTCACACCCATGGCACAGCTTCCTCCACCGGCAGAACATTCACCAAGGAGGAGATTTGAGAAGGGACAGAAGAAAGTGAGCCACAAGGCAATGTACACTAACATAGATGGTATTACAAATAAAGCAAATGAACTTGGAGAATGGGTACTAGAGGAAAACCCAGACATAATAGCTCTCACAGAAACAAAGCTGACAAAAACAATAACAAATGCAGTGTTCCCACAGGACTATTATGTTATGAGGAAAGAGAGAGAAGGAAGAGGTGAGGGTGGTGTAGCTCTGCTGGTAAGAAAAGGCTGAGATTTTGAGGAGTTGGTTGTTCAGGGATGTGAAGGTTTCAGTGACTACATAATAGGAACAATAACAACTGGAGGGCAAAAAATTATAGTCGTAGTCATATATAACCCGCCACCAAATGACAGAAGACCCAGACAGGAATATGATAGAAACAACATGGCCACTATTAACATAATGGAGAGAGCAGCTTCTGTTGCTAGCAGGAATGGATCTGGACTACTAATCATGGAAGACTTCAACCATGGGAAGATAGATTGGGAGAATAGAGACCCGCATGGAGGACCAGAAACATGGAGAGCTAAGCTGCTGGACGTGGCAACAAGAAACTTTCTAAGCCAGCACATCAAGGATCCAACAAGAATGAGAGGAGAAGATGAACCAGCAATACTTGATCTGATATTTACCCTAAATGAGTGGGATATAAGGGAAGTCAAGATGGAAGCGCCCTTGGGAATGAGTGATCACAGTGTATTGAACTTTGAGTACCTGGTAGAGCTAGGAATTATCCCCCCCAAAAAAGAACTAGGAAACAAAAGGCTGGCATACCGAAAGGGAAATTATGAGGAGATGAGAAGCTTCCTAAGGGAAATACCTTGGGACACAGACCTCAGAGCTAAGTCTGTACAAGATATGATGGACTATGTCACCCAAAAGTATCAGGAGGCAGTAAGCAGATACATCCCGGCCCAAAAGGAAAAATCCGAGAAGCAAAAGAAGAATCCAAGGTATAATAGGGCATGTATGGAAGCAAAGGGACTGAACAAAAGGGCGTGGAGGAACTTTCAGAATAACAGAACACCAGAAAGCAGAGAGAAATACCAGAGAACCAGGAATGGGTATGTTAGGGTGATCTCTCATCTTTTTTTTTTCTTGCCATGTAACTGTTATAATTTTTTATAAATTTTGTAAATATTTACCTACTTAAAATTTAAATAAATAAAATAAAATAAATGTTTATTTAGGTAAGGTACATACATACAAGAGATTTTACAAAGAATGATGGATTTATAGATAGGGCTAGTACATACAATGCCTAAAGCCACTATTACGCAAAGCGTTTCGGGCATGAAAAACTTAAATGACTAAAGCTTAATACTAATTGAGCATAGAGAATAAAATGAGTTGAGAACAAATTAAAAAAGAGATAAAAATGGGGAACATGGCTGAAAAAGCAGCACAAATACAATTAGGTTGACAAACAGCGTCGTTTAAAAAAAAAAAAAAAGACATGGGTTGACAATAGGTAGGTAAGGTAGGTTACAGGGAATTTATTAGGTATAGCTTCGTTTTTATTTTAACTGGTTGAGAGAGGTACAGTCTTTAACATGGATGGGAAGGTCATTCCACATTCTGGGTGCATTCATTTGTAGAGCATTTCTAGTTTGATTAAGTCGTACTCTTAGAATATCAAAACTGTATTTATTTCTGATGTGGTGCTCATGGGTTCTGTTACAACCTTCTATGAAGCTTTTGAGGTCAGGATTGGCATTACAGTTCAGCGTTTTATATATGTATAATACACATGAGAGAATGTGCAGTGACTTAATATCTAACATATTCAGAGATTTGAGTAGGGGGTACCGAGTGATGTCTGGGGCCAGAGTTGGATATTGTCCTAATAGCAGCTTTGTGTTGAGTAATTAGAGGACGTAAATGATTTTGGGTGGTAGAACCCCAAGCACAAATACCATAGTTGAGATATGGATAGATGAGGGAGTAATGGAGAATCACCAGGGCAGGGCGGGGTGCATAATATCTGATCTTAGAAAGAATGAGAACAGTTTTTGAAACTTTTTTGATATATTTAGAATGTGTCCCTGGAAATTCAGCTTGTGGTCAATAAGAACGCCAAGGAATTTGCCATCTAATTTGTTACAAATTTGGGTATTGTTTAATTTGAGATTTATTTGATTAGAGGATTTATTGCCAAACAGAATATAGAAAGTTTTGTCAATGTTAAGGGTGAGTTTGTTGGCAGTTAGCCAAAGATGGACTTTATTTAGCTCAGTATTTACTGTGGCATCTAGAGCAAGGGGGGTCAGGACTGGAGTAAATGAAGGTTGTGTCGTCAGCAAATAGAATTGGTTTGAGTTGTTGGGAGGCATTTGGAAGGTCATAATGTAGATGAGAAAGAGGAGAGGGCCAAGTATGCTCCCCTGAGGAACACCAATGTTGATGGGTAGGGTGGGAGAAATTGAATTATTCACAGAAACATACTGGAGCCTGTCAGTAAGGTAAGATTTGAGGTATTGCAGGGAGTGTCCTCTGACACCATAATGATGTAATTTAAGAAGAAGGTTTTGGTGGTTGACAGTGTCAAAAGCCTTACGCAGGTCCACAAATAACCCAACAGGGAACTCATTTTTATCAAGAGCTGCATGAATCAAGTTAATCATACTAATAAGTGCATCGTTAGTGCTTTTTTTGGGTCTGAAGCCATATTGGCAAGAGCTACGTATATTGTGTTTGGCTAGATTAGAGTAAAGCTGCTTGTAGATTAGTTTTTCAAAAAATTTTGACAAGTTAGGCAGGATTGATATAGGTCTGTAGTTGTTAAAATCTGTGAGATCACCACATTTGTGTACAGGGGTTACTCTCGCTTTTTTTTTTTTTTAGAATATCTGGAAAGGTTTGGAGTTCAAGTGACTTGTTGAAGAGCAATGCAATAGCAGGGGCTAAAGATCTGGAGGCTTTTTTGTAAATTAAAGTTGGTACCTCCTCAAGGGCACTAGACTTGGTTTTAAGGGAAAGGATTATCTCATTAACGTCGGTGGAATTAATAGGCTTTAGGTACAGAGACTGTGGATAGTTACCTGTAAGATAGTCCTTAACATCAGTACTGGAAGATGGAATATCATTTGCAAGGGATGACCCAATGGAAGAGAAGAACCTATTGAACTCAATAGCAGAATCAGAGGCTGAAAGCTGACCATCGTTATTGGACAGGAGTGTTGGTTTGTTATTTAAAATCTTCTTTGATCCCAATATTTGTGAAATTGTGCTAAAAGTTTTTTTAATGTTGCTCTTTATTTGGGTAAATTTATCTTTGTAGTATTTAGTTTTGGCTCGTCTAATTATCTTAGATAGCAATAACGAGTAATTCTTTGAGAATTCTTTGAGGACAATTCCTAACCTATACTTCTTCTCAAGGTCATGTTTTTTATTAATGGATTTAAGTATTCCCTTTGTAAGCCAGGGATTGTTAAGCCTTTTAGTTGTGACTTGTTTTGTAAGCATAGGACAGTGGGTGTTATAAAGGCTAAGAGTTTTTTTAAGAAAAGATTGCACTGCTAGGTTGATGTCCCCTATGTTACCTAACTTGGACTCCCAGTTGACATTATCAGCAGCAGTTATAAAATTGTCTACAGCACTTTCATTATGCAGCCTAAAACTTAACTCCCTTGACTCTAGAGGTGGTTTGCTAATGTTAGTTAAGAGAAATGTGGGGTAATGGTCTGTAGTGCTATCGGTGATTATACCTGAAGTAAGCGGAGAGGTTATGTTGGTCCAGATGTGATCTAGAGTCGTGGCAGTACTATCAGTGATTCTAGTAGGTCTAGTGATTAAGGGTATGAGGAAGCAAGAACTCCTACAGTTGAGGAAGCTAACAGCAGTAGAGTGTTCAGGCTCGCAGAGGTCAATATTAAAGTCCCCTGCGATAATTAGATGGTTTTTGTTCAGTCTGTTATCGAGTATTAGATTTCTAAGGTTTGAGTTGAATTCGGACACATCAGTGTTAGGAATTCTATAGACTGCACCCACAGACAGGACAGACTCGGCACCCTTGACTCTGAAGCTGGCGAAGATATACTCCCCAAAGCAGTCTCTAGTTCTAATTACTTTTAAGCATGATAGTTCTTGGTGGTAGTAAAGAGCAGTACCACCACCTCTCTGAATTTGACGACAGTTGTGAATTGCCGAGTAGTTAGGCATGTTAAAGAGTTGAGTAGTATCCTCTTTCAACCTCGTTTCAGTAAGTATAATAAAAGAGAATTTGTTGTCAATAGTTTCAATCAAGGCACTAACATCATCGAAGTGTTTACATAGGGATCTAACGTTCAAGTTGATTACAGAGATATTGTGATTATGTGTTAATACAGTGTTTACATCATGTGCTGTAAAATATCTGCAATTTAGATTAATAAAGTGATGATTATCATAGATCGTGGATAAGAGGTTTAGTTCTGGGTCTATACTGGTTTGTATAAAAAGGCTGGTTGCACGAAAACAAGGCAAGAATGACAAATTACAAAATAGAATTATGCTATAAAAGGGGGAAAAATATATAAACAAGACTATACAAAACAAACAAAATGAACAACAAAAGAAAAACTGAGGTAGCTACAAGGGGCTTACAGGTACTCTCAGGTACACTGTAAGTAATAATTTGCATTATTGAGACACAGGCAAAGCCAGGGGTACAATGGAGTAAGGGAGCATGGCGAGGCTAGGCAACCTAGGTAATAAATGAAATCAAAGAAAAAAGTTGAATAATAAACGTAGGCAAATTTAAGCTAAAGATTATTAACTATAAGTAGTTTAGTTATGATCGTATAATTAATAAGACCTAAAAAAAATATTAAAGCACTCAGTTAATAAAGTCCAGAAAATGACTAGTAAAAGGTAAATTAAAAATTTATTTTCTTAAAAATTATTTTCTTAAATTAAAGACCTGCCCGAAACGCTGCGCGTACTAGTGGCTTTACAAGATTGTGATTACCATATTATGTATCCTCACAATCCCAATGTACCTTCTTGTATATATATAAATAAATAAATAAATAAATATAAGCAATAAATAGTACCTTACAAATATAACGTGAAAGTTCCACTAAGAAAAGTGTAAAAGAGAGACATAAGTACTAGAAGGATAGGGATAAGTGCAAATACTCCTTCCAAAGTACTAGGTCGCAGGACCGGCGTTAGCCCACTAACAGAGCGGGCCCGCCCAGCTAAGGGCTCCACAGGGGTCCCGGCTAAGGGCGTAACGGACTGGCCCAGCTAAGGGGCCTAGTACGGGGCCGTCCGAGGGCATGGCTGATGTGCCCAGCTAAGGGCCGGGACTACGGATGCCTTGACTAAGGAAAGAGCAGGACCGCAAAAAATGCCCCACAAAAGGTGGGTAAGGCAGTAACGAAAGTGAAAGTAATAATATAGTATGAGAACTAACGCCGCCAGCATAGCGCTCATTACCCTAAAGGCCAAAGACCGTTATGCTAAACAAGCATAAACAATAACAGAGCCGTAATCCAGAGAAAACGATAACAATAAGTAAAGCAGAGGGAGGGTAGAAGTAAGGAAACTAAAACCCGGACCGAATAATAAAGAACTTAAATTAGTAATACTATGAAACAATAGGAACAACATTCATGGCGTTAGGCGAGGCCAGAAGCCAACAGGGTAATTGACATGAGATCATTAACACTAACAGTGACTATAACATCAATGGCAAATAGTAACAAGTGGGGAAACCCCAGCCAACTCCACCAATGAACCCGAAGACCATAAGCAAAGTAGGCTTAAAACAATAATAGTAGCAGAAAAACCCAGAATAAGGGGCCATCTCCCCCGAAATAAAAAGTTGTTGTAGGGTATTCATAATTTATTATCCTGATGCATGTGAAAGGTGCTGCACATAGGCCAAGTTTCAGCATCTCAGCCTAAATAGAGACGGAGAAAAAAAAAAAAAAAAAAAAATACGAATTTTTCAAATATGTTCAAAACATTTCACAGCCCACAATTGTGAACCAAAATCATTTATAAGACACTCAGCTATGACCTTACTATATAATAAAGATTTGCATGTCACATTATTTTCCTAGATGTATTTAGTGCAATAATACAGATTTTATAAAAGTTTCCCAAAAACGTATGCAACAAAATGAGGTGTATCATTATTTATAAAATCAATAAATCTACGTAGATAAGAATAATGACATGCGTTTATAGAGGCGTATTTTCTACATATAATGTGCAAGTTTCATGTAAATAGAATAATAAATAAAGGCTGTGAAATTTTATCTAGTATTAAAAGTTGGAGTTGCGTAGCGCGCTCTCAAAGTCTACTGAACCTGCGGTCACTCGTGACTGGTGATTTACGCATTGCGGCCAGCTCGTATGGAGAGCTCGCATGCATCTAGCTGTCAATGCTTCTCTCTTGTTCGTTTGGTAAGTCATATTGCAGTACAAATAGCTAAAAATCCAAAAATAGCATGTTCTGGGAGATATTGTGTGAGCGCGTCAGCATACATCCTCTCTCCATGAGAGACACGCAGTCACTGACTGCACCACCCTCGTGTCAGACCATATGTTGTGTTGCCATATGGTTAGTTTATATACATTTTATGCATAACATGTTATTTTCAACGCTATTACGAAAAATAAGACATCTACAACGTAAGATACAATACCCCGCGGCGTACTCACGGCGCGAGGACCAGATTTACGAAAGTTGCAGCGGGAAATTTGACTCTAATTACGTTATTTTTCAAGATATCATTAAACGGTTTGGACCACAGTGTTGCCAGAACGTTGTAGTATTTTTCGTAATTTTTCGTAAATATTCCATTTTTCATCGGACTTTCGGTGACATGGCCCCATAAACTCAATAATTACAAATAATAACAGAGGGGGGGGGGGAGGAGAAGTGAGGCAACTATAAACCTGAACTGAATAGAACAGAACTTAAATAAATTTATATAATGTAATAAATAAATAGTGCCACCAGTCAACATGAAAAGCAGCTACGAGTCGTCTGGGATTCGTCCTGAAGTCGTCCAGACGCCAACTGGAGATCATCTTGTAATCATCCTGGAACAGGAAGGCGCCAACAAGAAGGCATCGTGCAGGCATCAAGAAGTCGTCTTGTAGTCAACACAAAGTCACCTTGCAGGTGATCGCAGACATTCACTACTACAGGAAGACCTGGACAAACTGGAGGAAAGGTCTAGAAAAAGGCTGCTAAAGTTCAACTCAGGAAAGTGTAAGGTAAAGAAAATAGGCGAAGGCTGCAAATTCACAAGGCAAGGCTAGATATATGAGTTAGAATTATATATATATATGAATATAGTAAATGACGTCAACGGCGCACCAGGAGAACCACAGCAGAAGTAGTATGTCCAACTGTAAGCAATTGTGCTCAAAATAAGACTGGAATATGCATTTTTTACTGCTTTTTGCTTCATCACAATTTTGTTCATAAAATCGTTAGTGACTTGTGTGAACAATAAACACTGAAGGATACACTCAAAGTCTGCTTCTGGAAGTGTTTACAGACTTCAGTTTTCTTTAATATAAATTTAAATTCTTATCATTTTGGTTTATGTTGCAGCCTTTTACGTCACGATCTCTTAATATGGGTCATGGGAAGAACGCACACACACACACACACACACACACACACACACACACACACACACACACACACACACACACACACACACACACACACACACACACACACACACACACACGCACACACACACACACGCACACACGCACACACACATACACACGCACACACACATACACACATACACACATACACACACACACACACACACACACACACACACACACACACACACACACACACACACACACACGCACACACACACACACGCACACACGCACACACACGCACACACGCACACACACATACACACGCACACACACATACACACATACACACATACACACACAGGAAAACAGAGAAATGAAGATGAGAAACCCATGGTTTAATCAAAGATGTAGGCTAGCTAAGCAGCAAAGTAAAAGGGCATGGAGAAACTATAGGAATAACAGGACACTGGAGAGCAGAGAAAGATACCAGAATGCCAGGAATGAATATGTCAGGATGAGAAGAGAGGCAGAAAGACAATACGAAAATGACATCGCAAGCAAGGCAAAGACTCAGCCTAAATTGTTGCATAGCCACATTAGGAGAAAAACAACAGTAAAGGAACAGGTTATGAGATTAAGGATAGGGGCGGAAGGATTCACTACAAATGACAAGGAAGTGTGTGAGGAATTGAATAAGAAATTCCAGGAGGTCTTCACCTTAGAACAAGGAGAAATTCCAGAGGTAAGTGAGGGAATAGCTAACCAGGAACCACTGGAAGAGTTTGAGATTACCAGTGGGGAAGTAAGGAAGTGTTTACTAGAGTTGGACGTGACGAAGGCTATAGGCCCAGATGGAATCTCCCCTTGGGTTCTAAAGGAAGGAGCAAGAGAACTGAGCCTACCACTCTCCATAGTGTATAACAAATCACTGGCAACAGGGGAACTGCCAGATATTTGGAAAGCAGCTAACGTAGTCCCGATATACAAGAAAGGGGATAGACAGGAGGCACTGAACTACAGGCCAGTGTCCCTAACCTGCATACCATGCAAGCTGATGGAGAAGATTGTGCGAAAAAAACTAGTGGAGCATCTGGAGCGAAGGAACTTTGTAACACAGCATCAACATGGGTTCAGGGATGGCAGGTCCTGCCTCACAGGGTTACTTGAATTCTACGACCAGGCAACAAAAATAAGGCAAGAAAGAGAAGGGTGGGCTGACTGCATATTTTTGGATTGTCAGAAAGCCTTTGATACAGTGCCACACAAGAGGCTAGTGCGAAAGTTGGAGATGCAGGCTGGAGTGAGAGGGAAGGTACTCCGGTGGATAGAGGAATACCTAAGCAACAGGAGACAACGAGTCTGTGTGAGGGGTGAGGTCTCAGATTGGCGAGACGTCACAAGTGGAGTCCCGCAGGGGTCAGTCCTTGGACCTATACTGTTTCTGGTATATGTAAATGATCTCCCAGAGGGTATAGATTCGTTCCTCTCAATGTTTGCCGACGATGCAAAAATTATGAGGAGGATTGAAACAGAGGATGATAGTAGGAGGCTACAAGATGACCTGGATAGACTGAGTGAATGGTCCAACAAATGGCTGTTGAAGTTCAACCCGAGTAAATGCAAAGTAATGAAACTAGGCAGTGGAAACAGGAGGCCAGGCACAGGATACAGAATAGGAGATGAAGTACTTAATGAAACAGACAGAGAGAAAGATCTAGGAGTTGATATCACACCAAACCTGTCTCCTGAAGCCCACATAAAGAGAATAACGTCTGCGGCATATGCGAGGCTGGCTAACATCAGAACGGCGTTCAGGAACCTGTGTAAGGAATCATTCAGAATCTTGTACACCACATATGTAAGACCAATCCTGGAGTATGCGGCCCCAGCATGGAGCCCGTACCTTGTCAAGCACAAGACGAAGCTGGAAAAAGTCCAAAGGTATGCTACTAGACTAGTCCCAGAACTAAGAGGCATGAGTTATGAGGAAAGGCTGCGGGAAATGCACCTCACGACACTGGAAGACAGAAGAGTAAGGGGGGACATGATCACAACCTACAAAATCCTCAGGGGAATCGACCGGGTAAACAAGGATGAACTTTTCAACACTGGTGGGACGCGAACAAGGGGACACAGGTGGAAGCTGAGTACCCAAATGAGCCACAGAGACGTTAGAAAGAACTTTTTCAGTGTCAGAGTAGTTAGCAAATGGAATGCATTAGGAAGTGATGTGGTGGAGGCTGACTCCATTCACAGTTTCAAATGTAGATATGATAGAGCCCAATAGGCTCAGGAATCTGTACACCAGTTGATTGACGGTTGAGAGGCGGGACCAAAGAGCCAGAGCTCAACCCCCGCAAGCACAATTAGGTGAGTACAATTAGGTGAGTACACACACACACACACACACACACACACACACACACACACACACACACACACACACACACACACACACACACACACACACACGCACACACACACTAAATTTCAACTCAGTAAAGTGTAAAGAAATTAAATTAGGCGAAGGGAGCAGGAGGCTGAACACAAGGTATCATCTGCGAGGTGAAATCCTGCAAGAGTCAAATAGAGAGAAAGATTTGGGGGTTGATATCACACCAACCTGTCCCCAGAGGCCCGAAATCAAAAGGATATCATCCGCGGATATCATCATATTGAAGACTAGCCAACATAAGAACTGCCTTTAGAAACTTGTGTAAGGAATCGGTCAGGACCCTGTATACCACTTATGTCAGACCAATCATGGAATATGCAGCTCCAGCCTGCAGTCCATATCTAATTAAACACAAGACAAAGTTAGAGAAAATTCAGCGGTATGCTACCAGACTTGTCCCGGAACTGAGAGGTATGAGCAACGAGGAAAGGCTGAAGGAGCTGATCCTCACGTCCCTGGAAAACAAAAGAGTAAGGGGAGACATGATAACCACCTAAAAAATTCTCAGGGGAATTGACAGGGTGGACAAAGACAAACTCTTCAGCACGGGTGGGACACGAACAAGGGGACACAGGTGCAAACTTAGTACCCAAATGAGAAACAGAAACATTAGAAAGATTTTTTTCAGTTAATTTTTTTAGTAAACAAGTGAAATGCAATGGGAAGTGATGTGGTGGAGGCTGACTCCATACACAGTTTCAAGTGTAGATATGATAGAGCCCAGTAGGCTCAGGAATCTGTACACCTGTTGATTGACAGTTGAGAGGCGGGACCAAAGAGCCAGAGCTCAACCCCCGCAAACACACTTAGGTGAGTACAACTAGGTGAGTACACACACACACACACACATACACACACACACACACATACACACACACACACACACACACACACACACACACACACACACACACACACACACACACACACACACACACACACACACACACACACACACAGACACACACACACACACCTGTTCTGGTGCAATTCTCCAATGAGGAGGCTGTGGAGTACATAATGAGGACCAAGCATTTACTCAGAGGAAGTGAAACCCATTACAATGTGTTTATAGAGAGGTTTATGACGAAAGATGAGCAAATAGCCCACAAGAATAGATGGCAACAACGACACCGAACTAGCCTCTCAGGTAGTCTCACCTCCCAGGTCACATCCCAGGTCACCTCCCAGGCCACCTCCCAGGTCACCTCCCAGGTCGCATCCTCCCCAACTCAGCCCTCCTATACATCCCCCCTGCCTCAGCCTCCCAAAACCCCCCTGTCCCTTCCACATTTACACCTCCCCAACGATTCCTCTGCCCCTGCTACATCACACTTGTCAGCGACCCCAGTGGGTCAAGCCATGCTCTCCCCAAACCCACCTTCCCATCCCCCCTCCCCAAATACCCCTTCCTACTCCCCTGCCCCTTCTACCCCATTGACTTCAATTCCATCTACTCCATCCCAGCTTCCACTGCACCCCTCTTCCACTCACCCCCAAATCCCACCCAACCCTCACCCCTCCTATGCACCTCCAGCCCACATTTAACCCCCTCACCTTGTGACCCCCTAACACCTTCCCCCATCTCCCTCTTCCCCTCTTCTACCCCAAAACCCCCACCTACCCCCGATTCCCCCCTAACTAATATACCCTCTCTTCCACTCCCAGCACCCATGCTCCATTCTCATCTCAGCTCTCCGCCCTCAGTATCCCTCTCCCCCCCAACCTCTCAACCTCTATCTGACTCTCAGTCTCACTCTATTTCTCAACCCCCCTATGCTATTCAGACCCCTAACTTTCAGACCCATTATGCCCTTCCTACCCCCCTAGATGCCCAGACCCCATTCGCCTACCAGGCACTCCCAGGCACCCCCCTAGCACCCCCCACTCACCCCCACAGCCCCCACTTGCCCCCCAGACACCCCCCAGTTCCCCCCAGACCCCTGGTGAAAGGGGGAACTCTAACACCCGAGTTTCCAAGAAGAGTCTCAAGGTTTGGTACACCAATGCTGATGGGGTAGCCAATAAAGCAGAAGAGATAAAAGAAAGAGTTAGTGAGGCAGACCCAGACATAGTGGCAATAGTGGAAACTAAAATAAATAGCATGATCTCGGATGCAATCTTTCCAGAGGGGTACCAGGTGATAAGAAAAGAAAGGACACAGAGACAGGGAGGAGGAGTGGCACTACTAATAAAGCGGAAATGGAAGTTTGATGAGCTGGAAAATCCGGGTACCAATGAAAGCACAAGCTTCATACATGGAACTCTGACAGTGGATGGGAAGAAGATTGTAATCTTGATACCCTACAATCCCCCACCAAACAGTAGAAGGCCCAGGCAGGAGTACGAGGACAGCAACAAGACATGTATGGATGAACTGCAGAGGGCAGCAACTTTAGCGCATAGAATGAGAGCGAAGCTGCTGGTCATGGGGGACCTAAATCACGGAGAGATAGATTGGGAAACGAGGAATCCCCATGGCGGGGAGGAGACCTGGGGAGCGAAGCTGGTAGACGTTATTGACAGGAATTTCCTAACACAGCATGTGAATGAAGATACTAGGGAAAGAGGAGGGGATATGCCCAGCCTATTAGATCTCATTATCACTCAGAATGTAGAAGACATCGAGCAGTTGGAACATGAAATACCACTAGGAGCAAATGACCATTGTGTCCTAGTCTTTGACTACATGATGGAGCTTAAAATTGTGACCAAAGGACAAGAGGTCCGGGAAAGGAGACTTGATTACAGAAAAGGGGACTACAGAAGGATAATAGACTACCTGGGAGAAGTGCAGTGGGAGGAAGAACTTAGAGGAAAAACAGTGCAAGGTATGATGAACCAAGTCATATTGAAATGCAAGGAGGCTGAAGATAGATTTATTCCAACAATAAAGGAAAAAAGCAGGAGGGAATATAATAACCCATGGTTTAATAGACAGTGTCAGGAAGCAAAGGTGAGAAGCAGGAGGGAGTGGAGGAAGTACAGAAGACAAAGGACAGAGGACAACAGGATTAGATGTAACAGAGCTAGGAATGATTACATTAACATAAGACGAGTGTCGGAAAGAAATTATGAGAATGATATTGCAGTCAAAGCGAAAAAGCAACCAAAATTACTACATAGCCATATAAGAAGGAAGATGTCGGTAAATGACCAAGTGACAAGACTGAGGAAAACAGAAGGGGCATATACAGAAAGTGACAAGGAAATCTGCGAGGTACTGAATGCAAAATTCCATGGAGTGTTCACAACCGAGCCTGAGCAGCTCCCATTGTTAGAAGAGATTACCCAAGATGAAAGACTATCAGATATAGAGGTGACAGCAGAGGATGTAATGAAACAGTTGACAACACTAGATGCAAATAAAGCTGTTGGACCAGACAAAGTATCACCGTGGATACTTAAAGAGGCAGCGCAGGCTCTCAGCGTGCCTCTGGCAATGATCTTTAATGAGTCACTTATGTCGGGAGAATTGCCCAGTTGCTGGAAGGAGGCAAATGTCGTACCGATTTTCAAAAAAGGTGATAGGGAGGAGGAACTTAACTACAGACCCGTATCACTGACAAGCATCCCCTGCAAAATACTTGAAAGAATAATTAGGCTAAGACTTGTTGAGCACCTGGAGAGCATTGGGTTTGTAAACAAGCACCAACATGGGTTCTGGACAGGGAAATCATGCCTAACAAACCTTTTAGAATTCTATGATAAAGTAACAAGGATAAGGCAGGACAGAGAAGGCAGGGCAGACTGCATATTTCTTGACTGCCAAAAGGCCTTTGATACGGTACCGCACATGAGACTGCTATACAAACTTGAGAGGCAGGCAGGAGTAAGCAGAAAGGCCCTAGTATGGGTGAAGAACTACCTAACAGGAAGGAGCCAGAGGGTAATGGTAAGGGGCGAAAAGTCGGACTGGCGAACAGTAACAAGTGGAGTACCTCAAGGATCGGTGCTGGGACCAATCCTCTTTCTAATTTACGTAAATGATATGTTTACAGGAGTGGAATCATACATGTCAATGTTTGCAGATGACGCAAAATTAATGAGAAGAGTTGTGACAGACGAGGATTGTAGGATCCTCCAAGAGGACTTAAACAGGCTGCAGAGATGGTCAGGGAAATGGCTACTGGAGTTTAACACCAGTAAATGTAAAGTTATGGAAATGGGATCAGGTGACAGGAGACCAAAGGGACAGTACACAATGAAGGGGAACAGCCTACCTGTAACGATTCGAGAAAGAGACCTGGGAGTGGATGTGACACCTAATCTAACTCCTGAGGCACATATAAATAGGATAACGACAGCAGCGTACTCTACACTGGCGAAAATTAGAACTTCATTCAGAAACCGAAATGAGGAAGCTTTTAGGGCGCTTTACACTCCCTACGTGAGACCCGTCTTAGAGTATGCCGCGCCATCATGGAGCCCCCACCTGAAGAAACACATAAAGAAACTGGAGAAGGTTCAGAGGTTTGCGACGAGGCTTGTCCCAGAGTTACGAGGGATGGGATATGAAGAGCGGCTGAAGGAACTGAACCTTACGACACTAGAGAAAAGAAGGGAGAGAGGAGATATGATAGGGACATATAAAATACTCAGGGGAATTGACAAAGTGGAAATAGATGAAATGTTCACACGTAATAATAACAGAACGAGGGGTCATGGGTGGAAACTGGAAACTCAGATGAGTCACAGAGATGTTAGGAAGTTTTCTTTTAGCGTGAGAGTAGTAGAAAAATGGAATGCACTTGGGGAACAGGTTGTGGAAGCAAATACTATTCATACTTTTAAAACTAGGTATGATAGGGAAATGGGACAGGAGTCATTGCTGTAAACAACCGATAGCTAGAAAGGCGGGATCCAAGAGTCAATGCTCGATCCTGCAAGCACATATAGGTGAGTACACACACACACACACACACACACACACACACACACACACACACACACACACACACACACACACACACACACACACACACACACATACAAGTGTGTGTCCTACATGTCGATGTTTGCGGATGACGCAAAGTTGATGAGAAGAGTTGTGACAGATGAGGATTGCAGGATCCTCCAAGAGGACCTGAACAGGTTGCAGGGATGGTCAGAGAAATGGCTACTGGAATTCAACACGAGCAAATGTAAAGTTATGGAAATGGGACTAGGAGATAGGAGACCAAAGGGACAGTACAGAATGAAGGGGAACAGCCTACCTGTAACGACACGTGAAAGAGACCTGGGGGTGGACGTAACACCTAATCTATCTCCTGAGGCACATATAAATAGGATAACGACAGCAGCGTACTCTACACTGGCAAAAGTTAGAACATCATTCAGAAACCTAAGTAAGGAGGCATTTAGGGCGCTTTACACTGCCGATGTAAGGCTAGTCTTAGAGTATGCCGCCTCATCATGGAGTCCCCATCTGAAGAAGCATATAATGAAACTGGAAAAGGTTCAGAGGTTTGCAACGAGACTCGTCCCAGAGCTACGAGGGATGGGGTATGAGGAGCGCCTTAAGGAACTGTGCCTTACGACACTAGAAAGAAGAAGGGAGAGGGGGGACATGATAGGAACGTATAAGATACTCAGAGGGATTGACAGAGTGGACATAGACGAAATGTTCACACGGAATAGTAACAGAACGAGGGGACATGGATGGAAACTTGAAACTCAGATGAGTCACAGAGATGTTAGGAAGTTTTCTTTTAGCGTGAGAGTAGTGGGAAAATGGAATGCACTTCAGGAACAGGTGTGGAAGCAAATACTATTCATAATTTTAAAACCAGGTATGATAGGGAAATGGGACAGGAGTCATTGCTGTAAACAACCGATGCCCGAAAGGCTGGATCCCAGAGTCAATGCTCGATCCTGCAGACACAACTAGGTGAGTACATACACTCACACACACACTGGAGTTACGGGTTAGACAAGATAAGGAAGAGTTAGGGGGACATGATCACCACATTCAAGATTCTCAAGGGAGTTGATAGGGTAGATTTAACACAAGGGGCATACGCACTAAGGGACACAGGTGGAAACTGAGTTCCCAAATGAGCCACAGAGATATTAGAAAGAACATTTTTAGTGTCAGAGTGGTTGACAAATGGAATGCATTAGGAAGTGATGTGGTGGAGGCTGACTCCATACACAGTTTCAATTGTAGATATGATAGAGCCCGATAGGCTCAGGAATCTGTACACCTGTTGATTGACGGTTGAGAGGCGGGACCAAAGAGCCAGAGCTCAACCCCCGCAAACACAACTAGGTGAGTACACACACACACACTCACACACACACACACTCATTCTGTTTCCTCCCTCTCTCCCTCGCTCTACCATGGTCTCTCTCGCTCTCCCTCTCTGTTCCACTTTCCTTCTCTCCCTCTCTCCCTCCCTCAAACCTTTCCACCACCTCCTGCCACCGGCTAACCCCACTCAGTACCACCCCCCTCTCACCCTACACACTCACACCTTCCAACTTCCACTCCTAAGTCCCCCCCCCCCCCCCTTTCGCACCAACAC
>NC_091152.1:49175224-49215224 GCF_040958095.1 Procambarus clarkii | reverse complement strand
AGTCCCCCTCTTCTGTAATCAAGTCTCCTTACTCGGACCTCTTGTCCTTTGGTCACAATTTTAAGCTCCATCATGTAGTCAAAGACTAAGACACAATGGTCACTGGCTCCTAGTGGTATTTCATGTTCTAAATGCTCGATGTCTTCTAAATTCTGGGTGAAAACGAGGTCTAATAGACTGGGCATATCCCCTCCTCTTTTCCTAGTGTCTTCCTTCACATGCTGTGTTAGGAAATTCCTGTCAATAACGTCTACCAGCTTCGCTCCCAAGGTCTTCTCCCCGCCATGGGGATTCCTCGTTTCCCAATCTATCTCTCCGTGATTTAGGTCCCCCATGACCAGCAGCTTCGCCTTCATTCTATGCGCTATAGTTGCTGCCCTCTGAAATTCATCTATACATGCCTTGTTCCTATCCTCATACTCCTGCCTGGGCCTTCTACTGTTTGGTGGGGGATTGTAGAGTATCAAGATTACAATCTTCTTCCCATCCACTGTCAGAGTTCCAAGTATGAGGTGTGTACTCACCTAGTACTCACCTAGTTGTGCTTGCAGGGGTTGAGCTCTGGCTCTTTGGTCCCGCCTCTCAACTGTCAATCAACAGGTGTACAGGTTCATGAGCCTATTGGGCTCTATCATATCTACACTTGAAACTGTATATGGAGACAGCCTCCACCACGTTACTTCCTAATGCATTCCATTTGTAAACCACTCTGACACTAAAAAAGTTCTTTCTAATATCTCTGTGGCTCATTTGGGCACTCAGTTTCCACCTGTGTCCCCTAGTGCGTGTGCCCCTTGTGTTAAACAGCCTGTCTTTATCAACCCGGTCGATTCCCTTGAGGATCTTGAATGTGGTGATCATGTCCCCCCTAACTCTTCTGCCTTCCAACGAAGTGAGGTTTAATTCCCGTAGTCTCTCCTCGTAGCTCATACCTCTCAGCTCGGGTACTAGTCTGGTGGCAAACCTTTGAACCTTTTCCATTTTAGTCTTATGCTTGACTAGATATGGACTCCATGCTGGTGCCGCATGCTCCAGGATTGGTCTGACATATGTGGTATATAATGTTCTGAAAGATTCCTTACACAAGTTTCTAAAGGCCGTTCTTATGTTAGCCAACCTGGCATATGCTGCTGCTGTTATCCTCTTGAAGTATTTCATCTCCCAAGTGATACCTTGTATCTGGTCTCCTGCTTCCTACCCCCTATCTTCATTACATTACATTTGCTTGGATTAAACTCTAACAGCCATTTCTTCGACCATTCCTGTAGCTTGTCCAGGTCTTCTTGAAGCTTCAAGCTGTCCTCCTCTGTCTTAATCCTTCTCATAATTTTGGCGTCGTCAGCAAACATTGAGAGGAATGAGTCTATACCCTCTGGGAGATCATTTACATATATCAGAAACAGGATAGGTCCAAGTACAGAGCCCTGTGGGACTCCACGGGTGACTTCACGCCAGTCTGAGGTCTCACCCCTCACTGTAACTCTCTGCTTCCTATTGTTTAGGTACTCCCTTATTAACTGGAGCACTTTACCAGTTACTCCTGCCTGTTTCTCCAGCTTATGCACCAACCTTTTATGGGATACTGTGTCAAAGGCTTTAAGACAGTCCAAAAAAATGCAGTCCGCCCACCCTTCTCTTTCTTGTTTAATCTTTGTCACCTGATCGTAGAATTCTATCAATCCTGTAAGGCAAGATTTACCCTCCCTGAACCCATGTTGATGGGTTGTCACGAAGTCTCTTCCCTCCAGATGTGTTACTAGTGTGTGTGTGTGTGTGTGTGTGTGTGTGTGTGTGTGTGTGTGTGTGTGTGTGTGTACTCACCTATTTGTGCTTGTGGGGGTTGAGCTTTGGCTCTTTGGTCCCGCCTCTCAACTGTCAATCAACTGGTGTACAGATTCCTGAGCCTACTGGGCTCCATCATATCTACATTTAAAACTGTGTATGGAGTCTGCCTCCACCACATCACTGCCTAATGCATTCCATTTACTAACTACTCTGACACTGAAAAAGTTCCTTCTAACGTTTCTGTGGCTCATGTGGGTACTCAGTTTCCACCTGTGTCCCCTTGTTCGCGTCCCAACAGTGTTGAATAGTTTATCCTTGTTTACCCGGTCGATTCCTCTGAGGATTTTGTAGGTTGTGATCATTTCTCCCCTTACTCTTCTGTCTTCCAGTGTCGTAAGATGCATTTCCCGCAGCCTTTCCTCGTAACTCATGCCTCTTAGTTCTGGGACTAGTCTAGTGGCATACCTTTGGACTTTTTCCAGCTTCGTCTTGTGCTTGACAAGGTACGGGCTCCATGCTGGGGCCGCATACTCCAGGATTGGTCTTACATATGTGGTGTACAAGATTCTGAATGATTCCTTACACAGGTTCCTGAACGCTGTTCTGATGTTAGCCAGCCTCGCATATGCCGCAGACGTTATTCTTTTTATGTGGGCTTCAGGAGACAGGTTTGGTGTGATATCAACTCCTAGATCTTTCTCTCTGTTCGTTTCATTAAGTACTTCATCTCCTATTTTGTATCCTGTATCTGGCCTCCTATTTCCACTTCCTATTTTCATTACTTTGCATTTTCTCGGGTTGAACTTCAACAGCCATTTGTTGGACCATTCACTCAGTCTGTCTAGGTCATCTTGTAGCCTCTTTCTATCGTCCTCAGTTTCAATCCTCCTCATAATTTTTGCATCATCGGCAAACATTGAGAGAAACGATTCTATACCCTCTGGGAGATCATTTACAAATATCAGAAACAGTATAGGTCCAAGGACCGACCCCTGCGGTACTCCACTCGTAACGTCTCGCCAATCTGAGACCTCACCCCTCACACTGACTCGTTGTCTCCTGTTACTTAGGTACTCCTGTATCCAACGGAGTTCCTTCCCTTTCACTCCAGCCTTCATCTCCAGTTTTTTCACTAGCCTCTTGTGTGGCACTGTATCAAAGGCTTTCTGACAATCCAAAAATATGCAGTCTGCCCACCCTTCTCTTTCTTGCCTTATTTTTGTTGCCTGGTCGTAGAATTCAAGTAACCCTGTGAGGCAGGACCTGCTATCCCTGAATCCATGTTGATGCTGTGTTACAAAGTTCTTTCGCTCCAGGTGCTCCACTAGCTTTCTTCGCACAATCTTCTCCATCATCTTGCATGGTATGCAAGTTAGGGACACTGGCCTATAGTTCAGTGCCTCCTGTCTATCCCCTTTCTTGTATATAGGGACTACGTTAGCTGCTTTCCAAATTTCTGGCAGTTCCCCTGTTGCCAGTGATTTGTTATACACTATGGAGAGTGGGAGGCACAGTTCTTCTGTTCCTTCCCTTAGTATCCAAGGGGAGATTCCATCTGGGCCTATAGTCTTTGTCACATCCAACTCTAGTAAACACTTCCTTACTTCCCCGCTGGTAATCTCAAACTCTTCCAGTGGTTCCTGGTTAGCTCTTCCCTCTCTTATCTCTGGGATTTCTCCTTGCTCTAAGGTGAAGACCTCTTGGAATTTCTTATTCTTAATTTCATAACCTGTTCCTTTACTGTTGTTTTTCTCCTGATGTGGCTATGCAGCAATTTAGGCGGAGTCTTTGCCTTACTTGCGATGTCATTTTCGTATTGTCTTTCTGCCTCTCTTCTCATCCTGACATATTCATTCCTGGCATTCTGGTATCTTTCTCTTCTCTCCAGTGTCCTGTTATTCCTATAGTTTCTCCATGCCCTTTACTTTGCTGCTTAGCTAGCCTACATCTCTGATTAAACCATGGGTTTCTCATCTTCATTTCACTGTTTTCCTTTTGGACTGGGCCAAACTTGTTTGCTGCGGCCTTGCATTTTTGCGTGATGTAGTCCATCATATCTTGGGCCGTCTTTTTCCTGAGCTCTGTTTCCCATACTATATCTGTTAGGAATTTTCTTATCTCCTCATAGTTTCCCTTTCGGTATGCTAACCTTTTGGTTTCGGTATCCCTCCTCGAGTTCAATAGCCCTTCTTCAATCAGGTACTCAAACACCACAACCCGTTCTCACACAAGACAGCACATATATGACTTAATGCTTAAAGTCAATATGTTGAATATGAATTAGTAAATATGTGATATATTCCCAGTTACTTTTTTTCCAAGGCCCAAACTCTTCCTCACGCACCAATTTACGTCTCACAGTACCCGTCCGTCAACCTAGATAGCAGAATAGTCGTGATTGGTTCAATTATAAGGAAAATTGTACTTTTCAGGTCCCACATGGGTTGTGAAATTTACCTACTATTGTCCATGCTCTTAGAATATTATAGATCAGCTACTTCCTATTGAAGGCTCGTAGTTTTGTTTTGAGAAATATTAGTTGTTCTTAGTAAATTATAATAAGCACTAAAAATGATTACATGGAATAACAGTCCTTCACCAATCAATATTATATACCATAGTTTGTGCTTTACAAATCTTTAAAGGATGTTTTGTATGAACGCTAACAGAAAACGATGGTATATTGGAATGTCTATGGGGTAAACTACTGTAAACAGGATGGTATTGTGTCTACTATACCAACTACAGGATCGGTATATTGTCCACTACAACCTGTTAGGTGAGTAAGGGGTGCAATACCACCCACAGGATGGGTGTGAGGGTCACATCCACCATGAGGATGAGTATGGGGATCACATCCACCCACAGGAAGGGTATGGGGTCCAATACCACCCACAGGATGAGTATGGCGTCCACTACAACCCACAGGATGGGTATGGGGCTCCAACCACCCATAGAATGGGTATGGAGCTCCAACCACCCATAGAATGGGTATGGAATCCAATAACACCCACTGGATGTGTATGGCGTCCATTGCCGCGCGTCGAGCTCGAAAACCGCAGCATTCATCTCAGAACCATGCCTATTTCACGCAGATTCCTTAATAAACGTAAGAATTTTATATGTCACAAGAAAGATAGAAATATAAGCTTTATTCTAAATACCTTACCATGGGCATATTTAAATTTAAAGCGAAGATACGTGTACTTTTATAATAGCCGAGCTCCGACCCCGGACAGATCGATCCACCGAGCAACTCTCTCAGAACAATGTTTATTTCACGTGAATTCGTTAATAAACATATATGTTTAATATGTCTCAAGAAAGACAGACATATAAGCTTTACTTTAAACACTTTACCATAGACATACTTAAAGTTCTAATGAAGATACATGTATTTTAAAAATTACGGAGCTCCCACCCCGTACAGACTGAACAACAGAGCAACTCTCTCTCAGATCAATGTTTATTTCACGTAAATTCGTTAATAAACACAAATGTTTTATATGTCTTAAGCAAGATAGAAATAAGAGCTTCATTTTAAATACATTACAATATACATATTTATAGCTCAAGTGAAGATACATATGTTTTTATAGTAGCGCTTAGTAGCTTGTCGGGCATGGAGTGCAGACGCCTACGCACTTGCCGATATATTGTATAATTAACAAAGATTCGCTAATAAAGCCTAAAATCTTATATGCCTCCAGAAAGACCGAGATATGAACATTATTATGATTGCACCAAATGAAATATATCATGTTCGAGAACAGAGATATATCAATTTTAAATTAAGTTTCGACTCTTGCTCGGGCGAGAGAGATGGGGCGACTCTCGCCCCATCTATTGGAGATTCTGTGCACTAAAGACCCAAAGCTACTCAACCCCTCCTAGCATTATTTAAGTAATGAAGTAATATGATATATTTACTCACTATAATGTTGGTGCTGAATGCAGAACATGAGAAAACATATATTTACTCCAAACTAATGTAATTTCATTATGAAATAAGTAGCATCAAAGGAAGTCGATGGTCCAAGCGGCAATGTTGTGGAGCGACTTATCCAAGATATATCGTTGTTTGGTAAGTGTTTGTTGGCATATCCAGTTGTCGCACTTCTCTGCACAAATTATCACAAATTTAAAATATAATGTTAACAAGTAGAATACGTATTTTTAATAAAATCAAACATAACTAGCCAGAAAACATTTAACATTTATTAAAAAATATATGTTTGGAAGTTAAATCGACTTCATATTCAATTTCTTTCTTTATTATGCACCCCATACCAATCCCGTGGGCGGTGGTGTACAGGATTACAGAGGCACATAATCGGTTCAGGAACTGAACCCTCTAGTTCATTTAGCTAAGCAAATAACAATATATGACGCTAGTTAAAATATTATCAATGTTGTATACACATGTACACACCCTCATACATACATGTATATATATATATATGTCATACCTAGTAGCCAGAACGCACTTCTCAGCCTACTATGCAAGGCCCGATTTGCCTAATAAGCCAAGTTTTCATGAATTAATATATTTTCTCTAATTTTTTTTTTATAAAATGATAAAGCTACCCATTTCATTATGTATGAGGTAATTTTTTTTATTGGAGTTAAAATTAACGTAGATATATGACCGAACCTAACCACCCTACCTAACCTAACCTAACCTATCTTTATAGGCTAGGTTCGGTTATGTAGCCGAAAAAGTTAGGTTAGGTTAGGTAGGTTAGGTAGTCGAAAAAAACATTAATTCATGAAAACTTGGCTTATTAGGCAAATCGGGCCTTGCATAGTAGGCTGAGAAGTGCGTTCTGGCTACTAGGTACGACATATATATATATATATATATATATATATATATATATATATATATATATATATATATATATATATATATATATATTTATATATATGTCGTACCTAGTAGCCAGAACGCACTTCTCAGCCTAATATGCATGGCCGGATTTGCCTAATAAGCCAAGTTTTCATGAATAAATTTTTTTTCGACTACCTAACCTACCTAACCTAACCTAACCTAACTTTTTCTGCTACCTAACCTAACCTAACCTATACAGATAGGTTAGGTTAGGTTAGGTTAGGGAGGGTTGGTTAGGTTTGGTCATATATCTATGTTAATTTTAACTCCAATAAAAAAAATTGATCTCGTATTTAATGATATGGCTAGCTTTATCATTTCATAAGAAAAAAATTAGAGAAAATATATTAATTCAGGAAAACTTGGCTTATTATGCAAATCGGGCCTTGCATAGTAGGCTGAGAAGTGCGTTCTGGCTATTAGGTACGACATATATATATATATATATATATATATATATATATATATATATATATATATATATATATATATATATATATATATATATATATATATATATATATATATATATATATTAGTATATTTTGGTAGCAGTCTTTCCTGTAGACATATATTATTAAATATGACCGAAAAAGTAAGATTAATAATTCTAACACGAATTTTCTCAATCTTTCGTACATTTCTTTTCACTGTTGGAGGTAAATAAAAAATCAATTCTCCAAAATTCATTTTTATTTCTAGTCTGACGGGACACGAGCGCGTTTCGTAAAACTTATTACATTTTCAAAGACTTTAGTTTACAAATACACAACTGAATAGAACTTACGCATCTCCGACTTTGTTTATATCTGCATTTGAGAGAGGTGGATGGGGTGAGGTGGCATTAATAGGGTATTAATTTCATCAACACAAGACAGAACAAGAGGTGGCATTAATAGGGTATTAATTTCATCAACACAAGACAGAACACGAAACAATGGGTATTGAATAGAAGTGATTGTAGAAAGGCTATTGGT
This sequence comes from Procambarus clarkii, assembly GCF_040958095.1. Classification (NCBI taxonomy): domain Eukaryota; kingdom Metazoa; phylum Arthropoda; class Malacostraca; order Decapoda; family Cambaridae; genus Procambarus; species Procambarus clarkii. The sequence goes on along the minus strand of NC_091152.1, from coordinate 49,207,571 downwards.
CCATATTTCTTGATGCTTCTATATTGGAGCGGAGTCTTGAGGTGGGTAGAATATAGTTGTGCATTAATTGGCTGTTGATTGCTGGTGTTGACTTCTTGATGTGAAGTGCCTCGCAAACGTCAAGCCGCCTGCTATTGCTGTATCTATCGATGATTTCTGTGTTGTTTACTAGGATTTCTCTGGCGATGGTTTGGTTGTGGGAAGAGATTATATGTTCCTTAATGGAGCCCTGTTGCTTATGCATCGTTAAACGCCTAGAAAGAGATGTTGTTGTCTTGCCTATATACTGTTTTTTTGGAGCTTACAGTCCCCAAGAGGGCATTTGAAGGCATAGACGACGTTAGTCTCTTTTAAAGCGTTCTGTTTTGTGTCTGGAGAGTTTCTCATGAGTAGGCTGGCCGTTTTTCTGGTTTTATAGTAAATCGTCAGTTGTATCCTCTGATTTTTGTCTGTAGGGATAACGTTTCTATTAACAATATCTTTCAGGACCCTTTCCTCCGTTTTATGAGCTGTGGAAAAGAAGTTCCTGTAAAATAGTCTAATAGGGGGTATAGGTGTTGTGTTAGTTGTCTCTTCAGAGGTTGCATGGCGTTTCACTTTCCTTCTTATGATGTCTTCGACGAAACCATTGGAGAAGCCGTTGTTGACTAGGACCTGCCTTACCCTACAGAGTTCTTCGTCGACTTGCTTCCATTCTGAGCTGTGGCTGAGAGCACGGTCGACATATGCGTTAACAACACTCCTCTTGTACCTGTCTGGGCAGTCGCTGTTGGCATTTAGGCACATTCCTATGTTCGTTTCCTTAGTGTAGACTGCAGTGTGGAAACCTCAGCTCTTTTCCATGACTGTTACATCTAGAAAGGGCAGCTTCCCATCCTTTTCCATCTCGTAAGTGAAACGCAGCACGGAACTCTGCTCAAATGCCTCCTTCAGCTCCTGCAGATGTCTGACATCAGGTACCTGTGTAAAAATGTCGTCAACATACATGCATGATATGGCCGGTTTCAAGTTCATGTCGACTAAGACTTTTTGCTCGATGGTACCCATGTAGAAGTTTGCAAACAGGACACCTAGGGGAGAACCCATGGCGACCCCATCTACTTGCTTATACATGTGCCCATCCGGGCTCAAGAAGGGTGCCTCTTTAGTACAAGCTTGGAGTAGTTTCCTCAGAATATTTTCTGGTATGTCAAGAGGAGTACAGGCTGGATCACGATATACTCTGTCGGCTATCATCCCGATTGTCTCGTCCACAGGTACGTTGGTAAACAGCGATTCTACGTCCAACGAGGCTCTTATCCCTGTGGCCCGTGTGCCCCGCAGTAAGTCAACAAATTCCTTTGGAGTCTTCAGGCTGAAGGCGCAAGGAACATAAGGAGTCAGCAGGCCGTTGAGTCGCTTCGCCAGTCTGTACGTGGGTGTGGGTATCTGGCTAATGATTGGCCGAAGTGGGTTTCCAGGCTTGTGTGTCTTGACATTTCAATACGCATATCCAGGTTTATATTCCCCAATGATCTTTGGCAGGTGGAGTCCGGATTTCTTGGCGTTCACAGTTTCGATCAGTTTGTTGACCTTTGCTTTTAATTCGGCTGTAGTGTCCTTCGTTACCCTTTGGAACTTAGTTTGGTCAGAGAGTATGATGTTCATTTTCGCCAGATATTCGTCTTTTTTAAGAATGACATATATTTTACATTTAGTTTACATTTAGTCAAATCTACATCATCAGATGTTACAAATTCCCAGAGGTACTTGTAGCTGAGCCTAAACCTAGCAGTGGTAACATCTAGAAGTCTGCTAACATTATTGGATGACCCATAGACGTGCGATTCATCAAAGTTTACACAATATTGTGAAATTGAGTGTCAGTGTAGTAACACAAATTGGTAAATCATAAATATTGTAAGTTAAGAATCTGATGCATGTGTGTGTGTTTTGGTTATACCCTTGGTAAGGGAGAGTGGCAGGTAACCTATGACGCTCTGCGGTCAACGTGGGGGGGCGAGGGAGGGTGGGAGAGTCAAATCCACCCTCCAACATTTGGGCATAATACCAGCAGCCACCACAACACTCCATCAACCTCCAACTGATGCTTGTAGATGCTTCATCTAACCTCACCTATGTCACACATTAACCTACAGTTCCTGTGATATTTAAACTCCTCATCACAGTGGCGTCTCACAAATATATACTGTATTGGATTTTGTCCCGAAATAGCTATATGCTGACTGCACGTGTATGTATGTATGTATGTATGTATGTATGTATGTATGTATGTATGTATGTATGTATGTATGTATGTATGTATGTATGTATGTATGTATGCATGTATGCATGTATGTATGTATGTATGTATGTATGTATGTATGTATGTATGTATGTATGTATGTATGTATGTATGTATGTATGTATGTATGTATGTATTCCCATTCACGTTAAAGACTCCTCTCTATCATCCAATTAAAGAGTTAGTTTAGTTCATTTATTATGCACCCCATACCCATCTTGTGGGCGGTAGTGGAAAGGGTTACAGAGGCACATAATGGGCTCAGGGACTGAACCCCACAATTCATTTAGCTAAGCAAGTTACAATCTTGATGAGCTAGTTACAAAATTCAATATAAGTCGTCACATTAACAATGGGTTCGAGATCGACCTCAAGTACAGGTTCTAAATTAAGCAACTGACATATGTTAAGCATACCATGTGACATACTCTGTTCAATGCGTTAATCAGTGCACTTTTAAACTTAGTAACTAGAAGGTCCAGCGAACACATCATTAGCTATGTGGATGATATACTGATCCACACCAATGGGTATACCAACACCCAAAATGTTCTGAACTCTGTATTGTACACATGTCAGGAACTATGCTTAGTCATCTCAGTAGAGAAAACAAAGATCCTGAACCGACGCCCACCCAGACGGGGTGGGGCCGTTCGCAAAATGCAGTTGGATGATGGCTCTCTGCTCGACTATGTTAGCAGATACAAATATCTTGGTCTTGAGGTTCTACTGTACCGCAATGTTTCAGCCAGACTGGGTCGCCAATGTAGAGAGAGGCTCCGTGCTCTCAAGGCTGTGGCAGGCAAACACAACTGTACTGTACAGTGTTATATATTTATTTCAGTTTGAACAATTTTTAACATTAAAGGATACCTGGTTGATGGGGTTCTGGGAGTTCTTCTACTCCCCAAGCCCGGCCGGAGGCCAGGCTTGACTTGTGAGAGTTTGGTCCACTAGGCTGTTGCTTGGAGCGGCCCGCAGGCCCACATACCCACCACAGTCCGGTTGGTCCGGCACTCCTTCGAGGAATAAATCTAGTTTCCTCTTGAAAATGTCCACGGTTGTTCCGGCAATATTTCTTATGCTTGCTGGGAGGACGTTGCTCCTTAAACGTTAGGTCGTCAGACATTATTATTCCCAAATCCTTTACATGCTGTTTTCCTACTATGGGTACATTTGATTGTGTTTTCTACTCTGTATTATGTTTAAGGTCCTCATTTTTACCGTACCTGAGTACCTGGAATTTATCACTGTTAAACATCATGTTATTTTCTGATGCCCAGTCGAAAACTTTATTAATATCAGCTTGAAGTTTTTCAATGTCCTCAGCCGAGGTAATTTTCATACTGATTTTTGTGTCAAATCCTTTAATTAAATCCTTTAAAAAGGATAAATCCTTTAATTGGTTGAAATTGGTTTTAACATTCGAAATCTAATTTGTTGATGTTAAATAATATAATATGTTGATGTTGATAATATAAGGTTCAAATTTATTAAGATACATACTTTAAAAACTATTTCTATTTGATACCAACAGTATCACGTTAAGAGAAGCGTCTCGCCTTGCTAACCCAAGTATAAAATATATAAAGAAACGGTGCAGCTGTACTGGTATCTGGAGTACAAATATATGTCCCTATTTAAAGAAAAAATAAACTGCACCAATCACTGCCACTCCTCACACCAATGCAACAATAAGGAGAGTGATAACAGTGCTTCACATTCGACAATGTTAAATTATTTAACAGATGACGAGATAATGAACATTGGAACAAATGTACAGCTCTCTGACCTTCATATAAAATCTGCACGTGACCTCATCAAACAAACTGTGCCAAGCGTAGAAGGCCTTCATGACCCAGCGTTGTAGCGGGACCGCTCCTGGTCAGTTACAATTGGTGAATTTATTCAAATTATCCAAGTTGATGGTTGTCACTGGGTCACCGTTTCCAACATTGGAGTAACTGGACAAATTAACATATACGACACCAGGCATAAATTACCATCCAAATCTACTGAAGTTATCTTGTATGCTCTTGCTAATTGCCAGGATGATAAGCTGATATGCAATATAATGAATGTCAGCAGACATAGGGACTCAAGTATGAGTGGAGTATATGCTGTGGCGTTTGCTGCATCACTTGCAAGTGGTGTAGATCCGGTGAACCTCGTATGATGTGCAGAATGAGACAACATCTTCAAGAGAACTTTAAAGGAAAGTGTCGCACCTCATTCCCTGCAGCTCAGACACTGAGAAGAAAACGAATCATCCGGTCATGCTCGATGGAAGTGTACTGCATTTGCAGAAAGCCAAATGATTTGAAGCTGATGGTATACTGTGACCGTTGCAATATTTGGCACCATGGATCATGTGTAGGTGTTACAGAATGTAATGATGTTTCGTGGATTTGTTTCTTGTGCGCTAGCAAGTTGTGAATTATAATTTAAAATACTTAATTAATACATTATTATTATTATTATTATTATTATTATTATTATTATTATTATTATTATTATTATTATTATTATTATTATTATTATTATTATTATAACCTTACCAAATGCTTTGCTGAATCAAATAATGTTATTACTTTCAATGTGTTACAATAGCATAATTAAGTGCTGCAAGTGTCAGGTCTTTTATATAGTTGGTATTTGTTATATTCTGTACTCTTTTTATGTTATTTAAATTTCAAATAGAAATAGTTTTTAAAGTATGTATCTTAATAAATTTGAACCTTATATTATTTAACATCAACAAATTAGATTTCGAATATTAAAACCAATTTCAACCAATTAAAGGATTTATCCTTTAATGTTAAAAATTGTTCAAACTGAAATAAATATATAACACTGTACGGTACAGTTGTGTTTAATTATGTTTTGCGATTCCTATGGAAAAGGTATTTGTGCACCAAGTACTACTAGGTCATTATGAGATATGCTGAATGTTGTCAATATACCATCTGAATACGCTTCACTTTGCGTTAATCATTGGACGTCCTAATGATTAAGGTCCCCAAAAGGACTTAAACAGACCTCAGTGGATATTTTTACTCTCCCTCTCTCTCTCTCTCTCTCTCAGAGCATCCCTTTATGTGTTGTATGTGGGTGCTGAAGTTCAGTCTCTTGTCTATGTATAGGTGAAGGAACTTTCCATAATTGTTATTGCTAATGTTTACTTGTAATACTGGGTATACATCCGGTGTTCTTACCCTCGACCGCGGCGAGGGTAAGCCGCGGTCGTATGGTCTGACACCCACAAATATTTACAAAGGGGGGGGGGGGGGGATAAAATTTCCTCTTCAAGCACGCGCACACAAATGAACTATGTTACTTAACTGGAAACACTCGTACAACATAATTTACACGATTTTTCAGGATTATTATACTTCTTACCAGTATATATACAGTATAGTACCTAGGAGGTTCTCTTCAATAATATCTAAGATAATTAAAAGAACCCAAGCAAACTACTGTGGAAATGTGCAGGACAAACATATCAATTGTGACACTAGCTCTCCACATATGGCATTTGCTTAATTTAGAAACTGTACTTGTGGTCGATCTCGAACACATGTTGTTGATGTGACGATGTGTTATGAATTTTGTGCCTAGCTCCTCAAGATTGTGACTTGCTTAGATAAATAAATTGTGTGTTCAGTCCCTGAACCCATTATGTGATAAATTAACTAAACTAAAAACTATAGTATGGCGACGAAACCTGAACTGCATAATGTAAATAGGGATTAACCAGAAAAAGATATAGGTGAAGAATAACACCAGGTAACTGTAAAGCTGCCGCCCAGTTGGGTGGGTGTGGAGCACATGACTGTAAAGCTGCCGCCCAGTTGGGTGGGTGTGGAGCAAGACTAGTAACTGTGCGACTCCTCATAGATGTAAAGTGCCTTGTATAGTGACTGTTGTGAGCCTCTTGTTGAATCACTTGTGACACAAAAGATTACTGATTTGTGTATTTGTGTGGGTGATTAAATATGTATGTGTATTTATATATGTATACGTATGTATATGTACATGTATGCATAAGTATGTGTACATTAATAATTTTGTAACTAGCGTCAAAAGATTGTTATTTGCTTAGCTAAACGAACTAGAGGTTTCAGTTCCTGAACCGATTATGTGCCTCTGTAATCCTTTACACCACCGCCCACAGGATGGGTATTATGGGGTGCATAATAAAGAAAGAAAATGAATGGACCGAACCCCACAATTCATTTAGCTAAGCAAGTTACAATCTTGATGAGCTAGTTACAAAATTCACTATAAGTCGTCACATCATAAATGGGTTCGAGATCGATCACAAGTAGTGCATTATATAATTTATCAGTATTGTGCAGCCTGTGATCCCCGCCTGGCTGGATACTGATACCTAGGTAGTTTTCATGTGTCCGGACACCGGCGATAAGGTGGTATTATTTATTTAACTTAAGAGATATATATTTTTAAATGTTGTCACATTAACGACTACATCTTCCTTTCTTCAGACATATAGATTTTTAGGATTAATTAAAATATATGGAAACTAATTATACAATTTATTGGCTGGTGTGCAGGGCTTCACACTCTCAGAGCTAGCCATCAAGTAACTATCAAAACGCATATATCTTCGTTTTCACTTCAGTTATATTTATGACAAAGGATTTTAAATGTAGCCTATATTTCTACCTTTCTGATGACATAAATACTTTCGTTAATTACAATATCTAGATCAAAATAATATTGATTTTCAAAAGGTTGTATATTTTCCATCAATGGAGAGCATCAGCCAAGAAGCCTTCTTTAAAATATGAATATCTTCCCTCACCCAATAAGATCTAATCTCTGAATAAAACGCAAAAAACGACTTGATTGTAACCTATCCACCGCTGCCTATTGGATGGGGGAGAGGGGGTTATGTGTAGGATAAACATATCAATTGTGACACTAGCCCTCCATATAAATCAGTTGCTTAAATTATAAACTGTACTTGTGGTCGGTCTCGAGCCCATTGTTGATGTGACAATGTGTATTGACTTTTGTAACTAGCTTATCAAGATTATAACTTGCTTGGCTATATGAATTGTGGGGCTCTGTCCCTGAGCCCATTATGTGCCTCTGTAACACTCCACTATCGCCCATAGGATGGGTATGGGGTGCATAATAAATGAACTAAACTAAGCTCTGCCTTTTTGATAACATATACAATTATTAGCTTTATTTGTGAATCTCAATTAATTAAACAATATATCACAGAGCCTGTAGGGTTCGGTGAGATGAGCGAAGAGACATGGGAGATTTTACATAAGTACAGTACATGGTAGTTTAAGTAGCGAACGCATGTCAACGAATAACGAGTATATATAACAAAACCATTGTCCTATGAAGTCGATTTAACTTCCAAACATATATTTTTTAATAAATGTTAAATGTTTTCTGGCTAGTTATGTTAGATTTTATTAAAAATACGTATTCTACTTGTTAACATTATAATTTTAATTTGTGCAGAGAAGTGCGACAACTGGATATGCCAACAAACACTTACCAAACAACGATATATCTTGGATAAGTCGCTCCACAACATTGCCGCTTGGACCATCGACTTCCTTTGATGCTACTTATTTCATAATGAAATTATATTAGTTTGGAGTAAATATATGTTTTCTCATGTTCTGCATTCAGCACCCACATTATAGTGAGTAAATATACCATATTACTTCATTACTTAAATAATGCTAGGAGGGTTTGAGTAGCTTTGGGTCTTTAGTGCACAGAATCTCCAATAGATGGGGCGAGAGTCGCCCCATCTGTCTCACCCGAGAGAGAGTCGAAACTTAAATTAAAATTGACATATCTTTGTTCTCGAACATGATATATTTCATTTGGTGCAATTATAATAATGTTCATATCTCGGTCTTTCTGGAGGCATATAAGATTTTAGGCTTTATTAGCGAATCTTTGTTAATTATACAATATATCGGCAAGTGCGTAGGCGTCTGCACTCCATGCCCGACAAGCTACTAAGCGCTACTATAAAAACATATGTATCTTCACTTGAGCTATAAATATGTATATTGTAATGTATTTAAAATGAAGCTCTTATTTCTATCTTGCTTAAGACATATAAAACATTTGTGTTTATTAACGAATTTACGTGAAATAAACATTGATCTGAGAGAGAGTTGCTCTGTCGTTCAGTCTGTACGGGGTGAGAGCTCCGTAATCTTTAAAATACATGAATCTTCATTAGAACTTTAAATATGTCTATAGTAAAGTGTTTAAAGTGAAGCTTATATGTCTGCCTTTCTTGAGACATATAAAACATATATGTTTACTAACGAATTCACGTGAAATAAACATTGTTCTGAGAGAGAGTTGCTCGGTCGATCAATCTGTCCGGGGTCGGAGCTCGGCTATTATAAAAGTACACATATCTTCGCTTTAAATTTAAATATGCCCATGGTAAGGTATTTAGAATGAAGCTTATATTTCTATCTTTCTTGTGACATATAAAACTCTTACGTTTATTAAGGAATCTGCGTGAAATAGGCATGGTTCTGAGATGAATGCTGCGGTTTTCGAGCTCGACGCGCGGCAATGGACGCCATACACATCCAGTGGGTGTTATTGGACCCCATACCCATTTTATGGGTGGTTGGAGCCCCATACCCATTCTATGGGTGGTTGGAGCCCCATATCCATCCTGTGGGTTGTAGTGGACGCCATACTCATCCTGTTGGTGGTATTTTTTTTTTTTTTTTTTTTTTTTTTTGAGATATATACAAGAGTTGTTACATTCTTGTACAGCCACTAGTACGCGTAGCGTTTCGGGCAGGTCCCTGGAATACGATCCCCTGCCGCGAAGAATCGTTTTTTCATCCAAGTACACATTTTACTGTTGCGTTAAACAGAGGCTACAGTTAAGGAATTGCGCCCAGTAAATCCTCCCCGGCCAGGATACGAACCCATGACATAGCGCTCGCGGAACGCCAGGCGAGTGTCTTACCACTACACCACGGAGACTGCAACTGAACTGGACCCCATACCCTTCCTGTGGGTGGATGTGATCCCCATACTCATTCTCTGGGTGGATGTGACCCTCACACCCATCCTGTGGGTGGTATTGCACCCCTTACCCACCTAACAGGTGGTACTGGACAATATACCGATCCTGTAGTTGGTAGAGTAGACAAAAATACCATCCTATTTACAGTAGTTTACCCCATAGACATTCCAATGTACCATCGTTTTCTGTTAGCGTTCCTACAAAACATCCTTTAAAGATTTGTAAAGCACAAACTATGGTATATAATATTGATTGGTGAAGGACTGTTATTCTATGTAATCATTTTTAGTGCTTATTATAATTTACTAAGAACAACTAATATTTCTCAAAACAAAACTACGAGCCTTCAATAGGAAGTAGCTGATCTATAATATTCTAAGAGCATGGACAATAGTAGGTAAATTTCACAACCCAGGTGGGACCTGAAAACTACAATTTTCCTTATAATTGAACCAATCACGACTATTCTGCTATCTAGGTTGACGGACGGGTACTGTGAGACGTAAATTGGTACGTGAAGAAGAGTTTGGGCCTTGGAAAAAAAGTAACTGGGAATATATCACATATTTACTAATTCATATTCAACATATTGACTTTAAGCATTAAGTAATATATGTGCTGTCTTGTGTGAGAACGGGTTGCAACACCAATACACTGTGGTCGCTCATTCCTAGTGGGGCCTCAAAACCGATTTCTCTTATGTCAGAGTCGTTCAGGGTGAAGACCAGGTCAAGTCTCGCTGGTTCGTCATTTCCTCTCATCCTTGTGGGTTCTCTGACATGCTGGGTTAAGAAGTTTCTAGTCACCACCTTCAGTAGTTTGGCTCTCCACGCATCCTCGCCTCCATGCGGTTCCTTGCTTTCCCAATCAATCCTGCCGTGATTGAAGTCCCCCATGATGAGCAGGTGGGATCTATTTCTACAGGCAGCAGAGGCTGCCCTCTCAATTATAGTGTTAACTGCCATGTTGTTGTTTTCGTACTCTTGACTGGGTCTTCTGTCATTTGGTGGCGGGTTATATATTACTGCTACTACTATCCTTGGACCTCCCATTGTCATGGTGCCTGCTATGTAGTCTCTGAAACCCTCACAGCCCAGGATATCCATCTCCTTAAAACTCCATTCCTTTCTCATGAGTAGGGCCACTCTCACACACTGTGTGTGTGTACTCACCTAGTTGTACTCACCTAGTTGTGTTTGCGGGGGTTGAGCTCTGGCTCTTTGGTCCCGCCTCTCAACCGTCAATCAAGAGGTGTACAGATTCCTGAGCCTATCGGGCTCTATCATATCTACAGTTCAAACTGTGTATGGAGTCAGCCTCCACCACATCTCTTCCTAATGCATTCCATTTGTCCACCACTCTGACACTAAAAAAAGTTCTTTCTAATATCTCTGTGGCTCATTTGGGCACTCAGTTTCCACCTGTGTCCCCTTGTACGTGTTCCCCTTGTGTTAAATAGACTGCCTTTATCTACCCTATCAATTCTCTTCAGAATCTTGAATGTGGTGATCATGTCCCCCCTAACTCTTCTGTCTTCCAGCGAAGTGAGGTTTAATTCCCGTAGTCTCTCCTCGTAGCTCATACCGCTCAGCTCGGGTACTGGTCTGGTGGCAAACCTTTGAACCTTTTCCAGTTTAGTCTTATCCTTGACTAGATATGGACTCCATGCTGGGGCTGCATACTCCAGGATTGGCCTGATATATGTGGTATACAAAGTTCTGAATGATTCTTTACACAAGTTTCTGAATGCCGTTCGTATGTTGGCCAGCCTGGCATATGCCGCTGATGTTATCCGCTTGATATGTGCTGCAGGAGAGAGGTCTGGCGTGATATCAACCCCCAAGTCTTTTTCCTTCTCTGACTCCTGAAGAATTTCCTCTCCCAGATGATACCTTGTATCTGGCCTCCTGCTCCCTACACCTATCTTCATTACATTACATTTGGTTGGGTTAAACTCTAACAACCATTTGTTCGACCATTCCTTTAGCTTGTCTAGGTCTTCTTGAAGCCTCGAACAGTCCTCTTCTGTTTTAATCCTTCTCATAATTTCAGCATCGTCTGCAAACATTGAGAGAAATGAATCGATACCCTCTGGGAGATCATTTACATATATCAGAAACAAGATAGGACCGAGTACAGAGCCCTGTGGGTGACTTCACGCCAATCGGAAGTCTCACCCCTCACCGTAACTCTCTGCTTCTTATTGTTTAGATACTCCCTTATCCACTGGAGCACCTTACCAGCTACACCTGCCTGTCTCTCCAGCTTATGTACCAGCCTCTTTTGCGATACTGTGTCAAAGGCTTTCCGACAATCCAAGAAAATGCAGTCCGTCCAGCCCTCTCTTTCTTGCTTAATCTTTGTCACCTGATCATAGAATTCTATCAAGCCTGTAAGGCAAGATTTACCCTCCCTGAACCCATGTTGGTGATTTGTCACGAAGTCTCTTCTCTCCAGATGTGTTACCAGGTTTTTTCTCACGATCTTCTCCATCACCTTGCATGGTATACAAGTCAAGTACACTGGCCTGTAGTTAAGTGCCTCTTGCCTGTCGCCCTTTTTGTATATTGGGACCACATTCGCCGTCTTCCATATTTCTGGTAGGTCTCCCGTCTCCAGTGACTTACTATACACTATGGAGAGTGGCAAGCAAAGTGCCTCTGCACACTCTTTCAGTATCCATGGTGAGATCCCATCTGGACCAACAGCCTTTCTAACATCCAGATCCAGCAGGTGTCTCTTGATCTCCTCTCTCGTAATTTCGAACTCTACCAAGGCCGCCTGGTTTACCACCCTTTCTCCTAGCACAGTGACCTCACCTTGTTCTATTGTGAAGACCTCTTGGAACCTCTTGTTGAGTTCTTCACACACCTTTCTGTCATTCTCTGTATACCTGTCCTCGCCTGTTCGAAGTTTCAATACCTATTCTGTCACTGTTGTTTTCCTTCTGATGTGACTGTGGAGTAGCTTTGGTTCGGTCTTGGCTTTGTTTGCTATATCATTTTCAAATTTTTTTTTTTTTTTTTGTGTGTGTGTGTGTGTGTATACTCACCTAGTTGTACTCACCTAATTGTGCTTGCTGGAGTTGAGCTCTGGCTCTCTGGTCCCACCTCTCAACCGTCAATCAACTGATGTACAGATTCCTGAGCCTACTGGGCTCCATCATATCTACATTTTAAACTGTGTATGGAGTCAGCCTCCACCACATCACTTCCTAATGCATTCCATTTACTAACTACTCTGACACTGAAAAAGTTCTTTCTAATGTCTCAGTGGCTCATTTGGGTACTCAGCTTCCACCTGTGTCCCCTTGTTCGTGTGCCACACGTGTTAAATAATCCATCCTTGTCCACCCTGTCAATTCCCCTGAGAATTTTGTATGTGGTGATCATGTCTCCCCTAGCTCTTCTGTCATCCAGCGACATGAGAGACTCATAACTCATGCCTCTTAGTTCTGGGACTAGTCTAGTGGCATACCTCTGAACGTTTTCCAGCTTCGTCTTGTAATTTACAAGGTACGGGCTCCATTCTGGGGCCGCATACCTCAGGATTGGTCTTACATATGTGGTATACAAGGTTCTGAAGGATTCCTCACACAGGTTTCTGAAGGCAGTTCTGATGTTAGCCAGCCTCGCATATGCCGCCGATGTTAGTCTTTTTATGTGGGTTTCAGGAAACAGGTTTGGTGTGATATTAACTCCTAGATCTTTTTCTCTGTTCGTTTCATGAAGGACTTCATCACCCATTCAGTATCCTGTGTCTGGCCTCCTGTTTCCACCACCTAGTTTCATTACCTTACATTTACTCGGGTTGAACTTTAGTAGCCATTTGTTGGACCATTCCTTCAGCTTGTCTAGGTCATCTTCTAGCCTCATACTATCTTCTTATGTCTTAATCCTCCTCATATTTGTTGCATCCTCAACAAACAATGAGAGGAACGATTCTATACCCTCTGGGAGATCATTTACATATATCAGAAACAGTATAGGTCCAAGGATTGAACCCTGCGGGACTCCACTGGTGACGTCTCGCCACACCGAGACCTCACCCCTCACAGTGACTCACTGTCTTTTGTTGCTTAGGTATTTCCTTATCCAATGGAGTACCTTTCCTTTCACTCCTGCCTGCACCTCCAGCTTTTCCAGTAGCCTCTTGTGTGGTACTGTGTCAAAGGCTTTCTGGCAATCCAAAAATATGCAGTCTGCCCAGCCCTCTTTTTCTTGCCTCGTTGTAGAATTCAATTAATCCTGTGAGGCAGGTCTTGCGATCCCTGAACCGATGTTGATGCTGTGTTACAAAGTTCTTTCGCTCCAGATGTTCCACTAGCTTTTTTCGCACAATCTTCTCCATCAGCTTGCATGGTATGTAGGTTAGGGACACTGGCCTGTAGTTCAGTGCCTCCTGTCTATCCCTCTTCTTGTATATCGGGACAACATACAGGAAACAGGTTCACCTGTTTCCAGTGATTTGTTATACACCATGGAGATTGGCAAGCACAGTGTTTCTGATCTTTCCATTAGTATCCATGTTGAGATTCCATCTGGGCCTATAGCCTTTGTCACATCCAACTCTAGCAAAAGTTTCCTTGCCTCCCCACTGGTAATCCCAAACTTCTCTAGTGGTGCCTGGTTTACTATTCTTTCTCTTATGTCTGGAACTTCTCCTTGCTCTAATGTGAAGACCTCCTGGAATTTCTTATTTAATTTCTCACACACTTTCTTCTCTGTACTGAATCTGTCTGTCCCTATCCTCAGTTGCAATACCTGTTCCTTCACTGTTGTTTTTCTCCTGATTTGGCTATGCAGCAATTTAGGTTGAGTCTTTACCTTGCTTTCGAAGTCATTTTCGTATTGCCCTTCTGCCTCTCTTCTCAACCTGACATATTCATTCCTGGCACTCTGGTATCTTTCTCTGCTCTCAAGTGCCCTGTTATTTCTATAGTTTCTCCACGCCTTTTTACTTTGTTGCGTAGCTAGCTTACATCCCTGATTAAACCATGGGCTTCTCATCTGCATTTATTTTTTTCTTTTGGACTGGGACCAACTTGTCTGCTGCCTCCTTACACTTCTGCGTGATGTAGTCCATCATGTCTTGGGCCGTCTTTCCCCTGTGCTCTATTTACCATGTTATATCTGTTAGGAATGTTCTTATCGCCTCATAGTTTCCCTTTCGGAATGCCAGCCTTTTGTTTTCCGTTCCCCTCCTCGAGTTCCTTAACCTTTTTTCAACCAGATACTCAAACGTTAGTACACTGTGAATTATCGCTCATTACCACGGGCGGTTCGAAACCAATTTCCCTTAAGTCGGAGTCGTTCAGAATAGACTAGGTCGAGTTTCGCTGGTTCATCGTTGCCTTTCATTCTTGTGGGTTCCGTGACATGCTGGCTTAAAAAGTTTTCTGTCGCCACCTCCAATAGTTTACCTCTCCAAGTTTCCACTTCTCCATGTGGTTCCATGTTCTTCCAGTCTATCCTTCCGTGGTTGAAGTCCCCCATGATGAGCAGATGGGATCTATTTCTACAGGCAGTTAATTACACTCTCAATTATAGTGTTTACTGCTATATTGTTGTTGTCATACTCTTGCCTGGGACTTCTGGCATTGGGTGGAGGGTTATATATCACTGCTACTCTATTCCTGGTCCTCCTATTGTCATGGTACCTGTTATGTTGTCTCTGAACTTTTCGCAACTCGGTACGTGTGTGTGTGTGTGTGTGTGTGTGTGTGTGTGTGTGTGTGTGTGTGTGTGTGTGTGTGTGTGTGTGTGTGTGTGTGTGTGTGTGCACGTGTGTGTGTGTATCAACGTGTACTATTACCCAGCAACAGCTACAAAAGTGCACACAACATGCAAATCAGAATAAAAAATTTGTTGAGTAATTCAGCGTTCAACACGCTCTCCTACGGACAGAGTTGCCTAGTATGAATAATTATGTGACAGAAACATTAATGTGGTCTCGTTTATAAACGTTCAGTAGTGCCAAAAACAGTATGTTTTATTGTGTGTTAATAACGTACTAAAAATAAAAAATAAATAAGCTAATAAATCATTGCATATGTCAACAAGTGCATTGGGTATAACCAAGTTTTGTAAACAAAGACATTGCTGATAGCCAGAACAAAAAAATATTCAAACACAATTTTTAATTTTTAAACGTGTATATCACTCTGTGTGTTCCCTACAATACTTCGGTCATATTGTGTATTGCAGATGAACCGAAAACACCAATTTCAATTTGATTTAATATGTAAATTCTTATTTGACATTTGTAAACAGCTGGTCTAGCTAGCCATAACCTAGACTCGCTTACACAAGAACATTATGTGAGCCATGAGACATGTAACATCCTTAGTATATAGATTTTATTGTGGATTAGATTACTTGAAAATATTCTCGGTGATTTATTAATTATCTTATATAGAATGTGAGATTTTTCTCTACGCCTACCTCCCTTAAGAGGTGGACTACAAGTTTAAAGTCTGCTCACGGCAGTTAAGCATGAGTCCAGTAGAAAAAAGGAAAAGCGGGAGCAAACCGCCAGGCCTCCACCACTAGGGGTGAAAACCTGTCCACAATAGGCCGCTGGCTCCTCCTAGTTAAACAGGACGTTAAAACTAATAAAGGGTAACCGACGGGTTCTCACAATCAAATATTTATATTTGATGTGGCGCTATGAATTGGAATTCGAATTCCCAAGAACAGCCGTCATATCAAGATCACATCAACATTTAATCGTAATATGCAGAAATATGGTGGAATAATATGGTTGAAGGGTTGACATCAAAGACCGTTTTCTATAGCATAACAATTTATTAATAACAAGAAACTAACTACTACATTACCGAGTTTACGTTACGTTAATGTCAATCCAGTGGCACGATAACAAACAGCTAAATAGCAACCCTTGCTGTGCGGCTGCATACTGAACTAACCTGAACACAGGTGTGCCCACTGATGACGCAATATTGCAAATCAAAGAAAAATATCACAGACTAAGTTACACCACAGCGAATGGTTACGTTATTGTCCATCAAGTGGCATTTGCAACACAGCTATTCAACAGCCCCTCGAGAAGTGACAGCAGGCTCCATCTTGCTGACACTTCGGGCTGACAACATGAACTAACTGAACAAATGAAGGATATCCACTGAAGACACAAGCATGCAATCAATAGTGTCTCGGTTTCCCTGACAGCTACTATAATCACAAGCTTAGGGATCCTCCCGCCCCCCAGGAGAGACCCACGTAACTAGGCGGGTAGTCCAACAGTGACCCCCCCCCTATCACAACCCAGTGTGAACACTCTTTGCAACTCCCTACAAGAAGTTGCCCTGTAATTAGTAACAAAGACAGGCAAGGCGGGATTCTGGGACACAGCTCCACAAATTCCTAGATTACTCTACTCTCGTCACCAGACGACAACCAAAAGAAATTGCCTTAAGTGATTAATTACGTTAATTGACTGATCGCAGCAGTCAGCAACAAAGTACTACTGTAATCACAAACACTTGTCTCCCACTAGACAACAACATGATGATACTCTGCGTTAATCTTTAACACTTGTCTCTCTCTTGTTAACAATAACTCAACATTTTACACCACACTTGACTCCTTGCAAGTATTCAGTGAGTAATTCTCAATTAAGGTCAAACGGACCACTAATTACATCCCCACTGAGTTACGTTAACTAAGCCTACCCTAACTTGGTAGCTTCTCAACAGTCTGTGTCAAAAAATTACTAGTGAGTGTTAATTACCCTAATTAACTCCGAGTAATTAATTAACTGTCACCAGGACCGATAATTAATGAATCATCCATAAATACGTCTCACTCCGCACTGCCTAAGCAGGTCTCATCAAACACTGTGAATTCACGGGAAAGGAGTTAATTATCCCTAATTAACAAGATGTGCCACTAATCCACTGTCCTCAGACAGGATATGATTAATACAACGATTTATGCTAGCTCCATGACCTCGCTTTACCGGGTCATCGGAGCTCTCAGATGTTAATTACTCCACTAATTAACATGAGCCACTAATTGCTATACCCCAGAAAGGTAATTAGTCTCGAGCAAATTACGTTAACACAAATACTGACAGACTCTGACAGATCCTCTCCCACTATCTGAATTCATGAGGAGAAGGCTAATTACATAATTAGCTAGAGTGGTCAATTAGTTGTCACACGGACAATTAATTGCTCCCGAGACGTATCTCACTCAAGCTCAACACTGTTCTCTCTCATAACAGCCCTCACTCACTCAACAATAAGTGTGCACCCCTTATCCAGTTAATTCCCCAATTCTTAACTCACTGAATCCTTAAGTCCTCAACCCAACTTAAAGAAACAAAGTAACCCCAGTGTTACATAGGTCACACTACAATGGCATGCAACAACACAAATTCACTGCCCACATACGGTTGCGGCTACTGCAACTCGTTAATTACTGGGCCCACACAGTAATGACACACGGTTGTGCAACACACAAGAGTATACCAATATTACTGCCCCCTCTTTTTCTTGCAACCATTGCAAAGGACTACTGTGAACACACACTTACCTCAGCAAGGCAATTAACCCATCAATTAATTGCCTGCTCTCATTAAGCACTGTGAATTCCCCTGAATAATCCTAGAGGTCCCTTAAACCCTCAACACAGCTCCTAGGGCAGCAATATCGTATAACTGATAACAACACTGCACAAACCTGCAACATAATAATGCCGTGAGCATACCCCACATGCTAATGACATCATTAGGCAATCAGTCAGCAATCACATCTACTGATTCACCACACAACACAGTACATAAACATGCAAATGAACACATAGAAATGGCATTCACATAATCAATGAAAATTATATCATCAGGTAAATGTATCTCTAACTACACAGACCTCAGGGGTACCCACTGACATCCCTGCAACCTGGCCTGCCTACCTCTAATGATACAATTATATACGGTACTCTATGGCATTAATCCAGTCTGAACGATTATATAGAATCGACAGGCTGGATCACTTATATGGTAAATCTCTACACTGACCGGTTACATACTCGAGTCAGTCTACACACTTATATACATCATGATACTACAGTGTGGTCCCGTGTACAACATCTATCTCCAGGTACCGCCCTACCAGTCACCTGGACGTGCTACAGACAGCTGTCTCTCAGCTGCTTCCCTAGCCTGGCGAGGCTCTGAGACAACTCCTATCAGGAATTTCCACCGGTACTCATCACACTGTACACAATGATAAATTTTACTCACGTCTAACCTCCTCATTTTTACTCATTTCCCAGGTCACTACCACTCTAGCTATCAACACTTAGCTTGCTCCTCATGCGTCGACAAGATGTGGCCCTAGGCTGTCCCGGGAAAGTGGCCAAGTGGCCCAAGGAGGTGGCCAAGGCATGTGGCCACCGCGTGGCCCACAGCGCCTCTCCCGAGCTGAGAAGGGGGGGGGGGTGGTAGCCGGCGCACGGGCAGCCTGGGGGTAGCCGGCGCGCGAGCGAGCGGGTGGCCGGGCCATGCGGCCGAACGACCTGGGGTGGCCTGGGGGTGGCCCCCGGGCATACACACGTGGTTGAGGAATCACCAACAACTCCAGCAAACCAGAGCCCGCCTTGCTCTACACTGGGGTGACAATGGCCGGCGGCGTCCCCACACTGACGCCGCCTGGCGGAATTCAAAGTCCCACAGGGGCCTGTAATCTCACCACAATTACACTAGGAGGCCCTGTTCATACTCCACCATTTGTCATCAACACTAGACAGGTTATTTGAACCACCTGTTACCCCATGTGGCTCTGCCAGCTGCCTCATGGGTGCCCACTGTCTCTGAGGCTATTTTACTGGTCCTTCCGTACCTCGTCGGCCCTAAAATTTCACGAAAATTGGGCTTAGACACAACCCGGGATGGTAGGAGTGCCATCCCTGCTAGACAACACGGTAATGTCCACGATTAATGGGGTGGAGGGGGAAAACTCTCCTCTCCACCCAGACACGTCCTCGTCCACCTGCTACCCTGCTCAGACTGACGATTTCCCGGGCTAAGGAAACTCAAAATGCCCATACCTCCTCCCTTACTTTGTCTTGACCAATCAGCACGAAGCCGGCACTGTTCCCTTGTGCCGCTACCAATCACCGCCTCACTCACCCTCAAGCGTCCTGTGACGTCACAAGGAGGGGGAGGCCTAAAGACAAGGCGCAATGTCTCACATGTTGGGGGGGGGGGGCAACGTTCACCCCACTCTCCCCCCCCCCCCCACCTCTAACGGTTTTAGTCAAGTATCCTCTCATACCACTACACTCTCCCCTCCTCATCCTATTTCACAGAAACAAGAAAATCTCTGTAATTCTCTCTACAGAGCACTCACAGACTTCTGACTGCTCACAAATGATAGTCCATAACATAGGCTTTCATTCAACACCCCACAAGTATATGTTAGTTTTAAAGCTTCAGTTTCTACGAGTCCCTAGAGCGACTAGCCTAATCTAGAAACTAGGAAAACTAGCTGAGGAAATCTAGATTCCCTCACATAGAATACAGCACATAGCAATTATTCCATGTAGACTCCCTGGGAATAAGGACTCTAGTGGATCATGTGCTTTATCTAGTCAAGAGTTGTAGCATTACTGACTTTGACACAAACCACAAAAAAATAAATTATTTTATAGAGAAAATTTTGAACTGTGTTGGAGATTCACACACAAAACTGAAAGAAGACAAACAAACCCAACATAACAAGATCAACTAGTCATCAAGGTCAAACAAACCACTCATGGCTGGATCAAATGATAATTAAAGACAAGTTGTATATTATGTTATATATTCTTTATTCTTAGGGTTCCAAGGGGTTGTCATAGCCAGAGGGTGGTAATTGGGGACGAGCTCCCACGACCTATAAAATGCTCCTATACTGCATGCGTCTCAAATACCCTCTGACAACCAAGTCCAACTCCTGACCTGCACGGGTGGCTTAGTCTTTAAGTCGGGCGGAACTGCTTTTACTGACAGGAGAAGGGGCGAGGGCGTGCCTCTGGCGCCTTAAAACCAGCTGCTCCGGGTAGATGGGACTTGATAGCCTGGGGAAGGCCGCCCATCTAGGGGAAGGAAAACCCTGATTTTAAACCTCCGCTACCTTGCGGCCATACTCTTTTTTTGGGAAAGGCTTCAGGAGTCAACCTCGCGGAAAAATCCGAAGTTAGAGTCCCGAAGGCAGTTCGTTGTTGACGTCGACCTCGTTCTGGCAGCTCCTGCGACGCTCCTGGAACCATGTGTATTGGCATTTGCCTTTCTATTGGATAATTTCAGCAACGTGGAGAGGGGGGGGACCTGCTGCATGGGGGCATTAGATAGGGTTCATAAAAGTTGTTCTAGTGCAATGAAAATTTATTGACGTGTTACACGTAAAGAGGGCTGCAAGTGGTCCAAGTTTCAGCATCGCAGCCTAAATAGAGAGGGAGAAAAAAAAAAACTTTTTTTAACCATTTTTTACATGTTTTAAAGTTGATATAACAAATACAAATATCAACTGAAATTATTTCTATGATACTCAGCTATCACAATACTATATAATAAAGGTTGTCTAGTGGCATTATTATCCCAAACCTATTTAGTGCAATAATACAAATTTTCAAAGTTCACCCAAAAAATTATGCAACAAAATGATGTTTATAAATATATATAAAATCAATAAATGATCTTAGGGGAAATATATAACTTGGGGTTTTAGAGGCACAGACTCTACATATAATGTGCAAGTTCCATGTAAATTGAATAATAAATAAAAAAGTTATTCAACCATATAGTTGCAAATTAGTTACCTGTAAAAATCAAGGTCAAAGTTCAGCCACCTTTGGCTGAGGTTGATGAACGACCAATTTCAATCAAAATTACCACCCTTGTAGATTGGCATTCCTTCAGTAAGGTGTGTAAGTTCCATGAAGATCGCTTGATAAAAAAAAAAAAAAATTATTAAAAAAAAAATAAAAACAAAATAAAAAAAAATAAAAAAAAAGACAGCAGCTTTATATTTACAATTATTTATTATGTAGTATCAAGATATAAAAAATAATGCATATTAACCTAATATAATTGGTCTGAAATATGCAACATCTTGCAACATCAAGAGGGAGAACGTCTTGAGTTGCAGGTCTAAGATCTTGAGTGGCAGGTGCCGCAGGTGGTGTGGCAGGTGCAGCAGGAGGTGTGGCAGGTGCCACAGAGGTGTGGCAGGTGCCACAGGAGGTGTGGGTGCCTGGGAGTGAGGCGAGGTAGTGTGTTGTGGGGCGGGAGGCTGCCCTCTCTCTTCACTCAAGAGAACTCTTGTTTTGCCTCAGTGTGGCTTTACGCTCCTTCTTTACTTGGCTAACGCGTAGAGCTCTTGCCTTTAGAGCTTTCTTCTTGTCCGATACTATATCCATTGTGCAGTATATGCAAGAAAATACGATCTGTGAGAGCGCGTCAGGCATACGACCGCCTGCACAGACACAGAGGGGGTGACTGAGCCAGTAATCGGCTTATCGTCCCTCCCTCTCACACAAGACAGTTGCCAGCGAGTGTGTTTATAATTTGTATATGCATAACAAGATATTTTCCACTCTATTGCGAAATACTAGACGCTTACAACGTATGACGCATCACCCTACCGCGCACCCGAGCCGCGAGGACCAGATTTTGGACAATTGCGGCTGGAAAATTTACTCTAATTACGTTATTTATTATAATAACATTAAACGGTTTGCACCACGGTGTTGCCAGAACGTTGTAGTATTTTTATAAATTTTTCGTGTTTGGCCGAATTTTTTCGGCCAAACAATGATAATGCCCCCTTCACAGCTTCGCCTCCATATCTACCTACCCAGGCTTTGCGCCCTGGAGAGGACACTACAGCTTCGCCTCACAGCGTCGAACCAACACGGGAAGCAACAGTCTACCGGTTTTAAGTCTTCTGCTTGATTGGTGAAGAGTGTGACACCAGGAGTTGCTTCTGACGGTGGGAGGGGCCATTGCGCCATACTGGGCAGCTACCGCCCGCCTCAAGCTGGGCAAACCCCAGCCAATAAGGTGTTGTATCGCCATAGTCCGTTAACCTCACTGGGTGCGTGGGGTTTAGAGTAAAAACCGACAAGCGGCCCGACAACTTTGCACCAAGCAATAACAAACCTAAGAAGAAAATATCAACTGCCTTAAAGCTGGGCACATGGAACGTCAGAACACTGACACCAGGTTTCTCTGACGACCTGCAAGAAATCAATGACGCCCGAAAAACACCAATCATCGATAGGGAGCTGAGCAAGCTGCAGATGGATATTGTTGCTCTCCAAGAGACCAGGCTCCCTGGATCAGGATCTGTGAGAGAGAGGACCTTCTCTTTCTTCTGGCAAGGAAAACCACTTGATGAGACCAGAGAACATGGTTATCTTGAGGTTATCTTGAGATGATTTTGGGGCTTTTTAGTGTCCCCGAGGCCCGGTTCTCGACCAGGCCTCCACCCCCAGAAAGCAGCCCGTGACAGCTGACTAACACCCAGGTACCTATTTTACTGCTAGGTAACAGGGGCATAGGGTGAAAGAAACTCTGCCCATTGTTTCTCGCCGGTGCCTGGGATCGAACCCAGGACCACAGGATCACAAGTCCAGCATGTTGTCCGCTCGGCCGACCGGCTCCCTGTGGGATTGTGGTGGTGGTGTGGGATTTGCTGTCAGGAATGCACCGTTGGTACACATTATGCCACCGATGGGGGAAACCGAACGAATTCTGTCTCTGCAACTGCACTCCCAAACAGGACCAGTCAATGTAATTAGTGCATATGCACCAACCCTGACTTCTCCAGCAGAGGCAAAGGAAAAATTCTACGATGACCTCAACAGAGTCATAGCGAGAATCCCTGTAAAGGAGCCACTGTTCATCCTCGGCGACTTCAACGCCAGAGTGGGTGCCGAGCACAACATTTAGCCCACTTGTCTGGGTCAATTCGGCATAGGGAGGATGAATGAGATCGGGCAACGTCTGCTAGAACTCTGCTGCCTTCATGGTCTCTGTGTCACCAACACGTTCTTCAGCAAAAAGCCTCAACACCGAGTATCTTGGAGACACCCCAGATCCAAGCACTGGCACCAGCTTGACCTGATTCTCACCAGGCGTGCAAGTCTACCCAGCATCAAGATTACGCATAGCTACCAGAGTGCTGTCTGTGACACCGACCACTCCCTGGTATGTAGCAGGGACAAGATGCAACCAAAGAAGATTCATCACTCAAAAAAGTCGGGCAGACCTCGCATCGACACCACAAAGACCCGCAACCAGACAAAAGTGGAAGATTTTGCACGCGTGCTCGAGGAAGCTCTCCCTGGCCCAGCCGGGGTCACTACCTGTAAAAGATGGGAGCATTTCAGAGACGCTGTGTTCAACGCTGTCATTTCCACCTTTGGCAAGAAGACCAGCAGGTCGGCAGACTGGTTCGAGGCTCACTCGGAAGAGATGACACCTGTCATCGAAGAGAAGAGAAAAACCTTGGCAGCCTACAAAGCCTGCCCACGTCAGCGCAACTTACAGATCCTTTGGGCTGTCTGCTGCAAAGTGCAGCAGAGCACCAGGTGTTACGGACCCGAGTCCAGTGTCGGAGCACGGAGCAGTGACGACAGCGCCATCTGTGAGTCCGCTCCCGAAACCCACTCCAAATGGACGACGCCATCTAGTGGTGACAGGATAGGCCAGCAATAAGTGTTGGATTCCTGTCCTAGTCGACTCGCGACATAGCCGCTGCTGACCTCTGGTGAGACGGTCCTTAGACAGTGAACGCGATCTATGGAGTGAAGAGGTGGACGTTTCTGTCTAAGCTTGTGAGTGAAGCGTCCCAGTATTAATTGCGTGTCTGATTGCAGAGTCGACTTGGGACTGCTGTATTGGACGATGGACAAGTCTACCCAAGGCAGCCAAGGTCTCTTCACGAGTCTGCTTTGAAGAAGCTGTGAGCCACCCCTGGACGAACTCTGTTGAGAGTGTAATAGCCTGCCTGAGGCGTGGCAGGGTCAGGAATCGCCTTATCCGGGGCTGGCTGGTGGAAGAGACTAGGCACTGTGGTGCTTAATGAGGAGAGTGATCAGCGGGTCACACGAGGCTCCTGCCTAGGGCTCGCAACCCTAGTATTAGTTGTGGAGTGGCCTGACAGCGAGGCTGATCGGTACCTGCCAGCTACAGGCTGGATTGTGGTTGAAGGCCTCCACAACGAAGCACCCAGTGGGACTGTGATTTGGCTGGCCTGTGGCCAGGGTAGATTCGTCGTAGAGTTATCATGGATTCAGCGTGAGCCACGGAAGCTGAGACCAGGGCTACCTAGAAGAAGCATCGCCGAGTGTTGATGGTCTTCAGAGAGGGAGACCTCATTGTACATTGTGTAGTAATAATTCCCTTTTGTGACTTTAAATTATGGTGGTGGAAATATATATATAAATTGGAATATTTGTATCCCTCCCCCTTTAGCTTTGACTTGCATTACGGACCACACCCCTTGAAAGCCTCTACTAACTTGGGGCCGGATTCCCAAACCTCTAATAACATCAGAGAAGAACCCGGTTGCGTCCCAGTAGGGCCGTAACACCAGGCGATGTGCCAACATCTGTTGACTCCAGCTCTGCTCCCAGATGCAGACTGCAGCGGATACAGGCAATGTAAGGGGAATGTATGACAGCATCAAGCAGTCCCTCGGCCCAATCCAGAGAAAGACCGCTCCTCTGAAATCTGCCACTAGCGAGGTGATTCAGGACCAGACACTGCAGCTGAAGCGCTGGGTCGAGCACTACTCTGAGCTACACGCCAGGGACAATGTGGTCACCGAAGACGCCCTGAGCGCCATTGAGTGTCTGCTTGTGCTAATGGAGCTCGACAGCGAACCGACCCTCGAAGAATTCAGCGACGTCTGGTAAAGCTCCTGGCAAAGATGGCATTCCTGCTGAGACCTTGAAGTGCTGCAGAGGAAGCCTGCTCATGGAGCTGCATGAAATTCTCTGCCTCTGCTGGGAAGAAGGAGAGGTGCCACAGGACATGAGGGATGCCAACATCGTCACGCTGTATAAGAATAAAGGTGACACGGGTGACTGCAACAACTACCGTGGAATCTCCCTCCTCATTATTGTCAGAAAGCTGTTTGCTCGAGTCGCATTGAAGAGGCTCCAAGTACTTGCAGAGAGAGTCTATCCAGAATCACAATGCGGATTTAGAGCTGACAGGTCCACCATCGACATGGTATTTTCCCTCAGACAACTGCAGGAGAAATGCAGGGAACAGAAGCAGCCACTCTTTGTAGCCTTCATAGATCTGACGAAGGCCTTCGACCTCGTCAGCAGGGAAGGCCAGTTAAAGATCCTCCCCAAGATCGGATGCCCACCCAGGCTCCTCATCATAATCAGATCTTTCTATGAGAACATGAGGGTCACCGTGGTCTTTGATGGCCTAACATCAGACGCCTTTGACATCCGAAGTTAGAGTAAAGTAGGGCTGCGTACTGGCTCCAACCCTATTCGGGACTTTCTTCGCAGTTATGCTGCAGCACGTCTTCGGATCTGTCACGGAAGGCATTTACCTCCTGACCAGGTCGGATGGAAAGCTCTTTAACCTCACCAGGCTGAGAGCCAAGACGAAGGTTCGGCTGAGGTGTCTGCGTGACTTCCTTTTTGCTGACGACGCAGCAGTCACTGCCCACTCAGCCGAAGACCTCCAACTCTCATGACCCGCTTCAGCGAGGCCTCTCAGGCTTTCGGTCTCACCATCAGCCTGAAGAAAACACAAGTCATGGGACAATGAGTGGACTCCCCACCTGACATCGGCATCTCCGATTCCAAAATGGATGTCGTTCAAGACTTCGTGTACCTGGGCTCCACAATCTCTGACTCCCTCTCTCTTGATACGGAGCTAAACAAACGCATCGGTAAGGCATCTACTACCATGTCCAGACTGACAAAGAGAGTGTGGGCCAACAATAGGCTGAATGAGTATACTAAGATTCCGGTTTACAGAGCCTGTGAGCACTCTCCTTTATGGCAGTGAGTTTTGGACACTACGCGCCCATCAGGAAAGACAGCTGAATGCCTACCACATGCGCAGCCTTCGACACATCTTGGACATCACCTGGCAGGACAAGGTGACAAACAACAACGTCTAGGGGAGAGCAAGAATCACCAGCATGTACACAATGCTGAAACAGACGAATGCGTTGGCTCGGGCACGTTGTGCGAATGGGCGACAGCAGGATCCCCAATGACCTCCTGTACGGAGAGCTGATGCAGGGAAAGCGTCCAACAGGCAAGCCTCAGCTACGGAATCGGAGGCAAAGAGACAGAGAAGGAAAGCCGTTAGCCAGGAAGATAGACCAGAATCGGACTTCGTTTGTGCTCGGTGTGGGATGGACTGCCACTCTCGGATTTGCCTCATCAGTCACACCAGACGCTGTACCATTATTGACAACTAGGGCGCAACTCCATAGTCTCCTGAGACTGAAGGATGCCTACTACTATTTTTAGTTATGAACCAGCTAAAATCGTGAGCATCATAATTTGAAAAAAGTGAAAAAAGCAGAAAATTGAGACTTATTATATATATTATTAATACTAGCTGTACCCGGCCACGTGTTGCTTTGGCTCAGCAACATGTGCACATTGCTGAGGCACAGCAACCCTCCCCCGTTTCCCCGTCCTCCCCACCATTCCCTCCTCCCCCATCCCCTCATCTTCCCAACCATTCCCAACATAAAAAACACAGTTTAAAAAAATGGTTCTACCATTCACATTTTTGCCATCTATATAGTAGGTATACAAAAACACGCGCATATTTGAATGCAAAGGTGTGTCAAAATTTTAAAGCAATTTAAAGCAATGCAACAAATACTCTGAGAGAGAACTCTATCAACATCAGAGGCCCGAGACTGTTCAACACGCATCCACTTCACATAAGAGGCATAACTGGCCGACCCCTCACAGTGTTCAAGAGAGAACTGGATAAGCACCTCCAAAGGATACCTGATCAACCAGGCTGTGACTCATACGTCAGGCTGCGAGCAGCTGCGTCTAACAGCCTGGTTGATCAGTCCAGCAACCAGGAGGCCTGGTCGACGACCGGGCCGCAGGGACGCTGAGCCCTGGAAGAACCTCAAGGTAATCGATGAAGAATTTTCGGAGATTTCCCTCGCATAAAAAACACACACAACGTTTGTTGCGTCTATGTCCAACAGATGGTGTTGTTTAAAAAAAAAAAAAACATGTTTTTACCTGTCACAGGTGTGGCATCTATATAGTAGGTGTATAATATAGTTTTAATTATAGCAGTTAGTTATTGGAAATGTAATGATGAGTCGTAGAGCAGAGAGCTCCAGCGAGGACTTGCATGTGTGACGACGGCGCTCCTTTTGTTTTAGATTCAGCTACTTGGAACAAAAGTTCCAAGTAGCACGGGCTATGGTGAGCCCTTGGTGGACTTACGTAGCACAGGAGCGGGGCTGTAACTGACGGCGCTCCGTTGTGGATGGCTTATGTTCCAGGCAGTTCTCCAGACTTGCCAAGTGCCCCATCATCTTCCTGGTAACTTCAGCTCTCCTGAGTGACTCACAGCACACTTGGCAAGAAGTATCAAGTGTAATTAGTGCACATAGGATTAGTGTCGAACATCTTGGCCTGAGGGACTCTTAGGGATCAATTATGAGTAATTAGGCACTGCAGGCATCTAATTGGCTGTAATGGAGCTTCTGAGAACCTTGAAGCAACGTTATTTCTCTTAATATAGTTAATAAAATATTATTGGTAGAGTAAAATGGAAAACATAACATCAGTTTACAAGTGACCTGAGTGGTACATGACCTGAGTGGTACGAGACCTGAGTATTCACATATTTGTGCTTGCGGGGGTTGAGCTTTGGCTCTTTGGTCCCGCCTCTCAACCGTCAATTAACTGGTGTACAGATTCCTGAGCCTATTGGGCTCTATCATATCTACATTTGAAACTGTGTATGGAGTCAGCCTCCACCACATCACTGCCTAATGCATTCCATCCGTTAACTACTCTGACACTGAAAAAGTTCCTTCTAACGTCTCTGTGGCACATGTGGGTACTCAGTTTCCACCTGTGTCCCTTTGTTCGCATCTCACCAGTGTTGAATAGTTTACCCTTGTTTACCCGGTCGATTCCTTTGAGGATTTTGTAAGTTGTGATCATGTCTCCCCCTTACTCTTCTGTCTTCCAGTGTCGTAAGGTGCATTTCCCGCAGCCTTTCCTCGTAACTCATGCCTCTTAGTGCTGGGACTAGTCTAGTGGCATACCTTTGGACTTTTCCCAGCTTCGTCTTGTGCTTGACAAGGTACGGGCTCCATGCTGGGGCCGCATACTCCAGGATTGGTCTTACATATGTGGTGTACAAGATTTTGAATGATTCCTTACACAGGTTCCTGAACGCTGTTCTGATGTTAGCCAGCCTCGCATATGCGGCGGACGTAATTATTTTTATGTGGGCTTCAGGAGACAGGTTTGG
This sequence comes from Procambarus clarkii, assembly GCF_040958095.1. Classification (NCBI taxonomy): domain Eukaryota; kingdom Metazoa; phylum Arthropoda; class Malacostraca; order Decapoda; family Cambaridae; genus Procambarus; species Procambarus clarkii. The sequence continues at coordinate 49,178,706 of NC_091152.1, read as the reverse complement.
TGTGATATCAACTCCTAGATCTTTCTCTCTGTCTGTTTCATTAAGTACTTCATCTCCTATTCTGTATCCTGTGTCTGGCCTCCTGATTCCACAGCCTAATTTCATTACTTTGCATTTACTCGGGTTGAACTTCAACAGCCATATGTTGGACCATTCACTCAGTCTGTCTAGGTCATCTAGTAGCCTCCTACTATCGTCCTCAGTTTCAATCCTCCTCATAATTTTTGCCTCATTGGCAAACATTGAGAGAAACGATTCTATACCCTCTGGGAGATCATTTACATATATCAGAAACAGTACAGGTCCAATGACTGACCCCTGCGGGACTCCACTCGTAACGTCTCACCAATCTGAGACCTCACCCCTCAAACAGACTCGTTGTTTCCTGTTGCTTAGGTACTCCTTTATCCAATGGAGTACCTTCCCTTTCACTCCAGCTTTTTCACTTGCCTCTTATGTGGCACTGTATCAAAGGCTTTCTGACAATCCAAAAATATGCAGTCTGCCCACCCTTCTCTTTCTTGCCTTATTTGTGTTGCCTGGTCGTAGAATTCAAATAACCCTGTGAGGAAGGACCTGCCATCCCTGAACCCATATTGATGCTGCGTTACAAAGTTCTTTCGCTCCAGGTGCTCCATTAGCTTTCTTCACACAATCTTCTCCATCAGCTTGCATGGTATGCAGGTTAGGGACACTGGCCTGTAATTCAGTGCCTCCTGTCTATCCCCTTTCCTTGTATATCGGGACTACGTTAACTGCTTTCCAAATTTCTGGCAGTTCCCCTGTTGCCAGTGATTTGTTATACACTATGGAGAGTGGTAGGCACAGTTCTTCTGCTCCTTCCTTTAGTATCCAAGGGGAGATTCCATCTGGGCCTATAACCTTTGTCACATCCAACTCTAGTAAACACTTCCTTTCTTCCCCGCTGGTAGTCTCAAACTCTTCCAGTGGTTCCTGGTTAGCTATTCCCTCTCTTATCTCTGGGATTTCTCCTTGCTCTAAGGGGCCATTTGACCCGAAAATCCGAAGAAAAATGGAATATTTAAGAAAAATTACGAAAAATACTACAACGTTCTGGCAACACTGTGGTGCAAACCGTTTTATGTTATCTTGAAAAATAACGTAATTAGAGTCAAATTTCCCGCTGCAACTTTCACGAATCCGATTCTCGCGCAACCCGTTCTCGCAAATTTAATAAGTCAATATTGACTTATTAGTTGCGTGCATAGGTGACATACTAAACATAATAGTTTCCCTTGAAAAGCTTCATAGAAAACACCGACCTTACCTAACCTACTTAGTATGTTAAAATAAGCATCTTATAGCTTCGTAATTACAATTGTTACTTAACCTATTATAGGTATTGGTTAGGTAATAATTGTAATTACGAAGCAATAACATGCTTATCTTAACATACTAAGTAGGTTAGGTAAGATCGGTGTTTTCTATGAAGCTTTTCAAGGGAAACTATTATGTTAGGTATGTCACCTATGCACATATTTAATAAGTCAATATTGACTTATTAAATTTGCGAGAACAGGTTGCCTCGCGGCCTGGGTGCGCCGCGGGGTATTGTGTCTTACGTTGTAGAAGTCTAATATTTCGTAATAGCGTTGAAAATAACATGTTATGCATAAAACGAATATAAACTCACTCATTGGCAACAGTCTCGTGTGAGGGAGAGGGTGGGGTTCGTGGCTTAGCAGTCAGTCACTGTGTGTGTCCCTCAGCTAGTGGATGTATCGTTGACGCGGTCTCACAATATCTCCCAGAACTCATGCTATTTTTGCTATTTGTACTGCAATATGACGTACCAAACGAACAAGAGAAAAACATTGAAAGCTAGATGCATGCGAGCTCTCCATAGAAGGTACGAGCTGGCCGCAATGCGTAAATCACGCATTGTGACAAGTGAAGATCGTGGCGGCCTCTCAGCCGCCAAAACTTGACAAAAACAAAAAACAAAACGCTCTCAAACTTGTCGCGGCCCGCTACGCCACTCCAACTTTTACACCTAGATCTGCCTTCACAGCCTTTATTTATTATTCAATTTACATGAAACTTGCACATTATATGTAGAGTTTATGCCTCTAAAAACACATGTAGTTTTTCTTATCTACGTAGATTTATTGATTTTATAAATAATGATAAACTTCATTTTGTTGCATACGTTTTTGGGAAAATTTAAAAATCTGTATTATTGCACTAAATACATCTGGGATAAAAATCCTTGGTTCAAATCTTTATTATATAGTAAGGTCATAGCTGAGTGTCATAGAAATGATTTTGATTCACAATTGTGGGCTGTGAAAGCAATTGAACATTGTTGAAAAATTGTCTAAATTTTGTTTTTTTCTCCTTCTCTATTTAGGCTGAGATGCTGAAACTTGGCCCAGTTGCAGCACCTTTCACATGTATCAGGATAATAAATTATGAATACCCTACAACAACTCTCATAGTTCCTGGTCAAATAGCCCCTAAGGCGAAGAGCTCCTGGAATTTCTTATTCAGTTCCTCACACACTTCCTTGTCGTTTGTAGTGAATCCTTCGGCCCCTATCCTTAATTTCATAACCTGTTCCTTTACTGTTGTTTTTCTCCTGATGTGGCTATGCAGCAATTTAGGCTGAGTCTTTGCCTTGCATGCGATGTCATTTTCGTATTGCCTTTCTGCCTCTCTTCTCATCCTGACATATTCATTCCTGGCATTCTGGTATCTTTCTTTGCTCTCCAGTGTCCAGTTATTCCTATAATTTCTCTATGCCCTTTTACTTTGCTTCTTAGCTAGCCTACATCTCTGATTAAACCATGGGTTTCTCATCTTCATTTCACTGTTTTCCTTTTGGGCTGGGACAAACTTGTTTGCTGCGTCCTTGCACTTTTGCGTGACGTAGTCCATCATATCTTGGGCGGTATTTTCCCTGAGCTCTGTTTCCCATGCTATATCTGTTAGGAATTTTGTTATCTCCTCATAGTTTTCCTTTCCGTATGCTAACCTTTTGGTTTCGCTATCCCTCCTAGAGTTCAATAACCCTTCTTCAATTAGGTACTCAAACACCAATACACTGTGGTCGCTCATTCCTACTGGGGCCTCAAAACCGATTTCTCTTATGTCAGGGTCGTTCAGGGTGAAGACCAGGTCGAGTCTCGCTGGTTCGTCATTTCCTCTCATCCTTGTGGGTTCTCTGACTTGCTGGGTTAAGAAGTTTCTAGTCACCACCTCCAGTAGTTTGACTCTGCACGTATCCTCGCCACCAAGCGGTTCCTTGTTCTCCCAGTCAATCCTTCCGTGATTGAAGTCCCACCATGATGAGCAGGTGGGATCTATTTCAACAGGCAGCAGAGACAGTGGTACATGACCTAAGTGGTGCGAGACATGAGTGGTACGAGACCTGAGTGGTACGAGACCTGAGTGGTACGAAACCTGAGTGGTACATGACCGAGTGGTACATGACCTGAGTGGTACGTGACCTGAGTGGTACG
>NC_091152.1:49070224-49172724 GCF_040958095.1 Procambarus clarkii | reverse complement strand
CCTGGCTAACACCTACATTAACCTCAGTGTTGCACAACCAGGTGGCGCTGCCACCCACAGGGAAGCAGCCAAATCCCGTAAGTATAGAGAACTGGATCACCACTACAATTTTGTCCCCATTGCTTCTGAGACACTCGGCGCCTGGGCTAAAAGTGCTACCAGTTTTTTGAAGGAACTGGGTTCTAGGCTCATTGAAACAACAAGGGACCCGAGAGCTGCAAGCTTTCTTTTCCAGCGCCTCAGTGTTTCGATACAGAGGGGAAATGCGCACTGCATCCAAGATTCCTGCCCACCATCTGAGGAGCTGGAGGAACTCGACAACCTATGATAACCATCTTTGTAACCCATATGTAACTCCTTTTTTGTAACAAAGTTCAAATAAAGTAAATATATATGTGTACATACAAAAGAATAAGGGTGGTAAGAGAAGATAATATTAGTGTTCAGTGAGAAACCACAAGGTCTCCTCTGAATACTTTTTATTTTCTTCTCCGAGGCTATGGGTCCCCACATTGGCACCAGAGGTGGTACCCTCACAAACCCTATATATTATAAAATAATATAATATAAAATAATATAATATGATATAATATAATACACAGAAAAAAATCTTATTTTCACGATATATCAAGGAGAAAGTCCACAGGCGTTGTGACGAGGATTCGATCCCATGTCGTGGCCCCGGTCGTATAGAGCGTTTGTTTGGGAATACCCAAGAGCACAGGTTCGAATCCCCATGACTGCAGCAGTGAATTTTCTCATATAATACAATAATAATCACTATTCGAAAGCCGGTTTTACAAGAGAGAGAATCTGTCTTATTCTTATGAGATGTGTGAAGGAATTTTCGTGTTTTGACACATATGACAACTTATATTCTTACACATACATATAATACATATAATTCTTGTACACACATATAGACTAGCTAACGTGTGCAGCCATTTATCATGCCACGCGGCTCAACCTGCCTTAATTATTACGGCAGGCATGTGTGACAGCAGTGTTCCAGGCACACTTCATGTGCAATTGCAGGAGTTTTAATTATTGAAATAAAAAAGTATTTTTTTGGTTTACTTTCCATTGTGAGGTGAAAATGACGCGCCTACCATCTCCGGCCGTGTGTAAGCACCGACACTGTCACGTCTGGCCAGTGAGCCGACCGCGCTGATGGCTGCGTGTTACGCTATCGTCAGCACCGTCGGAGTGTGGAGTGGCAAGTCCAGCGCCATCTATGAGTCTCCATTCAAACCCCCCTGATATTGGACGCTACGTAGACGACGCCATCTGTTGGTGGTGGCGTGACAGCGGAAAATGTCCCTGGTTTCCTGCCTTGATCAGACAGAGAGGTCGTTGTGGATGACCTCTGGTGGTGGGCGTATCAAGATCAGCCCCATCTGTTGTGCTACGAGCATAATGTCAACTCCCCAGTAAGTGTTACCTCCTGGTTTCCCCGGTGTACCGTCCTGTTAACTGATAACGTTTCATGTCCACAGATGTGAAGTGTGGAGGCAGTCGTACTGAGGAAGGCAGTTTACCTTGGGCAGTCCAAGTTCTCTCTGACTACTGTGCAACACAACACTCAAGGTCTGCAACACCAGAGGTTGTAAGGGAAACAGCAGATATAATATATACGTGAAGACTGGACACTGGTTGTGGCACTGTCAAGGGTATTATAGCTTTAACCGTTTATAAGTCCACTTTGATCATGTTGGATCAATGTTGCAACGACATATTATTAATTTACTTGGCAATCACGGGCTAAATGATTTTTTTACATACAATATCTAACTTCTATTATTCTAATAAAAATATTAATAATAATAAGTATTATTTGTATCTATAAGGTAAAGTATTATATGTAAATAGGTTCCAAGGGTTGTCATAGCCAGGGGGTGGTAATGGGGGAACAAGCTCCCACGACTTATAAAAAGCTCCCGTACGGTGTGCGTCTCCAATAGCCCCTGACAACCAAGTCCTACTCCTGGCCTGCACGGGTGGCTTAGTCTTTAAGTCCGGCGGAACTGCTTTTACCAATAGGAAAAGGAACGAGGGCGTGCCTCTGACGCCTTAAACCCAGCTGCTCCGGGTAGATGGGACTCGTTAGCCTGGGAAGGCCGCCCATCTAGGGGAAGGAAAACCCTGATTTTAAACCTCCGCTACCTTGCCGCCATACCCATCTTTTGGGAAAGGTTTCAGGAGTCAACCTCGAGGAAGAATCCGTAGTTGGAGCCCCTAATTAAGGCAGTTCGTTGTCGACTTCAACCTAGCTCTGGCAGCTCCTGCGACGGTGCTGGAACCATGTGTATTGGCGTCGCCTTTCCATTGGATAATTTCAGCAACGTGGAGAAAGGGGGACCTGGTGCATGGGTAACAGCTTCTCCTCCATATCGACCTACCCGGGCTTTGCGCCTTGGACAGCATTCAGAGCGCAACTCCATAGTGTCCCGAGACTGACGGATGCCTACTACTATATGCAAATATATAGTAAAGTACATGTAAGTATTAAGTTTATTAATTTCGTCCCCCAAGACGCATTGATCAATTTTAACGTATTGTTTATTAAAAATTGGCTTGTTCTCTCTCATATATATATATATATATATATATATATATATATATATATATATATATATATATATATATATAACATTAAGGATGATAACATTAAGACAGTGGACATGATAATGATCCAAGACGGACCCAAACGTCGTCGTCTCCTCATCTTCTGATGTGTTGTTTGGTCATCATGTCTTCAGCCCCGTTATTGTGACTCATGGTCTGCATAACATGAAGGAAGGAGTGTTGATCTCTGATTAAAGATGAGTGTTTGTCTGATTATTCTCTCTATACATCACTTGACAACAGCTGTTTTATAATAGTGAATAAAGTATAAGTGTTGAGGGACACTCTGGCTGGACACACTCTACAGGTCAAGGTGATGGCCAACATTCTGGGGTCAATAATGGGGAGGGGGGACCTCAGGTCTTGCAGAGGGACAATATACTATGTAAGTAAGTCCTCTACAGTCAATATTGGCCAGCTGAGAGTCAGGGACTCCGTCACGTAGCGTGTTGCTGGTTGGCAGCTTGTAGTTGTGGCGTGGTGGTGCAGTTGTGGTGTTGTTAGTTGTGGCGTAGTGGTGCAGTTGTGGTGTTGTAGTTGTGGCGTAGTGGTGCAGTTGTGGTGTTGTAGTTGTGGCGTAGTGGTGCAGTTGTGGTGTTGTTAGTTGTGGCGTAGTGGTGCAGTTGTGGTGTTGTTAGTTGTGGCGTAGTGGTGCAGTTGTGGTGTTCTTAGTTGTGGAGCAGTTGTGGTGTTGTAGTTGTGGCGTAGTGGTGCAGTTGTGGTGTTGTTAGTTGTGGCGTAGTGGTGCAGTTGTGGTGTTGTAGTTGTGGCGTAGTGGTGCAGTTGTGGTGTTGTTAGTTGTGGCGTAGTGGAGCAGTTGTGGTGTTGTTAGTTGTGGCGTAGTGGTCCAGTTGTGGTGTTGTTAGTTGTGGCGTGGTGGTGCAGTTGTGGTGTTGTTAGTTGTGGCGTGGTGGTGCAGTTGTGGTGTTGTTAGTTGTGGCGTGGTGGTGCAGTTGTGGTGTTGTTAGTTGTGGTGCAGTTGTGGTGTTGTTAGTTGTGGCGTGGTGGTGCAGTTGTGGTGTTGTTAGTTGTGGCGTGGTGGTGCAGTTGTGGTGTTGTTAGTTGTGGCGTAGTGGTGCAGTTGTGGTGTTGTTAGTTGTGGTGCAGTTGTGGTGTTGTTAGTTGTGGCGTAGTGGAGCAGTTGTGGTGTTGTTAGTTGTGGCGTGGTGGTGCAGTTGTGGTGTTGTTAGTTGTGGCGTAGTGGTGCAGTTGTGGTGTTGTTAGTTGTGGCGTAGTGGTGCAGTTGTGGTGTTGTTAGTTGTGGCGTAGTGGTGCAGTTGTGGTGTTGTTAGTTGTGGCGTAGTGGAGCAGTTGTGGTGTTGTTAGTTGTGGCGTGGTGGTGCAGTTGTGGTGTTGTTAGTTGTGGCGTAGTGGTGCAGTTGTGGTGTTGTTAGTTGTGGCGTGGTGGTGCAGTTGTGGTGTTGTTAGTTGTGGCGTAGTGGTGCAGTTGTGGTGTTGTTAGTTGTGGCGTAGTGGAGCAGTTGTGGTGTTGTTAGTTGTGGCGTAGTGGTGCAGTTGTGGTGTTGTTAGTTGTGGCGTGGTGGTGCAGTTGTGGTGTTGCAGTGTTGTTGTTGTGGTACTGGACTAGGGATGGGGTGTTGCAGCATCTAGGGCAACAGTATCTAGTATCTGTGTTACCAGGGAGGTAATGTGTTACTCAAGAAGACTTGTGTTGCTGCTGTTATACAGCGTTGCTCTGGTTGTGTTGCTGCTGTTATACAGCGTTGCTCTGGTTGTGTTGCTGCTGTTATACAGCGTTGCTCTGGTTGTGTTGCTGCTGTTATACAGTGTTGCTCTGGTTGTGTTGCTGCTGTTATACAGCGTTGCTCTGGTTGTGTTGCGTATCAGTTCCTCACAATAATGTTGTGGCAGTTCTGTAATAATCTTCAGTATTAGCCCGCCTGTAATAACTAAGGCTGTATTACTACATCGCTAAATCGCTAAAAAAATGCCGTAATGAAAATTCCACAGCATTGGACAGGAACAAAGTCACTGGAGTGTGTACAACAGGATTACCTCATGGCTGGCAGGCTGCTCACGGGACGACCCTCCAACACCGGATAATACGTGTATTAACACACGATAATCACCACTCCAAATACAGTCATTATTTCAACATCAAGAGTACGCCTTCCGAACCCTTTTTTCAGTTTTCGTTCTCACTGAAGGAGAACAAACAAACACAGAATCGAACACTTAGGCCATGGCAGAATCGCAAAGGAATATGAAGTAGTGGAGACAGACTCCGTGTTCCGTTAGAGAGCGAGAGAGAGAGAGAGAGAGAGAGAGAGCGAGAGAGCGAGAGAGCGAGAGAGCGAGAGAGAGCGAGAGAGAGCGAGAGAGCGAGAGAGCGAGAGAGCGAGAGAGCGAGAGAGAGAGCGAGAGAGAGAGCGAGAGAGAGAGCGAGAGAGAGAGAGATAGAGAGAGACAATATTGGCACAACACCCACCACACACGACCACCACTACAACACCCACCACACACGACCACCACTACAACACCCACCACACACGACCACCACTACAACACCCACCACACACGACCACCACTACAACACCCACCACACACGACCACCACTACAACACCCACCACACACGACCACCACTACAACACCCACCACACACGACCACCACTGCAACAACCACCACACACGACTACCACTACAACACCCACCACACACGACCACCACTACAACACCCACCACACACGACCACCACTGCAACAACCACCACACACGACTACCACTACAACACCCACCACACACGACCACCACTACAACACCCACCACACACGACCACCACTGCAACAACCACCACACACGACCACCACTGCAACAACCACCACACACGACCACCACTACAACACCCACCACACACGACCACCACTGCAACAACCACCACACACGACCACCACTGCAACAACCACCACACACGACCACCACTGCAACAACCACCACACACGACCACCACTACAACACCCACCACACACGACCACCACTGCAACAACCACCACACACGACCACCACTGCAACAACCACCACACACGACCACCACTGCAACAACCACCACACACGACCACCACTACAACACCCACCACACACGACCACCACTGCAACAACCACCACACACGACCACCACTGCAACAACCACCACACACGACCACCACTACCATAACCAGTCCTCCGCTCCGAACAAATACATTTTCTGAGAAGAGAAAATCACACAAAAAAGAAAACAAAATTCTCTCGTAAAAATGCTTTCCAATAATTTTTATTTCAGTTAACAGGTGGTTGACGACCCCGGGGGAGACTTGGGGGTTAATAACGCCATAATTTATGGCAACTCTGTTGTCATTCATTGTCCACAGTGGCTGCCACTTGCTTATGGCGCTGTGCCATGCAAGCGACGGTGAGTTGTCATACAAGCGACGGTGTGTTGCCATACAAGCGGCGGTGTGTTGCCATGCAAGCGACGGTGAGTTGTCATACAAGCGACGGTGTGTTGTCATACAAGCGACGGTGTGGTGCCATACAAGCGACGGTGTGGTGCCATACAAGCGACGGTGTGGTGCCATACAAGCGACGGTGTGTTGCCATACAAGCGACGGTGTGTTGCCATACAAGCGACGGTGTGTTGCCATACAAGCGGCGGTGTGTTGCCATGCAAGCGACGGTGAGTTGTCATACAAGCGACGGTGTGTTGTCATACAAGCGGCGGTGTGTTGCCATACAAGCGACGGTGTGGTGCCATACAAGCCACGGTGTGGTGCCATACAAGCGACGGTGTGTTGCCATACAAGCGACGGTGTGTTGCCATACAAGCGACGGTGTGTTGCCATACAAGCGACGGTGTGTTGCCATACAAGCGACGGTGTGTTGCCATACAAGCGACGGTGTGTTGCCATACAAGCGACGGTGTGTTGTCATACAAGCGACGGTGTGTTGCCATACAAGCGACGGTGTGTTGCCATACAAGCGACGGTGTGTTGCCATACAAGCGGCGGTGTGTTGCCATACAAGCGACGGTGTGTTGCCATACAAGCGATGATGTGTTGCCATACAAGCGACGGTGTGGTGCCATACAAGCGACGGTGTGGTGCCATACAAGCGACGGTGTGGTGCCATACAAGCGACGGTGTGGTGCCATACAAGCGACGGTGTGTTGCCATACAAGCGACGGTGTGGTGCCATACAAGCGACGATGTGGTGCCATACAAGCCACGGTGTGTTGCCATACATGCCACGGTGTGGTGCCATACAAGCGACTGTGTGTTGCCATACAAGCGACGGTGTTGTGCCATACAAGCGACGATGTGGTGCCATACAAGCGACTGTGTGTTGCCATACATGCCACGGTGTGGTGCCATACAAACGACGGTGTGGTGCCATACAAGCGACTGTGTGTTGCCATACAAGCGACGGTGTTGTGCCATACAAGCGACGGTGTGGTGCCATACAAGCGACGGAGTGTTGCCATACAAGCGACGATGTGGTGCCATACAAGCGACTGTGTGTTGCCATACATGCCACGGTGTGGTGCCATACAAACGACGGTGTGGTGCCATACAAGCGACTGTGTGTTGCCATACAAGCGACGGTGTTGTGCCATACAAGCGACGGTGTGGTGCCATACAAGCGACGGAGTGTTGCCATACAAGCGACGGTGTGGTGCCATACAAGCGACGGTGTGTTGCCATACAAGCGACGGTGTGTTGCCATACAAGCGACGGTGTGGTGCCATACAAGCGACGGAGTGTTGCCATACATGCCACGGTGTGGTGCCATACAAGCGACTGTGTGTTGCCATACAAGCGACGGTGTGGTGCCATAAATGCCACGGTGTGGTGCCATACAAGCGACGGTGTGGTGCCATACAAGCGACGGTGTGGTGCCATACAAGCGACGGTGTGGTGCCATACAAGCCACGGTGTGTTGCCATACAAGCGACGGTGTTGTGCCATACAAGCGACGGTGTGGTGCCATACAAGCGACGGAGTGTTGCCATACAAGCGACGGTGTGGTGCCATACAAGCGACGGTGTGTTGCCATACAAGCGACGGTGTGTTGCCATACAAGCGACGGTGTGGTGCCATACAAGCGACGGAGTGTTGCCATACATGCCACGGTGTGGTGCCATACAAGCGACTGTGTGTTGCCATACAAGCGACGGTGTGGTGCCATACATGCCACGGTGTGGTGCCATACAAGCGACGGTGTGGTGCCATACAAGCGACGGTGTGGTGCCATACAAGCGACGGTGTGGTGCCATACATGCCACGGTGTGGTGCCATACAAGCGACGGTGTGGTGCCATTCAAGCGACGGTGTGGTGCCATACAAGCGACGGTGTGGTGCCATACATGCCACGGTGTGGTGCCATACAAGCGACGGTGTGGTGCCATACAAGCGACGGTGTGGTGCCATACAAGCGACGGTGTGGTGCCATACAAGCGACGATGTGGTGCCATACAAGCGACGGTGTGGTGCCATACAAGCCACGGTGTGTTGCCATACAAGCGACGGTGTGTTGCCATACAAGAGACACAGCTCACAGTTAACCAGATGTACAGCTTCATCAAGATCTATGAATTATAGTCTTTTGCCTCTCAACACACAAAGTCTTATGGAGTTATCTATCTATCTATCTATCTATCCATCTATCTATTAAAAAGTGGATCCTTCCGTGCAAACGGAACTCCCGTGACTGCAACGCTGCAAATTGTATATATAAAGGTCGCTTTTGGCCACGAATGGAATGCAAATGAAATAACACACAACTATGCATGGACTGAACCAGCTTCAGGTTCTGTTGATTGTTGGTGGTAGCATGGAGCACCCAACACTGGTAGCTGGTGGTAGCATGGAGCACCCAACACTGGTAGCTGGTGGTAGCATGACCACCCAACACTGGTAGCTGGTGGTAGTATGGAGCACCCAACACTGGTAGCTGGTGGTAGCATGACCTCCCAACACTGGTAGCTGGTGGTAGCATGGAGCACCATAACACTGGTAGCTGGTGGTAGCATGATCACCCAACACTGGTAGCTGGTGGTAGTATGACCTCCCAACACTGGTAGCTGGTGGTAGTATTGAGCACCATAACACTGGTAGCTGGTGGTAGCACCCAACACTGGTAGCTGGTGGTAGTATGACCACCCAACACTGGGAGCTGGTGGTAGTATGACCACCCAACACTGGTAGCTGGTGGTAGCACCCAACACTGGTAGCTGGTGGTAGTATGACCACCCAACACTGGTAGCTGGTGGTAGTATGACCACCCAATACTGGTAGCTGGTGGTAGCACCCAACACTGGTAGCTGGTGGTAGCACCCAACACTGGTAGCTGGTGGTAGCACCCAACACTGGTAGCTGGTGGTAGTATGACCACCCAACACTGGTAGCTGGTGGTAGTATGACCACCCAACACTGGTAGCTGGTGGTAGTATGACCACCCAACACTGGTAGCTGGTGGTAGTATGACCACCCAACACTGGTAGCTGGTGGTAGTATGACCACCCAACACTGGTAGCTGGTGGTAGCACCCAACACTGGTAGCTGGTGGTAGCACCCAACACTGGTAGCTGGTGGTACCACCCAACACTGGTAGCTGGTGGTAGTATGACCACCCAACACTGGTAGCTGGTGGTACCACCCAACACTAGTAGCTGGTGGTAGTATGACCACCCAACACTGGTAGCTGGTGGAAGCACCCAACACTGGTAGTCACCCACTCAGGTTGCTGCCAGCTGTGAGTTACTTTTTTCTCAATTTCTTTGTTTGTGATATTTTTACTTGTCAGAATAGTTAGATATGAAGTCCTTTTGTGTGAGGAAACTATGCGAGGGAAGTGGTCTGGAAATCACTTGATGCAGTGAGTAAAAACTTCACCGCACATACCAGCAAGGGTTCGATGCTTGGACGGTTGGTTTCGAGTGAATGTCATGACATAACTCTTAGTTGTTGAGCCCAGGAAGCCATGGACGGGTAACCCAGGACGCCAGGATGGCTCCAACTAGCGTTAAGGCGCTAGTTGGAGTCAAGATTTTGTCACAAGAGACTAAAGAATTCATGTGGGATAAAATACTGGACCTTCATGTGGTTCTATGAGCATTTTTCCAGGTCAAAAAGGTGAGTCACGACTGAGGCATTTGTTATAATGGTGGGGCGAATGTCTACCACGGAGTCCACATGGACCCCGGTCGTGTTGTGACTTATGGAGCAAATTCATGCACTCTCCTATCTGTCTCTCTCTCTTCACACACTCGTTCTCTCTCTCTCTCTCCACACACTCGTTCTCTGTCTCTCCACACACTCGTTCTCTGTCTCTCTCTCCACACACTCGTTCTCTGTCTCTCTCTCTCTCCACACACTCGTTCTCTGTCTCTCCACACACTCGTTCTCTGTCTCTCTCTCCACACACTCGTTCTCTGTCTCTCTCTCTCTCCACACACTCGTTCTCTGTCTCTCTCTCTCTCCACACACTCGTTCTCTGTCTCTCTCTCTCTCCACACACTCGTTCTCTGTCTCTCTCTCCACACACTCGTTCTCTGTCTCTCCACACACTCGTTCTCTGTCTCTCTCTCCACACACTCGTTCTCTGTCTCTCTCTCTCTCCACACACTCGTTCTCTGTCTCTCTCTCTCTCCACACACTCGTTCTTTATCTGTCTCTCTCCACACACTCGTTCTCTGTCTCTCTCTCTCTCTCCACACACTCGTTCTCTGTCTTTCTCTCTCTCTCCACACACTCGTTCTCTGTCTCTCTCTGTCTCTCTCTCTCCACACACTCGTTCTCTGTCTCTCTCTCTCCACACACTCGTTCTTTGTCTGTCTCTCTCTCTCCACACACTCGTTCTTTGTCTGTCTCTCTCTCTCCACACACTCGTTCTTTGTCTGTCTCTCTCTCTCCACACACTCGTTCTTTGTCTGTCTCTCTCTCTCCACACACTCGTTCTCTGTCTCTCTCTCTCCACACACTCGTTCTCTGTCTCTCTCTCTCTCCACACACTCGTTCTCTGTCTCTCTCTCCACACACTCGTTCTCTGTCTCTCTCTCTCCATACACTCGTTCTCTGTCTCTCTCTCTCTCCACACACTCGTTCTCTCTCTCCACACACTCGTTCTTTGTCTGTCTCTCTCTCTCCACACACTCGTTTTCTGTCTCTCTCTCCTCAGACTCGTTCTCTGTCTCTCTCCACACACTCGTTCTCTGTCTATCTCTCTCTCCACACACTCGTTCTCTGTCTCTCTCTCCACACACTCGTTCTCTGTCTCTCTCTCCACACGCTCGTTCTCGGTCTCTCTCTCCACACACTCGTTCTGTCTCTCTGTCTCTCTCTCTCCACACACTCGTTCTTTGTCTCTCTCTCCTCAGACTCGTTCTCTGTCTCTCTCCACACACTCGTTCTCTGTCTGTCTCTCTCTCCACACGCTCGTTCTCTGTCTCTCTCCACACGCTCGTTCTCTGTCTCTCCCTCCAGACACTCTTTCTGTCTCTCTCCACACACTCGTTCTCTCTCTCTTCACACACACACATGCCTCCCTGTATCCACCCTCTGTGTCTTCCCCTGACACTATAGCCATTCCTCCCTCACACCATCTCCTTCACTGTACCTTAAGGTTGTGCACAGAATGGAAATCTGTCATCTGAACATACGTTTCGAAAGTTAAAATCTGAAAAAATAAAATTTGTTCAAATTGACCCAGAAATTCTCACTAACGTGACATACATGTATGGATGCATATCACAATCCTCCGCCAGTCAGTGGTGGTATAGTGGTTACGTATGTGGCTGGCAATGGCGAGGTTTCGGGTTCGTGTCGACTCACAATCATGGTGGATGTTCTCATTTATACTAATGGTAAAGTCTATTGACTCAGGTCAGAACATTTCACATCTACAGACTGTGAAGGATGGGCCGTGTTCTCCATCACAGGGAGCCCTTAGTCTCCGCTGGCTCCTATATGACACGATAAAATATGCATTAATCCTGTGAAGTTTAATGAAGCTAACCTCAAACATGTGACTTCCAATCTTGGAGAATCAAATAAACAGACAAACTAACTAATAAACTGTAGATAGATGCATCAATAAAATATAACCAGAAACAGAAGATTCAAAGTGATTTAACTTAAGTACATAAAAGGCCTGGGAAACTTTAGGTTTAGAAATATTGTTAATTTTTTAAACAAATTACCATGACGAGATATGTATATGACGATATCATATATGATGAGGTGAGTATAAGAGAAGAGATAGTTATATTGTTTCATGCCAAGGATAGAAATGAGTAAGATCAATCTCGCATCAACTTATTGGACCTTTTCCAAAATTTCTGCATCCAGTAACACTCACATTTTCATTGTAGTCTATAATACCCCTTGTCTGGTCTGTTAACCAGACAAGGGTATTATTGTACTCTCCCTCCCTCCCTCCCTCCCCCTCTCTCTCTCCCTCCCCCTCTCTCTCTCCCTCCCCCTCTCTCTCTCCCTCCCCCCTCTCTCTCTCTCTCCCTCCCTCCCTCCATCCCTCCCTCCCTCTCTCCCTCCCTCCCTCACTCTCTCTCTCCCTCTCTCCCTCCCTCTCTCTCTCTCTCTCTCTCTCTCTCCCTCTCCCTCCCTCTCTCTCTCTCCCTCCTTCGCTCTCTCCCTCCCTCCATCCCTCCCTCCCTCACTCTCTCCCTCCCTCTCCCTCTCTCTCTCCCTCCCTCTCTCTCTTCCTCTCTCTCTCCCTCCCTCTCTCTCTCTCCCTCACTGTCTCCCTCTCTCTCTCTCTCTCTCTCTCTCCCTCCCTCTATCTCTCCCTCTCCCTCTCTCTCTCTCTCTCTCTCTCTCTCTCTCTCTCTCTCTCTCTCTCTCTCTCTCTCTCTCTCTCTGTTGATGAACTTGTAATTCTTGTACTGTTGATTCCTGCTCCCATTGACTTTCTGTCTGATACTTTCCTCTGCCTAATGGTTCCCCCTGACCCTTGTCTCCTTTGGTCGTTTACCTTCTGACCGTAGTTCCCTCTGACCGTAGTTCCCTCTGACCGTAGTTCCCTCTGACCGTAGTTCCCTCTGACCGTAGTTCCCTCTGACCGTAGTTCCCTCTGACCGTAGTTCCCCCTGACCGTAGTTCCCTCTGACCGTAGTTCCCCCTGACCGTAGTTCCCCCTGACCGTAGTTCCCCCTGACCGTAGTTCCCTCTGACCGTAGTTCCCTCTGACCGTAGTTCCCTCTGACCGTAGTTCCCTCTGACCGTAGTTCCCTCTGACCGTAGTATACACAGAGTGACGTCCTCAGAACCAACATTGTCCAGAAACTCCCGGTCAACAAGAGAGAGTGGGAGGCCGCCGTGTAATCTGGCCATGTCAACACGGCCGGCGCAGGAGCGACCGGGCTGGACCCTCCACAACTTAATCATGTCCACATTTTATGTAGGGTTGGACAAGCTTGTATTTCTGTATCCCAATGTAAATTGTCCATATTAGAAGCATTTAAATATCTCTGTATAGGACAAAAGTGTCTGAGTTTGATTGATCAATTAATATCTTGTTATTCGCATTTCCAGCGCCCATTTTGTTTACATTTATGAAGCTATCTTATATGAGATTTGTTTTGTTTACAATTTAAGGATTATTTAAGCCCTGATCATTACATCTACGTGCCAGCTTCATGACTGTACAAAAGAGAACACGAAACACTAGATATAATTTTTATTGGTTTAGATTTTGATTTGTGTTTTGAGAAGTGAATTTTGTGACTTGTCAGATTATTGTGGCGGGGATGTTGTGTACCTCAGTGGTACGCTGAGGGGTGAGGTACCTGTGTATCTTAGTGGTACGCTGAGTGGTGAGGTACCTGTGTACCTCAGTGGTACGCTGAGTGGTGAGGTACCTGTGTACCTCAGTGGTACGCTGAGTGGTGAGGTACCTGTGTACCTCAGTGGTACGCTGAGGGGTGAGGTACCTGTGTACCTCAGTGGTACGCTGAGTGGTGAGGTACCTGTGTACCTCAGTGGTACGCTGAGGGGTGAGGTACCTGTGTACCTTAGTGGTACGCTGAGTGGTGAGGTACCTGTGTACCTCAGTGGTACGCTGAGTGGTGAGGTACCTGTGTACCTCAGTGGTACGCTGAGTGGTGAGGTACCTGTGTACCTCAGTGGTACGCTGAGTGGTGAGGTACCTGTGTACCTCAGTGGTACGCTGAGTGGTGAGGTACCTGTGTACCTCAGTGGTACGCTGAGGGGTGAGGTACCTGTGTACCTCAGTGGTACGCTGAGTGGTGGGGTACCTGTGTACCTCAGTGGTACGCTGAGGGGTGAGGTACCTGTGTACCTCAGTGGTACGCTGAGTGGTGAGGTACCTGTGTACCTCAGTGGTACGCTGAGTGGTGAGGTACCTGTGTACCTCAGTGGTACGCTGAGGGGTGAGGTACCTGTGTACCTTAGTGGTACGCTGAGTGGTGAGGTACCTGTGTACCTCAGTGGTACGCTGAGTGGTGAGGTACCTGTGTACCTCAGTGGTACGCTGAGTGGTGAGGTACCTGTGTACCTCAGTGGTACGCTGAGTGGTGAGGTACCTGTGTACCTCAGTGGTACGCTGAGTGGTGAGGTACCTGTGTACCTCAGTGGTACGCTGAGTGGTGAGGTACCTGTGTACCTCAGTGGTACGCTGAGGGGTGAGGTACCTGTGTACCTCAGTGGTACGCTGAGTGGTGGGGTACCTGTGTACCTCAGTGGTACGCTGAGTGGTGAGGTACCTGTGTACCTCAGTGGTACGCTGAGTGGTGAGGTACCTGTGTACCTCAGTGGTACGCTGAGTGGTGGGGTACCTGTGTACCTTAGTGGTACGCTGAATGGTGGGGTACCTGTGTACCTTAGTGGTACGCTGAGTGGTGAGGTACCTGTGTACCTCAGTGGTACGCTGAGTGGTGAGGTACCTGTGTACCTCAGTGGTACGCTGAGTGGTGAGGTACCTGTGTACCTCAGTGGTACGCTGAGGGGTGAGGTACCTGTGTACCTTAGTGGTACGCTGAGTGGTGAGGTACCTGTGTACCTCAGTGGTACGCTGAGTGGTGAGGTACCTGTGTACCTCAGTGGTACGCTGAGGGGTGAGGTACCTGTGTACCTTAGTGGTACGCTGAGTGGTGAGGTACCTGTGTACCTTAGTGGTACGCTGAGTGGTGAGGTACCTGTGTACCTCAGTGGTACGCTGAGTGGTGGGGTACCTGTGTACCTTAGTGGTACGCTGAGTGGTGAGGTACCTGTGTACCTCAGTGGTACGCTGAGTGGTGAGGTACCTGTGTACCTCAGTGGTACGCTGAGGGGTGAGGTACCTGTGTACCTTAGTGGTACGCTGAGTGGTGAGGTACCTGTGTACCTTAGTGGTACGCTGAGTGGTGAGGTACCTGTGTACCTCTGTGGTACGCTGAGTGGTGAGGTACCTGTGTACCTCAGTGGTACCATGATAGGTGAGGTACCTGTGTACCCCAGTGGTACGCTGAGGGGTACCTGTGTATCTCAGTGGTACCAGGAGTGGTGTGGTACCTGTGTACCCCAGTGGTACGCTGAGTGGTGAGGTACCTGTGTACCTCAGTGGTACCAATGATCGCAGTGGACCAAACACAGTGAGGAACTAGAGCTTTCAGATGTTACTGACATCTGTGGCTACAAAGTCAAATGCTACCAACCACTAGGTGACCGATTAGCAAAATGTAATCCGTCATGTTGTAGGCATCAGTGCAGACGACATCAAGGCACAACTTCAGGCAGATGACATTCCAATCTTCGGTGTTCAAAAATTTATGCGAAGAACAAACGGAGAACCGAGTGATACAGGCACCGCCCTGCTTACATTTCTAGACTACATTACCAATGATGGGGTTTGATTTATCGGCTTCCTCCACAAACTAGAGGTGTACGTAACCCCGTGCCACTCAGTGCTTTAGATGTAAAGGTTTCAACCATACATCGAGAGGCTGCACCAATGACATTAAATATGGGAAATGCTGTGGTTTCCATTACACACAAGACTGTGGGTCAGATATACTCACCTGCTCAAACTGTGGACATTACACTCAAACAATGTCCTTCATATATAGCAGCAGCAGCAAAAACTAAGGTTCTCCCTACCACCAACCTGCAATACAGTAGTGTATTGAAACAAACTAACTCAGCCCCACCATCAACCACTTCCTCACACTCAACCACAACCTTTGTGCGTACATGATATGTCTGTCACTGACACCTGCACCTCAGACTCCAATCCTCTCTCACAAAATATTCAACTGAGTCCTGATCTTGTTGAGACTCTTCTCACTCGCACTGAAAATGCACTAGAAAAGACGCTGGACCGACTTCTAACTAAATTCTTTACACAAGTAACTCAACCCATCCCCGAGGCTGACAAAAGACATCCCATCGACATCTACAGACAATGACATCCGGCCTAACACAGCTGTCATTGCTGGAAACACAGTTTGAACTGATGCTGGAAAAAAATCCTAAATGACCCCCTTAGCACGCCTTACCAAAGTCACTCCCCAGGTTGACTTGCCACAAACCCCAGCCACCGGCACCAGGAGTAACAAACCCCCAGCTGTACAAACCTCCCAATGACCTGCCACTTTGACTGATAACCCCATCAACCCCACTCCCCCACGACACATCCCCCAACCACACCCAGATATTCAACACGGTGTACTCCTGCCACGTCAAAAACACCGATGTAATCACATCCCAGACGTACAAATCCGAAATACGACAACATAACAACCCTTCTTCAACTATCCTACCTCAACGTAACCTACCCTACCCAACTCCAACCTAACCTAACTTAACCTAACGTAACCTAACCTACCCAAACTCAACCTAACCTAACCTAACCTACCCCAACCTAACCTTTCCCAGCCTAACCTAACCTACCCTACCCTACCCCAACCTAACCTTCCCCAACCTAACTTAACCTACCATACCCTACCCCAACCTAGCCTAACCTAATCTAACCTAACCTACCCCAACCAAAGCTACCCCAACCTAACCTAACCTTATACACATTAACCCCATGTTACTTAATGTACTGTAGCTCACCCTACCATTAACTACCCTAACCTATCTGATTTGTGACTAACTCCCAAATATACTCACAATCTCCGTCTCTTAACTAAACCTCACTTTTCCCAAAGCAGCAACACTTGGATACCACTATGAACACCACCCTCATATCTGTCATCCTGAGTCCGTCTCTACTCATATGTTATTCTCATTATCCTCACACCAATGGAAGACATCTATAACTTCCAACCTCTGCCAGAGTCTGAACATTGGTGCGCCACCGTGAGGGCCGCATCGATCAACATCAACACTCTTGCAGTCATCGAGAGGAAAAACCTTCATGCAAACTGCACGTGTCGCGAAGTAGAAGAGGAAGAGGTCCAGTTCGTTGTGCCCCGCCTGCCAGCCTCGGTATTCTTTATGCCATAGATTCTGACGTTCAGATTCTCTGTCCTTATAGAGGTGGCTCTCACAACTTCTTCCCTCTGTTCATTCCACTTGTTGACCACCTGTTCAGAGGTCGAGTATTTCCTTGCATTTCTTTGGCTCACTTTGTGTTCCAACTTAAACTTCTTCAATTAAATGAAGCTGCTCTTGTCATCCTTTGCATCATCAAATACGTTGTGATCATGTCTCCTGTTCCTTCTGGCCTCTAAGGGCTGTGAGGCGCTATGCCTTCAACCTGTTCTCGTAGACTAATCCCTCTTAGCTCTGGCACTAATCTAGTTGCAAACCTCTGTTCTTTTTCAATTTTAATTTTATTCTTCATACGGTACTGATTCCAGGCCGGTGCCGCATACTCCAGTGTTAGTCTAACAAAAGCTCTGTAAATTGTATTGGAAGCGTCCTGATATAGGTTTCTAAACAATGTTCTAATGTTTGTCAGTGTCCCATATGCCGCTGATGTTACCTTGTCTATGTGTGCCTCTGGTGTAAGTGTTGGAATTAAATACCATTCATGGTACTTATGTGCCGTGAATGGTTCTTGTGTACCATGGACACAACGTATACGCTAAGGTATTCTCACTGAGTATACCTCAGTCTTTTGGCCGAGGTATACTCACTGACAACGATCCAGCCTGCAGGCTCACAGTATACTCACAGAGCAAGAATGAGTCGTCTGTCTCAGGTATGTTAACTTTGGACAGATTCCCTGAACGGTTTACTGATAACTTTAGCAACGAAAACCAACATTTAGAAACAGCTGTCAGTGGGTGGAGACGCTGTGTAAACTTCCGGCTTTACCCGGCTCAAAGCAGCCCAGAAACGCCGCGATCTTTGACCTCAAGAAAATCTTCACAATTCTGACAGAACTAACAAGAAAGTTTTAAATAACAAAAAGAAATATTAAATGAATTGACTCACCAAAAAGCACATGTGAGGCGAGCAGAGACATGGATATACTCTACATCAGGAACAGGTTAGACGAGAAAGATTGGGACGTTGTGAGATGGAAGAGGAGTATAAGGCCACAGTGCATCTTAAGCAAAATATAGCAAGATGATGGAAACACAACAGAGGGGGATTCGAACGAGGTGGTTCACTCTCACACCACCAAGCCAGACTCTTGGCTTGGTGGTGTGAGAGATATCTTATAACAGATATCTTATATCTGTTATAAGATATAAGACTCATATATCTTATAGGAGAACGGTCCATTGCCAAGAGCTCTGATATACTAGTGATCTTACTACTCTACTACACCTCTGGTACCTCTGGACTACCACACCTCTAGATTACCATCTTGCTTCCCTACCATAGTGAGTCGGGAACCATCAACCACCACCCCTATGGTGATGGAACCATCAACCACCACCCCCCCTACAGTGATGGAACCATCAACCACCACCCCTACAGTGAGGGAACCATCAACCACCACCCCTACAGTGATGGAACCATCAACCACCACCCCTATGGTGATGGAACCATCAACCACCACCCCTACAGTGATGGAACCATCAACCGCCACCCTTACAGTGATGGAACCATCAACCACCACCCCTATATTGATGGAACCATCAACCAACGCCCCTATAGTGATGGAACCATCAACCAACACCCCTACAGTGATGGAACCATCAACCACCACCCCTACAGTGAGGGAACCATCAACCACCACCCCTACAGTGATGGAACCATCAACCACCACCCCTATGGTGATGGAACCATCAACCACCACCCCTACAGTGATGGAACCATCAACCACCACCCCTACAGTGATGGAACCATCAACCACCACCACTACAGTGATGGAACCATCAACCAACACCCCTACAGTGATGGAACCATCAACCAACACCCCTACAGTGATGGAACCATCAACCACCACCCCTACAGTGATGGAACCATCAACCACCACCCCTACAGTGATGGAACCATCAACCACCACCCCTACAGTGATGGAACCATCAACCACCACCCCTACAGTGATGGAACCATCAACCACCACCACTACAGTGAGGGAACCATCAACCACCACCCCTACAGTGAGGGAACCATCAACCACCACCACTACAGCGATGGAACCATCAACCACCACCCCTACAGTGATGGAACCATCAACCACCAACTCTTCAGTGATGGAACCATCAACCACCACCCCTACAGTGATGGAACCATCAACCACCAACCACCCCCCCTTCAGTGATGGAACCATCAACCACCCCCCCTTCAGTGATGGAACCATCAACCACCACGCCTACAGTGAGGGAACCATCAACTACCACCCCTACAGTGATGGAAGCATCAACCACCACCCCTACAGTGACGGAACCATCAACCACCACCCCTATAGTGATGGAACCATCAACCACCACCCCTACAGTGATGGAACCATCAACCACCACCCCTACAGTGATGGAACCATCCTACTTCATTCTTATAATTCCAAACTATTTTGAGTAAAATTGAGAATGAGATATGAGTTCTGAGGACTTTAAGAGTGAATTGGATACTATTCACCGTAAATGTGAGGATATTCACCGTAAATGTGAGGATATTCACCGTAAATGTGAGGATATTCACCGTAAATGTGAGGATATTCACCGTAAATGTGAGGTTATTCCCCGTACATTTGAGGGTATCCCAGTATGATGCGAAGATTATAGTGAATCGTAACGATTTAATATTTGTCCTGCTAAGCTGTCGGACAGCATAAGTGCAGATATCTTGTTAACGATTTAGCCGTCAGTTGTAGAACCCATTGTAAGCTTAACTGTCAGCTGTAGCACTCAGCTGTAGCAGGGGAGCCGGTCGGCCGAGCGGACAGCACGCTGGACTTGTGATCCTGGGTTCGAGCCCAGGCGCCGGCGAGAAACAATGGGCAGAGTTTCTTTCACCCTATGCCCCTGTTACCTAGCAGTAAAATAGGTACCTGGGTGTTAGTCAGCTGTCACGGGCTGCTTCCTGGGGGTGGAGGCCTGGTCGAGGACCGGGCCGCGGGGATACTAAAGCCCCGAAATCATCTCAAGATAACCTCAAGATAACCACCTTAGGTCAGCTGTAGCACCCAGGGTAAGCTTAGGTCAGCTGTAGCACCCACAGTAAGCTTAGGTCAGCTGTAGCACCCAGGGTAAGCTTAGGTCAGCTGTAGCACCCACAGTAAGCTTAGGTCAGCTGTAGCACCCAGGGTAAGCTTAGGTCAGCTGTAGCACCCACAGTAAGCTTAGGTCAGCTGTAGCACCCACAGTAAGCTTAGGTCAGCTGTAGCACCCACAGTAAGCTTAGGTCAGCTGTAGCACCCAGGGTAAGCTTAGGTCAGCTGTAGCACCCACAGTAAGCTTAGGTCAGCTGTAGCACCCAGGGTAAGCTTAGGTCAGCTGTAGCACCCAGGGTAAGCTTAGGTCAGCTGTAGCACCCACAGTAAGCTTAGGTCAGCTGTAGCACCCACAGTAAGCTTAGGTCAGCTGTAGCACCCAGGGTAAGCTTAGGTCAGCTGTAGCACCCACAGTAAGCTTAGGTCAGCTGTAGCACCCAGGGTAAGCTTAGGTCAGCTGTAGCACCCACAGTAAGCTTAGGTCAGCTGTAGCACCCACAGTAAGCTTAGGTCAGCTGTAGCACCCAGGGTAAGCTTAGGTCAGCTGTAGCACCCAGGGTAAGCTTAGGTCAGCTGTAGCACCCAGGGTAAGCTTAGGTCAGCTGTAGCACCCGGGGTAAGCTTAGGTCAGCTGTAGCACCCAGGGTAAGCTTAGGTCAGCTGTAGCACCCAGGGTAAGCTTAGGTCAGCTGTAGCACCCAGGGTAAGCTTATAATAGTATACCTTACCAAGTGCTGTACACGCTCTGCCTACACCTGAATATTGGTGCACAGTTTATTACACAATTCCTCAGAGCTCGCAACATGTGGAGTATAAGTTATTATTAAACTTTATCTGTATTTATGGGCAAATGTAGCGAGTTATTTTAGTACTTCAACATATAATAAAAATATATAACTGAAGAATCATATATTCGCCGACTTCAAGGTAACCAATAATGTGTGATATAATTAATTGATGAATCATTTACCGTCGGCATTAAGCCTGCGAAGGGGAGGGAACTATCAGGGGGAAAGCGCCAAGCCATTACGATCTATACCACTGGGAAGAAGTCAGGATAAGGATTTGAGATGAGACGGGGGAAGGAATGGTGCCCAACCACTTGGTCACTTACGAATGGGACAGGCAGACAGTGAGGAGTCAACAAGGGAAGCAGACAGTGAGGAGTCAACAAGGGAAGCAGACAGTGTGGAGTCAACAAGGGAAGCAGAGAGTGTGAGTCAACAAGGGAAGCAGACAGTGAGGAGTCAACAAGGGAAGCAGACAGTGAGGAGTCAACAAGGGAAGCAGACAGTGAGGAGTCAACAAGGGAAGCAGACAGTGAGGAGTCAACAAGGGAAGCAGACAGTGTGGAGCCAACAAGGGAAGCAGACAGTGAGGAGTCAACAAGGGAAGCAGACAGTAAGGAGTCAACAAGGGAAGCAGACAGTGAGGAGTCAACAAGGGAAGCAGACAGTGTGGAGCCAACAAGGGAAGCAGACAGTGTGGAGCCAACAAGGGAAGCAGACAGTGTGCAGCCAACAAGGGAAGCAGACAGTGAGGAGTCAACAAGGGAAGCAGACAGTGTGGAGCCAACAAGGGAAGCAGACAGTGAGGAGTCAACAAGGGAAGCAGACAGTGAGGAGTCAACAAGGGAAGCAGACAGTGAGGAGTCAACAAAGGAAGCAGACAGTGTGGAGCCAACAAGGGAAGCAGACAATGAGGAGTCAACAAGGGAAGCAGACAGTGTGGAGTCAACAAGGGAAGCAGACAGTGTGGAGTCAACAAGGGAAGAAGACAGTGAGGAGTCAACAAGGGAAGCAGACAGTGTGGAGTCAACAAGGGAAGCAGACAGTGAGGAGTCAACAAGGGAAGCAGACAGTGAGGAGTCAACAAGGGAAGCAGACAATGAGGAGTCAACAAGGGAAGCAGACAGTGAGGAGTCAACAAGGGAAGCAGACAGTGTAGAGTCAACAAGGGAAGCAGACAGTGTGAGTCAACAAGGGAAGCAGACAGTGTGGAGTCAACAAGGGAAGCAGACAATGAGGAGTCAACAAGGGAAGCAGACAGTGTGGAGTCAACAAGGGAAGCAGACAGTGAGGAGTCAACAAGGGAAGCAGACAGTGAGGAGTCAACAAGGGAAGCAGACAGTGAGGAGTCAACAAGGGAAGCAGACAGTGAGGAGTCAACAAGGGAAGCAGACAATGAGGAGTCAACAAGGGAAGCAGACAGTGAGGAGTCAACAAGGGAAGCAGACAGTGTGAGTCAACAAGGGAAGCAGACAGTGCGAGTCAACAAGGGAAGCAGACAATGAGGAGTCAACAAGGGAAGCAGACAGTGTGGAGTCAACAAGGGAAGCAGACAATGAGGAGTCAACAAGGGCAGCAGACAGTGTGGAGTCAACAAGGGAAGCAGACAGTGAGGAGTCAACAAGGGAAGCAGACAGTGAGGAGTCAACAAGGGAAGAAGACAGTGAGGAGTCAACAAGGGAAGCAGACAATGAGGAGTCAACAAGGGAAGCAGACAATGAGGAGTCAACAAGGGAAGCAGACAGTGAGGAGTCAACAAGGGAAGCAGACAGTGTGGAGTCAACAAGGGAAGCAGACAGTGTGAGTCAACAAGGGAAGCAGACAGTGAGGAGTCAACAAGGGAGGCAGACAGTGAGGAGTCAACAAGGGAAGCAGACAGTGAGGAGTCAACAAGGGAAGCAGACAGTGTGGAGTCAACAAGGGAAGCAGACAGTGTGGAGTCAACAAGGGAAGCAGACAGTGTGGAGTCAACAAGGGAAGCAGACAGTGTGGAGTCAACAAGGGAAGCAGACAGTGTGGAGCCAACAAGGGAAGCAGACAGTGTGGAGCCAACAAGGGAAGCAGACAGTGAGGAGTCAACAAGGGAAGCAGACAGTGTGGAGCCAACAAGGGAAGCAGACAGTGAGGAGTCAACAAGGGAAGCAGACAGTGAGGAGTCAACAAAGGAAGCAGACAGTGTGGAGCCAACAAGGGAAGCAGACAATGAGGAGTCAACAAGGGAAGCAGACAGTGTGGAGTCAACAAGGGAAGCAGACAGTGAGGAGTCAACAAGGGAAGCAGACAGTGAGGAGTCAACAAGGGAAGCAGACAATGAGGAGTCAACAAGGGAAGCAGACAGTGTGGAGTCAACAAGGGAAGCAGACAGTGTGGAGTCAACAAGGGAAGCAGACAGTGAGGAGTCAACAAGGGAAGCAGACAGTGTGGAGTCAACAAGGGAAGCAGACAGTGTGGAGTCAACAAGGGAAGCAGACAATGAGGAGTCAACAAGGGAAGCAGACAGTGTGGAGTCAACAAGGGAAGCAGACAGTGAGGAGTCAACAAGGGAAGCAGACAGTGAGGAGTCAACAAGGGAAGCAGACAATGAGGAGTCAACAAGGGAAGCAGACAGTGAGGAGTCAACAAGGGAAGCAGACAGTGTGGAGTCAACAAGGGAAGCAGACAGTGTGAGTCAACAAGGGAAGCAGACAGTGTGGAGTCAACAAGGGAAGCAGACAATGAGGAGTCAACAAGGGAAGCAGACAGTGTGGAGTCAACAAGGGAAGCAGACAGTGAGGAGTCAACAAGGGAAGCAGACAGTGAGGAGTCAACAAGGGAAGCAGACAGTGAGGAGTCAACAAGGGAAGCAGACAGTGAGGAGTCAACAAGGGAAGCAGACAGTGAGGAGTCAACAAGGGAAGCAGACAGTGAGGAGTCAACAAGGGAAGCAGACAGTGTGAGTCAACAAGGGAAGCAGACAGTGTGAGTCAACAAGGGAAGCAGACAGTGTGAGTCAACAAGGGAAGCAGACAGTGTGGAGTCAACAAGGGAAGCAGACAATGAGGAGTCAACAAGGGAAGCAGACAGTGTGGAGTCAACAAGGGAAGCAGACAATGAGGAGTCAACAAGGGAAGCAGACAGTGTGGAGTCAACAAGGGAAGCAGACAGTGAGGAGTCAACAAGGGAAGCAGACAGTGAGGAGTCAACAAGGGAAGCAGACAGTGAGGAGTCAACAAGGGAAGCAGACAGTGAGGAGTCAACAAGGGAAGCAGACAGTGAGGAGTCAACAAGGGAAGCAGACAGTGTGGAGTCAACAAGGGAAGCAGACAGTGTGAGTCAACAAGGGAAGCAGACAGTGAGGAGTCAACAAGGGAAGCAGACAGTGAGGAGTCAACAAGGGAAGCAGACAGTGAGGAGTCAACAAGGGAAGCAGACAGTGAGGAGTAAACAAGGGAAGCAGACAGTGTGGAGTCAACAAGGGAAGCAGACAGTGTGGAGTCAACAAGGGAAGCAGACAATGAGGAGTCAACAAGGGAAGCAGACAGTGTGGAGTCAACAAGGAAAGCAGACAATGAGGAGTCAACAAGGGAAGCAGACAGTGTGGAGTCAACAAGGGAAGCAGACAGTGTGGAGTCAACAAGGGAAGCAGACAGTGTGGAGTCAACAAGGGAAGCAGACAGTGAGGAGTCAACAAGGGAAGCAGACAGTGAGGAGTCAACAAGGGAAGCAGACAGTGAGGAGTCAACAAGGGAAGCAGACAGTGAGGAGTCAACAAGGGAAGCAGACAGTGTGAGTCAACAAGGGAAGCAGACAGTGTGAGTCAACAAGGGAAGCAGACAGTGAGGAGTCAACAAGGGAAGCAGACAGTGTGGAGTCAACAAGGGAAGCAGACAGTGAGGAGTCAACAAGGGAAGCAGACAGTGACAGCCTCACCACATTGCGTCACGCAACAAAGAAAGTCAAGCAGGAAACAATCAACACAAAAGTTTAATTCCAATCTTTCACTTTTGGCTTAAATGTCCAGATTATCTCATGCTGATGACCCTCTACTTCCACCAGTGTTAGTGTGAGTGATCACAGTGTTACACAGTGTGTGGCCAGTGTTAGTGTGAGTGATCACAGTGTTACACAGTGTGAGGCCAGTGTTAGTGTGAGTGATCACAGTGTTACACAGTGTGAGGCCAGTGTTAGTGTGAGTGATCACAGTGTTACACAGTGTGAGGCCAGTGTTAGTGTGAGTGATCACAGTGTTACACAGAGTGTAGTCAGTGTTAGTGTGAGTGATCACAGTGTTACACAGTGTGAGGCCAGTGTTAGTGTGAGTGATCACAGTGTTACACAGTGTGTGGTCAGTGTTAGTGTGAGTGATCACAGTGTTACACAGTGTGTGGTCAGTGTTAGTGTGAGTGATCACAGTGTTACACAGTGTGAGGCCAGTGTTAGTGTGAGTGATCACAGTGTTACAAGTGTGTGGTCAGTGTTAGTGTGAGTGATCACTGTTACACAGTGTGTGGTCAGTGTTAGTGTGAGTGATCACAGTGTTACACAGTGTGAGGCCAGTGTTAGTGTGAGTGATCACAGTGTTACACAGTGTGTGGTCAGTGTTAGTGTGAGTGATCACAGTGTTACACAGTGTGTGGTCAGTGTTAGTGTGAGTGATCACAGTGTTATACAGTGTGTGGTCAGTGTTAGTGTGAGTGATCACAGTGTTACACAGTGTGTGGTCAGTGTTAGTGTGAGTGATCACAGTGTTACACAGTGTGTGGTCAGTGTTAGTGTGAGTGATCACAGTGTTACACAGTGTGAGGCCAGTGTTAGTGTGAGTGATCACAGTGATACACAGTGTGAGGCCAGTGTTAGTGTGAGTGATCACAGTGTTACACAGTGTGAGGCCAGTGTTAGTGTGAGTGATCACAGTGTTACAAGTGTGTGGTCAGTGTTAGTGTGAGTGATCACAGTGTTAGTGTGAGAGATCACAGTGTTACAGTGTGAGGCCAGTGTTAGTGTGAGTGATCACAGTGTTACACAGTGTGAGGTCAGTGTTAGTGTGAGTGATCACAGTGTTAGTGTGAGTGATCACAGTGTTAGTGTGAGTGATCACAGTGTTACACAGTGTGTGGTCAGTGTTAGTGTGAGTGATCACAGTGTTAGTGTGAGTGATCACAGTGTTAGTGTGAGTGATCACAGTGTTAGTGTGAGTGATCACAGTGTTACACAGTGTGTGGTCAGTGTTAGTGTGAGTGATCACAGTGTTACACAGTGTGAGGCCAGTGTTAGTGTGAGTGATCACAGTGTTACACAGTGTGTGGTCAGTGTTAGTGTGAGTGATCACAGTGTTGCACAGTGTGTGGCCAGTGTTAGTGTGAGTGATCACAGTGTTACACAGTGTGTGGTCAGTGTTAGTGTGAGTGATCACAGTGTTACACAGTGTGAGGCCAGTGTCAGTGTGAGTGATCACAGTGTTACACAGTGTGTGGTCAGTGTTAGTGTGAGTGATCACAGTGTTACACAGTGTGAGGCCAGTGTTAGTGTGAGTGATCACAGTGTTACACAGTGTGTGGTCAGTGTTAGTGTGAGTGATCACAGTGTTACACAGTGTGAGGCCAGTGTTAGTGTGAGTGATCACAGTGTTACACAGTGTGTGGTCAGTGTTAGTGTGAGTGATCACAGTGTTACACAGTGTGTGGTCAGTGTTAGTGTGAGTGATCACAGTGTGAGGCCAGTGTCAGCTTCAGTGATGACAGTGTGAGGCCAGTGTTAGTGTGAGTGATCACAGTGTTACACAGTGTGTGGTCAGTGTTAGTGTGAGTGATCACAGTGTTACACAGAGTGTGGTCAGTGTTAGTGTGAGTGATCACAGTGTGAGGTCAGTGTTAGTGTGAGTGATCACAGTGTTACACAGTGTGAGGCCAGTGTTAGTGTGAGTGATCACAGTGTTGCAGTGTGTGGTCAGTGTTAGTGTGAGTGATCACAGTGTGAGGTCAGTGTTAGTGTGAGTGATCACAGTGTGAGGCCAGTGTTAGTGTGAGTGATCACAGTGTTAGTGTGAGTGATCACAGTGTTAGTGTGAGTGATCACAGTGTTAGTGTGAGTGATCACAGTGTTACACAGTGTGTGGTCAGTGTTAGTGTGAGTGATCACAGTGTTAGTGTGAGTGATCACAGTGTTACACAGTGTGTGGTCAGTGTTAGTGTGAGTGTTCATAGTGTTAGTGTGAGTGATCACAGTGTTAGTGTGAGTGATCACAGTGTTAGTGTGAGTGATCACAGTGTTACACAGTGTGTGGTCAGTGTTAGTGTGAGTGATCACAGTGTTACACAGTGTGAGGCCCGTGTTAGTGTGAGTGATCACAGTGTTACACAGTCTGTGGTCAGTGTTAGTGTGAGTGATCACAGTGTTACACAGTGTGTGGCCAGTGTTAGTGTGAGTGATCACAGTGTTACACAGTGTGTGGTCAGTGTTAGTGTGAGTGATCACAGTGTTACACAGAGTGTGGTCAGTGTTAGTGTCAGTGATCACAGTGTTACACAGTGTGTGGTCAGTGTTAGTGTCAGTGATCACAGTGTGTGGTCAGTGTTAGTGTCAGTGATCACAGTGTGTGGTCAGTGTTAGTGTCAGTGATCACAGTGTTACACAGAGTGTGGTCAGTGTTAGTGTCAGTGATCACAGTGTTACACAGAGTGTGGTCAGTGTTAGTGTCAGTGATCACAGTGTGTGGTCAGTGTTAGTGTGAGTGATCACAGTGTTACACAGTGTGTGGTCAGTGTTAGTGTGAGTGATCACAGTGTTACACGGAGTGTGGTCAGTGTTAGTGTCAGTGATCACAGTGTGTGGTCAGTGTTAGTGTGAGTGATCACAGTGTTACACAGTGTGTGGTAAGTGTTAGTGTGAGTGATCACAGTGTTACACAGAGTGTGGTCAGTGTTAGTGTCAGTGATCACAGTGTGTGGTCAGTGTTAGTGTGAGTGATCACAGTGTTACACAGTGTGTGGTCAGTGTTAGTGTGAGTGATCACAGTGTTACACAGTGTGAGGCCAGTGTGAGTGTGAGTGATCACGGTGTTACACAGTGTGTGGTCAGTGTTAGTGTGAGTGATCACAGTGTTACACAGTGTGAGGCCAGTGTGAGTGTGAGTGATCACGGTGTTACACAGTGTGTGGTCAGTGTTAGTGTGAGTGATCACAGTGTTACACAGTGTGAGGCCAGTGTGAGTGTGAGTGATCACGGTGTTACACAGTGTGTGGTCAGTGTTAGTGTGAGTGATCACAGTGTTACACAGTGTGAGGCCAGTGTGAGTGTGAGTGATCACGGTGTTACACAGTGTGTGGTCAGTGTTAGTGTGAGTGATCACAGTGTTACACAGTGTGAGGCCAGTGTGAGTGTGAGTGATCACGGTGTTACACAGTGTGTGGTCAGTGTTAGTGTGAGTGATCACAGTGTTACACAGTGTGTGGTCAGTGTTAGTGTGAGTGATCACAGTGTTACACAGTGTGAGGCCAGTGTGAGTGTGAGTGATCACGGTGTTACACAGTGTGAGGCCAGTGTTAGTGTGAGTGATCACGGTGTTACACAGTGTGAGGCCAGTGTTAGTGTGAGTGATCACAGTGTTACACAGTGTGAGGCCAGTGTGAGTGTGAGTGATCACGGTGTTACACAGTGTGAGGCCAGTGTGAGTGTGAGTGATCACGGTGTTACACAGTGTGTGGTCAGTGTTAGTGTGAGTGATCACAGTGTTACACAGTGTGAGGCCAGTGTGAGTGTGAGTGATCACGGTGTTACACAGTGTGTGGTCAGTGTTAGTGTGAGTGATCACAGTGTTACACAGTGTGTGGTCAGTGTTAGTGTGAGTGATCACAGTGTTACACAGTGTGAGGCCAGTGTGAGTGTGAGTGATCACGGTGTTACACAGTGTGAGGCCAGTGTTAGTGTGAGTGATCACGGTGTTACACAGTGTGAGGTCAGTGTTAGCTATTGTGTATGACCTTGAGTATGTATCCCCATTTTCTGTAACTTTTATATGACTAACTAATGTAAATTAACAACATTTGTTGATGTTAATTTACTCCCCCTGTTACATTAGAGTTTGTATATGAAGTGGAAATTTCCCACAGTACGCGAACAACCCTAAATGCGAACAGCGTTGTTCGCGTACCGCTACCAACAGTGACCCACACACCTGGATCACAGAATAATTTAACAGACAAATATCTTGCAACAATATTGTTGTCTCTGCAACAGCAGCTTCTGATGGCTCACTGTTAAGCCTTCTTAAGTAACAGCACCAATAAAGTACTCGACTTAATGAGACCAACTGAAATAATTCATTTATATACAAAGCAAGTATTTAGGCTCGGTAAAGTAATTAATTGTGTTAGCTGCCACTTCACAGTGCCATGACTATAGTCAAATTATGCTTAGGAGGAATATTCATTTCAACATTTGTACAGTGACAGTATTGGGTTCCTGGCAGTGGTCGCGGCGACCTCAGTCACCAGGGTTCTTCACTACACCCTCTCAGGTCACCCCCCAAATCCCCCCTTCCCACATGAACACCTTCTCACACACATAGGTATGGGTTACGAGGAAAGGCTACGGGAATTAAGCTTCACGTTTCTGGACAACAGAAGGGTTAGTGGAGACGTGATCACTACCTACAAAATTGTTAGTGGAATTGACAGGGTTATCT
Organism: Procambarus clarkii; assembly: GCF_040958095.1. Taxonomy (NCBI): domain Eukaryota; kingdom Metazoa; phylum Arthropoda; class Malacostraca; order Decapoda; family Cambaridae; genus Procambarus; species Procambarus clarkii. The sequence goes on along the minus strand of NC_091152.1, from coordinate 49,143,089 downwards.
TGAGGTTATCTTGAGATGATTTCGGGGCTTTAGTGTCCCCGCGGCCCGGTCCTCGACCAGGCCTCCACCCCCAGGAACCAGCCCGTGACAGCTGACTAACACCCAGGAACCTATTTTACTTCTAGGTAACAGGGGCATAGGGTGAAAGAAACTCTGTCCATTGTTTCTCGCCGGCGCCTGGGATCGAACCCAGGACCACAGGATCACAAGTCCAGCGTGCTGTCCGCTCGGCCGACCGGCTCCCATCCTGTTCGATCCGGCCGACCGGATCACAACGGTGATCTCAGTTCAGACTAGCCAAGCAATCAACAACTACTGATGAGTAATAATCACTTCCTGTATTTAAACTTTATAATTAATATCTATTAGAACTCCTCAAATGTTAAAACTCTTTCAGGCCGCGCTTGCAGCAGCAAGGGAGAGAATGACTGAACTGAGACAAACTGAATGGGAGGGTTTTGTTAGTGGACTTAACCTGCATACTTCCCTGGGCAAAGCCTGGAAAGGCATAAACAAACTATTGGTAAAAATAATAGACACGTTTCACACCCAAACCCGCTACAGAAAGCCAATCAGTTAATTACAAAATGGGCTCAGGTTTCCAGCTGTGGAATGTTACCAGCTAGCACTAGGGAGAAATTGCAGGCGAGGTCCACAGACAGAAATGCTCTCATAAATTTCATGTTGAGCAAGCAACATGATGAATGTGATGTTCCATATACAGATTATGAATTGGATGCAGCCCTCTCCAGGGGCAGTAGCACTGCTCCTGGTGAGGACGGTATCACCTATGATATTCTAAGACTCCTAATCGTGTACCCGGTAACCCATTATTAGAAGTGTTTAATGAGAGTTATGTCACTTGCCAGCTGCCTGTATCATGAACCACCAGTCTTACCGTACCTATACCAAGAATACTATATTTAAATAGTGATACACAGTAGCTGATTACACATACTAACGACTGTGACTCATTTCAGAGTAGCCAAGCTCTCACCAATTACTTATGAGTGAGAATCAATTAATAGGTATTATAAATAAAAAAAATTAAGCTCAAATTAATATAAAAAATTTGAAGCACGTATATATATATATATATATATATATATATATATATATATATATATATATATATATATATATATATATATATATATATATTTTTCCCAATATTTAAACAAATTATTAGTGCTTATACAAAACTAAAACCACCACTCTCTCGTCCAATTCATTCCCAAAATGATCTGATGTTCCCATCAGAAAATTTGGAACATCAAATGATCTGATGTTCCCATCACTGAAAAATAAGAACAGTTAAAAAAACGAAATTAAAAAAAATCAAAAAAATAAACAATACTCACGAAATGAATGATTTTAAATAACACAGTTCCAGTCTAACACAATGTCACACAAAATAATTAAATGAAAATAAAAATACATCGAAATGTATGAAAATTCAAGTTATCAGTGCAATCGTCGCTGCCGGCGCCATTGCTAGCTGGCCGCACACGTATTTGTTCCCGGAAAAACTCACGATTCTGAGCACCCATCAGCTCCATTCGTCGCGGTTTTGTGAGGAAGAATACATCAGTACTCCAAGACCCAGACAATATCTTGTTTTTAAGGAAACAATTCTGATTTTGTCTGCAATTGACAGAGGAACAACGTTGTTGATTACCTGCTGCCCAGCTGACTGGTATTCTGTGCAACCCAGTACGCAGGCGACCCAAACTCTCGTACCGCACTTTTTTTTTTTTTTTTTTTTTTGAGGACCGTATCACTGACCAGGTCACTTAGAGTCCTACCCTGAAGGGCGAGGCGATACCCTGCGGGCAGTGCCACAAGGGGGCACCTTAGAAGGTGTACTGAGCCTGACAGGGAAAGGTAGACCAAACAGCTCTTTTAGGTGTTAGGTATCCCTGATTCCACCTGGGGGAATCATTCTACGACCTCCGTTGGAGGGGAATGAATTTCTCCAGGCCTAGGAGTGTCTCAGGCATTAGGTAGGGCAGTGAGTCGGTTCTCACTACGTGAAGAGAGTCATGGGGAAGGCTAAGAGAAAGAGGAAATGGAAGCAGCTTTCGGACGAGGAGGGACGGTGGACCGATGTGCAGCAGGCACTGAAGAAAACTGCTATCGAGGCTTTACCACTTGCTTCTACCAGCAAGACAGCAGACATAATGGACCTAGAGAGGACAGCATCAGTCACACACCAGCCAGTGTCAGTCAATGCTTCTCTGTCCACAACACAGCCACAGGACGACAGTATGAGTCTGGAGAGGACACCACCAGTTTCACACCAGCCAGTGTCAGACAATGTTCCTCTCTCCACGGCCCAGCCACAGGACAACAGTATGAGACAGGAGAGGACACCACCAGTCTCACACCAGACATCGCCAGCCTCTGCACATCTTCCAAAATTCAAGATAATGCAGACAGACCACTTTCCTACAGCATATGGAGTAGTAACGGCAATGGAAAAAGAACAACCAGAGCTCAAACTTTCCATTACAGTCAACCTGAAAGGAAAAATAATAATGACACCACAAGACCAACAGACTGCAAATTACTTAGAAAAAGTAAGAGTCCTGCAAGGGAAACCTGTATGCTTGGTAAAGCTGGACCCTTCAGAAAGACGCACACGAGTCGTGCTTTTGGGATACCCAATCGACTTTCCCCTGGATCCTGTACTAGAACACAAGCAAATCCTGAATGCGGAACGATGCCGCACAAAAGTAGACAAGGCAGCGACACGTCAGGTTCTGGTGACCGTCATGGGACATGTGCCAGAAACATTCAGTCTTGGAAATTGGGGAACATACCGACAGAGGCCATACGTCCCGGAACCCCTACGCTGCTTCAGGTGTCAGAAATACGGCCACCATCAATCACGCTGCACAGGACAGGAGAGATGCGGAGTGTGCAGCCTAAGACATCCAACCAAAGATTGTATTGCCAAGCACAAGGCAAACCAGACCACAAAAGCTAAATGTCCAAATTGTGGAGGCAAACATCATGCCTGGAGCACAACCTGCTCTGCACGGAAAGAAAAAGTGCAGACAGCTCAGGCCAGGATAAACACACTGACCAGCAATACATACACCAACACCAACGTCTGGAACACTCGTGCACAGCCACAACAGCCACCCACTCTCACAGAGCAAAATTTCCCGAATCTGTTAATTCCAAATCAGAAAATACACAAAAGTGTTGCAGAAATACAGCAAATGCAAAAGAGCAGAAAACAATTACTTTCGGAATCAACACACCAGATATACAGTTTTACCGAGGTCCAGCTGAAAAACATCGTGAAGATCGTGGCAGAGACCATTATCAATTGCCTACAGATGACGCAGAACGCCTCACAGCAACAGTCTCAAGACATCACTTGTGTGATAATGGACAAGATCGTGCAGCAGACCACAGTTACACAAGAAATAGACAGTCCGAGACAAGATGGAGCACAAGAGGACAAACAACGCAACGTGGACATACAGACTACCAACAACAGTCAGATAGTCAAGACACCAGAACATCAACATTCACAAAAGCAACTGCAAGAAGCAGTGACCACCCACGATCAACAGATTCTTCCAACACAAGAGACAGACAACAACAGCCAATGCAGTCTGGTATGCAGCAACGCCAACGAAGACGTATTGAACAGCAGAGATGCACAGGTTCCACCAACACAAGAAACGGCCACGAGCAATCAATGCAGTCCGACTTGCAGCAATACCAACAACAAAGTGATGGACCACAGTTATGCACAGATTCCAACAATGCCGGGGATGACCACGAACAATCAATGCAGTCCGACCTGCGGCACTACCAACAACATAGCGATGGACCACAGTTATGCACAGATTCCAACAACGTCGGGGATGACCACGAACAATCAATGCAGTCCGATTTGCAGCGATACGACTTGCGAGGCGGAGAATATAGAGGTCGATTCCGAAGAGGAGTTCTAGTAGAACAAGCAACATCAACCGAAACCGTCGTCTGGCCATTACGAATACTGCAGTGGAACATACAAGGTCTTAGAAATAAAAAACACACACTTCAGGAGGCTGCAATCAGCACGAAAGCAGATATAATCGTTTTGGAAGAAACTCTTTTCCCAGCCACGAAATCCTTCAGATTAGCTGGATATCAGCACTATGTTATACCGTATGAGCAGGGGAGACAAAGAGGATTAATGACCCTAGTCAGAAACACCATACCCAGCAAGAAAATAGACTCAGTTTCATGTGGGGATGGAGTAGAGGTCTTAGCAGTAACAGTGAATATGGCTAATTTTGAGCTCCTCATATACAACGTCTACAAGCCCCCTAGACGTAAACTAGAAGCAGAGGCAGTGCTTGCCTTGGCCACGCAGGAAAATGTAATTATTGCTGGGGATTTTAATGCTCATCATCAAGAGTTAGGTGCAACTGGGCCAGCCAATGCAGATGGGCGCCATTTAGCTGCAGCTCTGCGAGAAGTACCTGAAATTACACTTCTCAACACTGGGGAACCCACTCACATTCTAGGAGGTTCCCTTGATCTTACATTCATCTCAACAGCACTCAAGCATCAGGCGAAGTGGGAAGTAGACCCGGTGATCACCAGTGACCACTACGCTACTGTCACAACACTAAACCTGGCATGACCTCCTACACCACCTGCACAACCTAGGTGGAATTTAGGAAAGGCCAATTGGAATATATACCAAGAAGAACTTGGAAAATGGTATGCAACGTACACGCCACCTGAGGATTTGAACATACACGAGAGCAATATGCAGGAAGCCATTGCAGCTGCTGCAAACAAAGCTATTCCAATCATTATCACAGGAAACACAAAACGAAAGAACTATTGGTTCTATAGTAATGAAGTTAAAGAACAGAACCACAGAGTCAACATCTTCAGAAAACATCTAAAGAGAAACCCCACACCAGAAGGAAGACCGCTGCTAAGAGCGGTGATATCTGAAGCAAGACGAGTTTCTAGAGAAGTAAAGGAGGCAAGATGGTTTGAGTGGTGTCAAACTCTAAATGAACATAGTAGTCTTGGCAAGATATGGGGTCAGATTAAAACTATATCAGGTCGACCAGCCCGGCCACAGGCATGTATTCAACCATTGCAGGAGGCTGAGAGACTTGCTCTCCAATTTGCAGAAAGAACAGCTTCATATCAGCTTCCTGCAATGGTCCGAAGGCAGCAAGAGCAATTAAAACAAGAGAGGATGACATTCATTCATGAGGGCATAGCTATCAATGACGAATGTGACTGTCCCTTCACCAAACAGGAACTAATCAGAGCCAAAAAAGGTGGTAAGGACACTGCACCAGGTGCTGATAACATTACATACTCAATGATCGCACATGCAGGTCCTGCTGGAGAACAAGGAATATTGGACGTCATCAATGCATCTTGGCAGCAAGGCAAACTACCAACCTCTTGGAAGAAAGCAGACATCATACCGATTCCTAAGCCGAACGAACCTGGCAATTACAGACCCATTTCATTAACATCATGCATTAGTAAAACTGCAGAACGGATGGTCTTAAATAGGCAACTGTGGAAGACTGGAGACCTTCATAAACACATATTTGGCTTCACTAGAGGAGTAGGTACTGCAAACTGCATAGCAACATTACTAGGAACAGATAACTCGGGTCCAGCTATAGTGATCTTCCTTGATCTAGAAAAAGCATTTGAACTTGCAAGCCCGCAAGCAATATTACACACCTTAGTTAAAAAAGGTGTAAAGGGAAAAATGCTAGCATGGATTCAAGATTACCTAAATCACAGGTATGCCAGAGTAAAGTTGCAAGGACAAGTGTCGGACTACCACTTGCACGAGAATGGGACTCCACAAGGAGGAGTCCTCAGTCCTAGTCTTTTTAACATCGTTGTGGAAAACCTTGTTACCATGGCATTTACAGAAGGGGTTAAATTGCTCAGCTATGCTGATGATATAGCATTAGTCATTACAGGTCCTTCACTTCTAAATAAAGCTCAAGGTGCTTTAGATAAAGTAACATCTGAATGCAGTGTTTTAGGGCTAAAAATATCTGCACAGAAGTCTAAGGCAATGAGACTAGGTGGCAACACTCCAGACAGGCGCCTACGCATTCACGACATTGACCTTCAGTGGGTTACACAATATCGATATCTCGGAGTGTGGATTGATTTTAAACTGACATTCAATAAGCAAATTCAATATCTAAAGGAGAAAGCAAAATCACGAATAAATATAATGAGAGCAATCACAGGGCCCCGTCTAGGAGCGGGACACAGAGTGTTGAGAATGTTTTACATACACGCCTTTCGTTCCCTAGTTGATTATGCAGCGCCTGCCTTACTCACTCTTTCTCCTGGTCAGTGGGCAAACGTTGAGGTTCTTCAAAATGATGCATTGCAAATCATAACAGGAGCTCCCAGATGGACTAAAATACTGAACCTAAGACTAGAAACAAAGCTAACGTCGATTGAAATAAGGGTAAAAGGGATTGCTGCGTGCATGCTGACCAAGATATTGACTAGACCTAGAATCAGTTCACTAAAAGATATAATCACTGGAGCACTAACTCTGGACAGAAGAGCCTCCAATAGCAACAGGTGGACCCATTGTGCGATAAACACCATCGATACATTCGATATGACGAACACAGTCACTGAGAGGGGTGTCGACGAAATACATGCCGACTTTGTTATACAAGCCCCTTGGGAATCTCTGCCAGCAGACTTTAAGATTATGGCTCTTGAAGGAAAGAAGAACCAGACAAATCCTCATCTGCTACGTAACATTGCACAGATGCATATAGAAGCAAACATGGCATTCGACAGCTTCACTTACTTCACAGATGGATCAGTGGACCAGCAGGGACAAGAAACCGGAGCTGCAGTTAAAGCAGGAAACTCTGTAAATAGTTGGAGGCTCTCAAATGGGTGTTCGACTTTACAAACAGAGATGCTAGCCATTCAAAAGGCTTTGGAACATGCTCTTGCTGAACACCGACAACATGTTATCATACATACAGATTCGAGAACCGCCATTGAAACCTTGCAACAAGAACACATGTGATAACATCCATCTGATCACAAATCTCTTATCATTCATGCACACACTCAAACGACAAGGCCGACGGGTACTTATCAACTGGGTGCCAAGTCATGTGGGAATAATAGGAAATGACATTGCAGACGAAGCTGCAAAACTTGCTACTAAGAGGAGAAATGTAGACATTTACATACCACAGAGTCTATCACAGATGAAGAAAGTAATTTGAAACAGAGCAATGCAAAAGATGTACAGTGACCACAACGCAGCAGTTGCAACTTCAGGATCTGCGGGTTGGTACAAGAATTCAACCAACTACGTACCACTTAGTTTGATGAAAGGGGGCAGTAGAACAACAGAAGTGCACTTACATCGCATCAGGCTTGGATACCCATGTGCATGGGAAATAGGCTTCCAGGTTCCGGAAGATGAGAGGAAATGTCAACACTGTGGAGCAATGCCCGACAGACCACTGGAACATTATCTAACACAGTGCACAGTTACAAACCCATTAAGATTTCGACTTAGATTCGACAGGGCAGAAGAAGTTGTTAAACACTTATGGCAAAATCTTACTGAAGCGGCCATACGAGTCATAAATACTCATACTCCGCCCAAGTAAAACAGAACCAAGCAACACTTAGTGGGCCAGCCAGAGGCTTAGGGCCCGCACAATGGGCCAGCCAGAGGCTTAGGGCCCGCACAATGGGCCAGCCAGAGGCTTAGGGCCCGCACAATGGGCCAGCCAGAGGCTTAGGGCCCGCGCAGGATTATCCCTGCAAAAAAAGAAAAAAAAAAATCAGTGCAATTGGAAACATTGAAATGGAATCGTTATATATTTAGTATAGCGTGTGTTGCCCTTATGTGCAAAGATTGTGCTTTTTTCTAAAAACGCATTTTTTTACCTGTCACAAGTATGGCATCTATATAGTAGGTATTTAAAAACATGCACGTATTCGAATGGAACGTTGTGTCAAAATATCACAGCAATCGGTGAAAAACTTATGGAGATTACAGCGTGCGTTGCTCTTACGTCCAACAGATGGCGCGGTTTTTTTAAACACGCATGTTTTCTCCTGTCACAGGTGAGGCATGTATATAATAGGTATATAAAAACACGCGCCTATTCGAAAGCAACGTTGTGTCACAATTTCAAAGCAATCGGTAAAGAGGTTACAAAGATTTCCCTCACATGAAAAACATAGTTTAAAAAAAAGAAAACATGCTTTTTCCTGTCACAGACGTGACATCTATTTAGTATATATATAAAAACCCGCTCGGATACGAATGGAAATTTGTGTAAAAATTTCAAAACAATCGGTGAAGAACTTTCGGAAATTAGCGATTTTGAACAAACATTTACATTTGCATAGATAACTAGCTCTACCCGGCCACGCATTGCGGTGGCTCAGCAATGCATGTGCGTTGCTGAGCCACAGCAACCTTTCCCTGTTTCCCAGTCCTCCCCACCATTCCCCCCTTCCCCGTTCCCTCGTTCTCCCAATCATTCCTCACTCCCCCATCCACTTGTCCTCTCAACCATTCCCCACTCCCCCGTCCCCTCGTCCTCCCCACCATTCCCCCCTTCTCCATTCCTTTGTCCTCCCCATCATTCTCCACTCCACCGTCTCCTCGTCCTCCTAACATTCCCCACTACACCGTCCCCTCGTCCTCCATTCCATTCCCCCCTCCTCCATCACCTCATCCTCCCAACCATTCCCTCACGCCCAAGTCTCCTTGTCCTTCCCACCATCCTCCATTCTCCTATCCCTTCGTCCCCATTTTCCCCATCCCCTCGTCCTCCCCCACCATTTCCCCCTCCCCTGTACCCTCGTCCTCCCCCTCCATCCCCGTCTCCCATCCCCTCGCCCTCCCTACCATTCCTCACTCATTCGTCCGATGCATTCCCAAATGATCTGATGTTCCCATCAGAAAATTGGGAACATCAAAAGATTTTATGTTCCCATCATTGATATATTAGAAAAAGAAATAAAAACTGAAATGAAAAGCAATGACAAAATATAAAAATAAACTGTACTCACAAAATGAGTGGATATGTATGAGTTATTTACCATTTACCATGATTGTAATTACCATACATTATTAAATGTATGGTAAACAACAAAGCTCAATTCCAACACAATGTCACACAAAATAATTATATCTAAATGAAAATAATTCGAAATCTATGAAAATAAATTTTATTATAAATGAAATCGGAAACATTGAAATGGAATCGTAACATATTTAGTAAAGCATGTGTTGGTCTTATGTGCAACAGATGGGGCTGTTTTTCAAAAACGCATGTTTTTACCTGTCACAGGGGTGGCATCTATATAGTAGGTATATAAAAAGATGCGCCTATTCGAATGCAAAGTTGTGTCTGAACTTCAAAGCAATTGGTATAGAATTTTAGGAGATTACAGCGTGTGTTGCTCTTACGTCCACCAGATGGCACTGTTTTTCAAAAAATGCGTATTTTTTTCCTTTCACAGGCGAGGCATGTATATAGTAGATATATAAAAAGATGCGCCTATTTGAATGCAATGTTGTGTCAAAATTTCAAAGGAATCGGTAAAGAGGTTTTGAAGATTTCCCTTCAAATGAAAAACACTGTTTTTCAGAAAAAAAAACTCTTTTTACTGTCACAGACATGACATCTATATAACATGTATATTTTTGCCTTTTCGGATGCGAATGGAACGTTGTGTGAAAATTTCAAAGCAATCGGTGAAGAACTTTCGTAGATTAGCGGTTATGCACAAACGAACATTTCCATTCATATAGATAATAATAATAATAAATTACATTTTATTTTATATAAGCATTGCAAGCAAGGTTTATACCTAAAATCTTTTATCTCTCTTTTTAATTTTTTTAAGTTTTATAAAAATCTAAAAAGTAATTCAAGTAATTTTAAAATTGTTTTAAAACCTGTACATGATTTTATACATAATATTTAATTTGTATTTAAACTAATATCTTGCCTAAGAACTGATTGTAATTAGGAAGATATAAATGCTATTTATTTCCTTGTCCTCTCTCACTAAAGCGGTAGTCTGTAGTGTTGGACCCCCTCCCTATCTGGCCCAGTGTAGTCATGGAGGGGCTTAGTGGGCGGCTTCCAGAGTGTGATGTTCCATGGGTCAGTCCTCTGTCCTTTTAGAGCCCTATGCTCCTGCTGCTGTCTTCTCCAATTGTGCCAGATATCTTTTCCTTGTGTTTCATTTTTCTCTCTCCCTCTTCTTTCTAATTGTCATTTCCTGCCGACCTTAAGCCAGTCTTGATTATTCCTTTGGACTTCTTCTGTTTCTTCTGGTGCCCCCCCGATGCTCCAGTACTGTCTCTGTCCCTTGTGCGGGGACGAAGGTCACACTAAGTCGAAGTGAACTTCTCCCCAGGTTCGCCGGTTCAATTGTGGTGAGGCACACCCTACCTTCTCCCGTGCATGTATACATTACAAGCTTGAGGCAGCCGTCCTCAACTTGAAGCACCAGGAACGTTTGTCTTTTCCTGAAGCGAGGCGCCAAGTTTGCTGTCTCGCCCCTTACGCTGGTGTCTCATGCTCGCGTGTTGTGCTCTTCCTCTCCTCGTCATTCCCACCTTCCTCAGTCTCACACCCGTTTCCAGGCCTTAGACCCAGACATGCTCATCGCCTCCTCCCCGAAGGTTCCCCCTCCTAGTTCTCTGTCTTGGGTTCCCCTTCTTTCTACCCAGTCTGTCATGTCTCCTGTGTCTTCTTTATCCTCTCCCTCCGATCCTCCTTCCCATCCTTCTCCTCCATCCCTCGGCTCTCCACGCCACCTGTCTGTGCGGGCTGATGTCCATCACTCTCCCAGCGATCATCGTGTTGATCGCTCTCGTTCTACTTTTCCTGTTGAGATGCTTGAGTCTGTTACCCAGTACATTGTTGCTGGAACACCTGTTTCTTTGAGTCAGAAGCGAAAGCCTGGCTTGTCTCCTTCGTCCTCCCCGGCGGGTAAGAAGGCTTTGTTTCTTCCTCGCCCCCCACATCTGACTATCGCTCCATCCCCTCCCGTTTCGGTAATCGAGCCCCCTGTTTCTGCTATGGAGGTTTCTTTGGCCCCTGCTTCCCTCTCGGTTGCTGCCCATGCTGAGGTGCACTACCCGGTTTCTGCCCCTCCTCATCCTCCTGCTGTCCTTGACCCTCGGTTGTCTCCTCCGGACCCTACTCGTCCGCCTCTGGTTTGTCCTCCCACTCCCTTCCCTCCATCCTAACTCAGTTTACCCATGCCCTTTAACCCTGAATTCGCTGACCCTATTCCTGATCCTGAGCTTCTTTAACATGCAGTGTTTCTTTATACCCTCTGTTTCTTCATTGTTCTCTCTCTTTTTGCCGATGTCTATTCTTCAATGGAATATTCGTGGATATTACGCCAATTTCCATGAACTCCGACTTCTGATTTTATAGTTTCCCTCCTTTGTGTCTGTGTCCAGGAACCGATGCTTGGTGCTCGCCCTGGTCGTTTCCGTGGCTATTCCTTTCTCTCTCTTCAAACTTTTGCTGGGATCCATAACACTACTGCTCTCTTGATTCGTTCTGATATTCCTTTCGTTCTCCTACTTTTTCCATAGCCTTTCCAATGGTCTGTTGCCCGTGTCTTTGTGAGTAAATGGTGCATGGTTTGTTCCATTTATCTCCCCCCAAATATCCCACTTTCTCTTCCCAATCCTAAACGCCTATTGGACTCCTTGTCGGAGCCTGTGCTCCTGCTGGGTGATTTCCATTGTCGACATACCCTCTGGGTTGATGTTCTGACAAACACCCGGAGTCGCCTTCTTGAACCGTTCGTCCTCTCTTCCTTATCTCTTCTGAATTCTGGTGAGCCCACTCATTTGGACTCTCGAACGCGCACCCTTTCCTGTCTTGATCATTCTCTCTGCTCGTCGTCTCTTTACTTGGATTTCTCGTGGCAGGTTCTTGATGACCTCCATGGCAGTGACCATTTCCCCATCCTTGTTACCTTTTTCTCTTTTCACTCACCCCTCTCCTTCCCTAGGTGGCAGTTTGACAAAGGACGACTGGAACCTCTTTACCCTCCAAGCTACTCTTTCCGACCTGTCCATTCTGCCTCTCTCTCTCGCACCCTCCTTCATTTTCATGACACCGTCTTCGACACTGCTCTAAACTTTATTCCTCGCTCTACCTCTCAGGTCATGCGGAAGTGCGTTCACTAGTGGAATGTGGACTGTGCCCGGGCTGTCTGCTGTAAGTGTGCAGCCTGGAAGAGAGACCACTGCTGGCAGACGGCTGATTCTTTTTCTTTTGCTTCGGAATTCGAGTGCGGTGGTCCGTAGGACAATCAATACGACTAAACGTGAGTGTTGGAAGTCGTATGTTTCCTCCATTACGTCCAAAACTCCTCTGCCATTGATCTGGAAGTGTATCTGCAAGATAGCAGGTAAGTTCGTTCCCTATGTCTCGCCGGTCCTTCACCTCCGTGGTACTCTTGTGGTGGACTCGGTGCAGGTTGCTACCGAACTGGGTTCGCACTTTTCATCTGTTAGCTCTGGTTCTCATCTTCCTCGGTCTTTCCTTCTTCGTAAGGCTGTTCTTTAATTTCATCCTTTCAATTTCCGTTCCCATCTCAGATTTTCCCTAAAACGATCCCTTCTCTCTCTCTGAACTTCAGTCTGCCCTGGCTCTCTGCGGTTCTACGGCAGCGGGCTCCGATGGCGTTCATTATGAGATGCTTCGCCATCTCCCTCCGCGCATGTCTCAGTATTTACTGAGTCTGTATAACCGGATCTGGGAGTCGTCGTCAGTCCCTGAGGACTGGCTCGATGCTGTTGTCCTCCCTGGTCAGAAACCAGGTTCTCTCGGGACATCCCCTAAGGACTTCCAACCTATTGCCCTCTCAAGTTGTCTGCAAACTCTTTGAACATATGGTTGATGATTGTGTGATGTGGTTCTTAGAACACTATCACCACCTCTCCCCTTCTCAATTTAGTTTTCGCAAGTGCCGCAGCACAACAGATGTCCTGGTGAACTTGGAGGTCTATATTCATACTCCTTTTGCTGCGAAGACCTCCGTCATTGCGGCCCTATTTGACCTGGAAAAGGATTTCGATACCACCTGGAGATAACATATTCTGTCCCAACTTCATTCTTTTGGCCTTCCTGGTAATCTCCCTCTTTTCCTCCAAAGCTTCCTCTCTCTCATCGTTCCTTTCGAGTGAGGCTTGGTATCACTCTCTCTGCCTCTTTCAGGCAATATGAGGGTGTTCTGAGCACTACTCTCTTCCTAGTTGCCCTCAATGATCTTCTTTCCTCCCTTCCTTCTGGCGTCTTCTCCGCTCTCTATGTCGACGATCTTGCCCTTTGCTGTCGAGGTGATGATTCACCTCTCCTTCAATGGTGGCTTCAACTTGCGATTGATGCTGTGTCGCCTTGGGCCACCGATCATGGCTGCAAGTTCTCTTTGTCTAAGACTTGTGCTATGACTTTTACTTGGAAGAATGTTGTTCTTCATCCCTCTTTGTCGCTTTATGGTCATCCCCTTATGGACAGGGATTTTGCTAAGCTTTTGGGGTTAATCTTTGACACTCGTTTGTCTTGGTCACCCCATATCTCTTACCTATGAGTTGAATGCTCTAAAGCCCTTAACCTCTTTAAGGTTTTGTCCAATACTTCTTGGGGAGCGAATAGGCACACGATCCTCTCTTTACATTCCTCTCTCGTCCTGTCTTAACTCGATTATGGCTGCCCTGCTTACTCATTTGCTTCTCCTTCTATTTTTCTCCTTTTGATGCTTTGCGCCATACTGGGTGGCACGTCAGCTCTGGTGCCTTTCGTTCGACTCCCGCCCTCTGCTTGCATGTTGACACTGGCTTCATATCTCTCCAGGACCTTCGTGATCGTTACTGTCTTCGCTATCTTGCGCGGTCTTTGCAACATCCTTCCTCTCGCCTCTGTCGTGGTTCCTGTTCCTCCTCACCATCTCCCACTTTCGGTCTGGTTATCTCACTTGCAAGATTCTCTTTCGGTTCGTATTTCTAATGTTTCACCTCGTATTGTTCCTTCCTTGCCACCATGGAGAGTCCCCAATCCAAAATTTTGTACATCCTTGACCTGCATCATTAAAGCTTTTGCCCCTCCTACAGTTCTGAAACGCCTTTTCCTTGAACGCTTTTCTTCACTCTCCCGCTCCATTTCCATCTTCACCGTTGGGTCTAAGTCTGCAGATAGTGTAGGCTATTCTGTGGTTTTTCCTGACAGCACTTATATGTGTCGCCTTCCTCCGGAGATTAGCATCTTTACTGCAGAACTTTATACTATTCTTTATGCTCATTGTCTCCTGCTTTCTCATTGTCAATCCTCCTCTGAAGTTGTAGTAGACTCTCGTAGGGTCCTCATGGCTCTAGGGTCCTTTAATCCACTCCATCCGGTGGTCGTCAAGATTCAACATTGGCTGTTTCTTATCTCCAGAAAATTTAAAACTGTAGAGTTTTGTTGGGTTCCCAGCCATATTGGTGTTTCTTTAAATGAACATGCGGATCCTGCCGCTAGGGAAACAATCCGCTCTTGTCCCATCTCCTGTAAAGGTATAACTTTTTCCGACTTTTAGCCAGTTATTCATCCCTCCATCCTTGCCCGTTGGCAGGGTTGTTGATCTTCTGTTGTTGGTAACATACTGTGTACTCTTAAGCATAGTGTGTACCCATGGCCTTCATCCTACCACTGTAACCGGCGATGGGAAACGACTCTGACAAGGTTGCATATTGGCCATACACGCTTAATTCACGGTCTCTTAATGGAGCGCCGCCCTGCTCCTTATTGTCCAAATTGCATTGTCACTCCTACAGTAGTGCATATCCTTGTTGAATGTCCTGACTTCCAGAACGAGAGTGTCTTGCTTTCTGACCGTCCCCTGCGGTCACTTGTCCCTCAATAGAATTCTTGATGAACCGGAAACTTTTGATATCCTTCGTCTTATGCATTTCTGTTTTCATATTGGCATCCTTGGTGATATTTAGCGCCCTCTGATTATCCCGCACATGTGATGGTGCTGCATAGCATTCCCGGTTTGGTGCCTTCTTTTGATAATTACTTACTGACGTGTTGGTTTTCTATACATATTTAAAGGGTTACTATAATATTCTCAATATACAGTGTTCATTCATTGTTTCGAGAGAAGTGCGATGCTGGAAGATGACCATTTGTTGATGGACCATGACTAAAGGCGTACCCTTTCTCTCCTCTTCTAAACCTTCTTTCTCTTTATACACGACGACCACTAGGAAGCCTCGTGATAGTGCGAGTCATCAAACTCCTGTGGGTTGCAACCACAATGGTCTCAGAACACACAACACAGTAGCTAAGTGATCCCTACTAACTGATGACTGTGTGACGAACATAAGCCTCAGATCATCGTACACTTACTGACGACCAGTGGCCTAAGAACCTGGAGCACAGTAGCTAAGTGATCCCCCACTTACTGATGACTGAGACGACCAGTGGCCTCAGAACACGGTACACAGTAGCTAAGTAATCCCGTACTTACTGACGACTGTGCCGATCACTTGCCTCAGAACACGGTGCACAGTAGCTAAATGATCACTACCTACTGATGACTGTGTGACGACCTGTAGCCTTAGAACACGGTGCACAATAGCTAAGTGATCCCTACTTACTTATGACTGTGTGACGACCAGTGGCCTCAGAATATGGTGGACAATAGCTAAGAGGTCCATACTTACTGACAACTGTGACGACCACTGGCCTCAGAACTCGGTGCACAGTAGGTAGGTGATCCCCACTTACTGATGACTGTGTGACGACCAATGGCCTTAGAACACGGTTCACAGTAGCTCAGTGATCACTACCTACTGATGACTGACGACCAGTGGCTTTAGAACACGGTGCAAAGTAGCTAAATGATCTACACTTTCTAACAACTGTGTGACGACCACTGACCTCATAACACGGTACACAGTAGCTAGGTGATCCCCCACTTGCTGACAAATGTGATGACAATTGGTCTCAGAAAACGGTGCACAGTAGCTAATTATACATGCCGACGACTGTGATCTCAGTTCAGAGTAACCAAGCTATCACCAATTAATGATGAGGAACAATCTAATCCGTAAATTAACTACTATTATATCTAGGTATTATAAAAAAAATTACGTTATTATTATCTTGTATAAGTATTACAATCCATTTATTTTTATATATAAACTTTTTTATTTTATTTAAAAAAATACTTGACCTTTTTTATATAAATTCAATAGCGTTATGTGAAAATTTAAAAATTTTTAAAATCTTATAATTTACTAAATATAATTGTTAATTTGCTTAGAGATTCTTTTTGCTTAACAAATAATTGTAATTAACTGCTGTAGATGCTGTTTATTTGCTTGTCCTCCCCAACATGAGAGGTATACTCTAGTTCTGGTTTTTTATCCATCTTTAAAGGGTGACTATAATATTCACAATACAATATGTTCATCCATTGTTTCGAGATGCTGGAAGATGACCATTTGTTGATGGACCATGACTAAAGGCGCACCCTTTCTCTCCTCTTCTAAACCTTCTTTCTCTTTATACACGACGACCACTAGGAAGCCTCGTGATGGTGCGAGTCACCAAACTCCTGTGGGTTGTAACCACACTGGTCTCAGAACACCGTACACAGTTGCTAAGTCATCCCTACTTACTGATGCCTGTGACGACCAGTGGCCTCAAAATACGGTACACAGTAGCTGAGTGATCCCTACTTACTGATGGTTGAGTGACGACCAGTGCCCTCAGAACACGTACACCTCAAGCGAGCTATAATTAGCCTTAACCCGCCTACCTCATGGCAAGACACCTGGAGAGGATGGAATTCCATATGAACTCATTAAATATCTTCAATCGGCTGCACATAATACGCTTTTCAACTATTACAACCTATGCTGGACTCACGGAAATATTCCCTCACAATGACAGACCAGTATTATTCTTCCTTTCCTGAAACCAGGAAAAGACCCATCCCAACCTGCGTCATATAGACCTATTTCCCCACTATCATGCCTCAATTAAGTCATGGAAAAACTAGTACATACTCGCCTCCAATGATACTTTGAGTATAATAATATTATACCGTCACTCCAGGATGGATTTCGACCGCAATGCTCCACACTTGATCAAATACTCTGCCTGGAACATGAAATCCGCACCTCTCTCAGAAGCAGTAAATTTTGTATTGTTCTCTACCTAGACCTTAAAGGAGCTTTTGATAGCTTTCCTCATACTTATCTCCTTGCAACGCTTGCACGTTTAGGTGTACGGGGAAGATTACTTTCATGGTTACAGTCCTATCTTCCGAACAGGACCTCTAAAGTCTATATACAAGGCGAGTTTTCCGATGGTATCCCAATACAATCGGGTGTCCCGCAAGGCTCCATACTAAGCCTAACCGTTTTTGCTGCATTCTTAGCAGATTTACCTAACACCCATCCTGTTCACCTCTCGGTGTATACCTGAAACAATCGAACACTATCGCTTTCACTGCTTCCGGCATCATAATGCCAGAGTAAATTTCAAACAAGTACTTATCTCACTTAAAATACCCTTTACCATCAAGCATATATTAGGAGGTGACCACTCGTTACAGGAAAAATATCAAATAGTCAAAGCACTGGCTAAATATCTCCAGTCGACCAATAAATTGGGTCACATCTGACCCGCGCCACATTTATACCTGGCGCCACCAACAGCTAAACACAGACAACAACTGCCTCGTCGCAGCACCAAGGATCAGCTGACGCCATAAACACAACACACCGCCCTACGGTGCGGCAAGTCTCCCTCTAACATACACCTCTGTTTTAGTCGCCGCTCCTCTGTCTACAGCACAACGCAACAAGCACTTTTGAAACTCTTATCATCCTCAACATAAACGCCTCTACCAACATGTGTACTGGTGCAGTCATCATGAGGACAAACCCTTCATGCAAACTGCACCTACTATCAAGAACAAGAAGAAGAGGAGTGTAGTGTTCTCTATACATAGATTTTTTAAATAAATCTTTAAAGGATGACTATAATATTCACAACATATTGTGTTCATTCATTGTTTTGAGAGAAATGCTATGCGAGAATATGGCCATTTGTTGGTGGGTCACGACTATACGTTTTTCTCTCCGCTTCTAAACGCAAACACATACACAATACAGAGGAGGATAGCATGACGCTACAAGATGACCCAGACAAACTGAAGGAATGGTCCGACATATGACTACTAAAGTTCAACCCAAGTAAATGTAAGGTAATGAAACTAGGAGGAGGAACTAGGAGGCCAGTCACTGGATACCGAATGAGAGATGAATTCCTTCACGAAACGGACAGAGAGAAAGATCTAGTTGATATCACGCCAAACTTGTCTCCTGAAGCCCATATAAAAAGAACAACATTAGCAGCCTATGCAAGGCTCGCTAACATCAGAACTGCTTTCAGAAACCTGTGTAAGGAATCCTTCAGAACCTTGTATACCACATATGTAAGGCCAATCCTGGAGTATGCAGCCTCAGCATGGAGCCCGTATCTAGTCAAGCACAAGACAAGACAAAGCTGGAAAAAGTTCAGAGGTAGGCCACTTGGCTAGTCCCAGAACTAAGAGGCATGAGTTATGAGGACAGACTACGTGAACTGCACCGCACGTCGCTGGAGGACAGAAGAGCTAGGGGAGACATGGTCACCAAATACAAAATTCTAAGGGAATTGACAGGGTAGACAAGGATGGATTGTGTAACATGGGTGGTACACGCACAAGGGGACACAGGTGGAAGCTGAGTACCCAAATGAACCACATAGACATTAGAAAGAACTTTTTCAGTGTCAGAGTAGTAAATAAATGGAATGCACTAGGAAGTGATGTGGTGGAGGCTGACTCCATACACAGTTTCAAAAGTAGATATGACAGAGCCCAGTAGGCTCAGGAATCTGTACATCACTTACTGACGACTGTGACAACCACTGGCCTCAGAACACAGTGCACAGTAGATAAGTGATCCCTACATAAGATTGTGACGACCAGTGGCCTCAAAACAAGGTGCACAGTGTTACCAATCGTACGTCACGGCTCGAAACCCTGACAACAGCATGACCTTAAATGTCTAGGTCCAACTACAAAATGCTGTTCTCTAGAGCGGGTCACCAGTGTAACCACATGATTGGCACAGGCAAAGAATTAAAGTATTTCTCCCTTAGGACTGAAGAAATATAAAGTTTTAATATATATTAACAATATTATTCTCAATATTATATAAATTACAGATGGACAAGATCACTTATAAAGCAAAATCACAAATACTGTCTCTCCTATAATATAATATATTATGGCAAAACACAAATGTTAACAGACTTATCTCCAAAGATGTTATTCCTCCTGGTTCGTGCTAGCCACTGACTACTTTAGCGACGGGAGTCAAAATCATTACTTCTGCCCCGCGAAAAATTGCCAAACTTAAAGAGTATTAATTTAACTTACATGGAGCAATATATTGTGACAAGAGTAATCTTTAACTAACTTAATTAATGCTCAGATTAACATGCATAACAGAGGTAATGTAATTATTAATACATGCAGTAATTAAAATAAAACAACAGAGGGAAATGTGGGCAACGCCCCCCAACAACTAAACTTCTCACGGGCAGTTGCCCCCTAATGTTCAAACACTTATAGATTCACATACTGTTACCCACTTATGATCATTACAAACCACTTTTCCCACGGAATCAGCCATGAGCAAACAAAGAAAATATAACCGTTCCCACGGTGGGTAAAGTTGGGCCTATTCCAACATATAATATATAACTCATACCAGCAATGAAATATATAAACACCTAACTCACATACAGGTAATGAAATATATAATCATATTATACGCAATGCATATATAAGAACAAATTAATTTATTCAATTACGTATCTTATAGAGGTACGCAACACACAGTAGCTAAGTGATTCTCACTTACTATCGACTGTAACGACTACTGGCATCAGAACACGGTGCACAGTAGCTAAGAGATCACTACTTACTGATGACAGTGACCTTAGAACACAGTGCACAGTAGCTAAGAGATCGCTACTTACTGATGACAGTAACCTCAGAACACGGTGCACAGTAGCTACTTGATTCCGTCTTATTGACGACTGTGACGATCAGCGGCCTCAGAACAAGGTGCACAGTAGCAAAGTGATTCCTTCTGACTGACGACTGTGACGACCAGTGGTCTCAGAACACGGTACACAGTAATTAAGTGATCCCCCACTTGATGACGACTACTGGGTTCAGAACGTGGTACACAGTAGATAGTTACACATACCGACTATTATCATCTCAGAGTAGCAAAGTTATCACAATTTATTCATGCGACAATCATATATATTAGGTACTATATTTAATATTTTACTGAAAGTAATTATATGTTAGTAATTACACATACGTTTATATATAAATACTTTTCATTCTCTTTAATGCTTTTTTTTTAGTTTTTATACAAAACTAGCAAAAAATTAATAAGGTTTATAAAATATCTTTAAAACCGTACATTATTTTATATATGCTATTTAATTTTGGATATTAAATAATATATTAGTTAAAAATTGATTGTAATTAAAAAGATATAAATGCTATTTATTTGCTTGTGCTCTATCACACGTGAGAGAGACTGTAGGGCTGTTTTTTTAAGGGTGACTATAATATTAACAATATATTATGTTCATTATTTCGAGAGAAGTGCGATGCTGGAAGATGACCATTTGTTGATGGGTCATGACTATAGGCGCACCCTTTCTCTCCTCTTCTAAACCTTCTTTCTCTTTCTACACGACGACCACTAGGAAGCCTCGTGATGGTGCGAGTTACCAAACTCTTGTGGGTTGTAACCACACTGGTCTCAGAACACAGTACACAGTAGCTAAGTGATCCTCTCATACTGACGACTGTGACGACCAGTGGCCTCAGAACACAGTAGCTAAGTGATGACTACTTACTTACGACTGTGACGACCAGTGGCCTCAGAACAAGGAGCACAGTGCCTAAGTGATCCTCACTTACTGACGATTGTCACGACCAGTGGCCTCAGAACACGGTGCACAGTAGTTCAGTGATCCCTACTTACTGACTCTGTGACAATCACTGGCTTCAGAACACGGTGCACAGTAGCAAAGTGATTCCAATTACTGACAACTGTGACGATCACTGACCTCAAAATACGGTGCACAGTAGTTTTTTGTTTTTTTTTGAGATATATACAAGAGTTGTTACATTCTTGTACAGCCACTAGTACGCGTAGCGTTTCGGGCAGGTCCCTGGAATACGATCCCCTGCCGCGAAGAATCGTTTTTTCATCCAAGTACACATTTTATTGTTGCGTTAAACAGAGGCTACAGTTAAGGATTTGCGCCCAGTAAATCCTCCCCGGCTAGGACACGAACCCATGACATAGCGCTCGCGGAACGCCAGGCGAGTGTCTTACCACTACACCACGGAGACTGTTAAATGATCACAACCTACTGATGACTGTGTGACGACCAGTAGCCTCAGAAACAGGTGCACAGTAGCTAAGTGATCCTTACTTACTTATGACTGTGTGACGACCAGTAGCCTCAGAAACAGGTGCACAGTAGCTAAGTGATCCTTACTTACTTATGACTGTGTGACGACCAGTTGTCTCAGAAACAGGTGCACAGTAGCTAAATGATCGACACTTACTGATGACAGTGACGACCAGTGGCATCAGAACATAGTACTATTATAGATTGTTGTGGGTTGGTGGTGTTGTCGTCGTTGATCCTTCTCTACGGACAACCCAACCCACAACTCGGTAGAGTGCTTACACCTCACTAGGAGATCACCCGTGGCGCTTCTGGCTCTTGGAGAGGGGCTCAACATCACACGTTTAGGGGATGCGGCTCCAACACTTAGCCTCGTTGTCACGTGCACACACCCACTCGAGCTGCTGTGACTCCCCACTCTCTCCTTATGTGATATGATCTCCTCAATCCCCTTTGACTTACTAATTTTTCATCCTACCCTGTCCACAGCGGTGGTTCTTGGTTCTTTTTCTCTCTCTCTCTCTTTCTTTACTATTTCCTGGGAAGCCTCACTAGGACAAGGTCAAATACCAGCAAATTTGAATACATTTACTGGACAAAGCACATACACACATATAATAATGATGAATCCTATACTCTATAATATTACAATCAGGTTGCACTCCAACTCCGTCAGAACTCTATCATCAGCTTATCAAGTGGTATCCTATCTCCTGGTTCACCACCTGATACTATCAACCACCTCAAGATGATCAAGTCTACATACACTGTTGCACTATCAACAAGAGAAATATATATATGTATCTATAAATGTGTACAAAGAAAATCATCATGTGAATGTAATGACATATATCAGTATAAATGTTCCTTGATACACAACAATGATCAATCGATCACTCTATCAGTCCTAGAACACATACATCTGTAGGTAATCCAGCCTACGACTGTAACTCTAAACTTCAGTATAAAACACTCCTTGACATAAGAATGCAAACAGTCACTCACCTCTCACTGCGTCTTGCACGCTAATGACAACCAAACACTATCAACTCCCTATAAGTAATCTACAAGAACTTCCCTTACACCTCTGGAAGTTCACTACCCTGGTATCTTCAGGTTCTTCCGGGCTTCACTACCAGGATCCTCTGCAGCTCCTCCAGGTTGCTACCATGAAGTTTTCCTTGAGCAACTATGGTGCTCTACTACTTCTGCTAGGTTCCTCCACAGCTCTCTTGGCTGCTACACCATGAAGTTTCCTCGAGCAACTATGGTGCTTCACCACCTCTACAGAAGCACTTGACACTCCTCTTCACTGCTTCTCCTCACAGCTCGAGGTCCTCGCCTCCACTACCTTGGAGTCTCATCAACTACTTCATCTGTGCTGGCATCGAAGTTCTCAGCAACTTCTTCCTCAAAGACAAACCTGCAACCCATCGACACTCCAATAAAATTGTTTCCCCTTTAACACATAAACGCAAATAATCACACAATGTGTTTGCCTCAAACCTCTATCTGTCCTCTACATACAGTGAGAGTGGACTCCCCCGTTTTGGGCGGGTCCATACTCCACCTCGCCCGGCGGGCCTCCTCACTCAGGAAGGGTTCTTCACCGTCAGGAGCCAGGCTCCCTCAGTTGCCCGCCAGCACTCAGAGGGGACGGACGTCGCTCCGTGTTCCTCCCTCTCCACTCTCTTATTTCAGGCCTTCTGCCTTATTGAAACATGTCAATAAACATTGCTACTGTCGCTGGGCACACGACTAACTACAAGCAATCACTATGAACTGGCTTATATCGTGCTTACCAACGATTGTCTAGTCGAGGGCACTCCTCCCTCTGACGAGGCTTGGTCAGGGTGCTGCCACGGCCCACGATAATGCCTCTGGGCGGTTTAATACTCTCCTCTTCGCCCACGACTTGAGACCATACGTCCCCAGCTCGATTCCACAGCTGGTACGTCTGCACACTTCTCTTCTCTTCGAGATATATCACTAGGGGTTCCCTTCTGACGGGAGCTCAACGGAGCACGGCTTTCCCCTGCGATGTCTGGCACTCAAGTGAGGTCAAAGCCCTTCCAGAAGCGAGCCTCACGCCTCCAGCAAAATGTCCACATCTCCTAGCCAGTCATTTATCTGTTTTCTTCTTCATTGCCCATAATCTCAAATTGTTATACATATCCAAGCAACTATTTTACATGTGTTATCACCTCAACATTTGCTAGACCTTCTAATCAGGTCAGGCTTGATGAATAACTCTCAAGGAGGGAGACTCGTTTCTCCTGCAGGCTGAGATCATAACACTCCTCTCCCCTTATTTTTGAGAGTTATTCCAGTGGCAATGCTCGGGATAATACATCCGCCACCACACTGTCTCGTTCTTCAACCGATTGGTTCGACCGGTTGATATGTTTACATACTCCCTTAGGAGTCTACAACTAGTTCGTTGCTCCTTGCAACATCTGGCTCACAACTCGCCCGAAACATGATCTTCTCACAAACGATTTGACTTCTCTGGCACCTCTTAGCTAGGCTGTCCTCCTTGGACGCCTGCGCTCCATCGGTCCACTCTGCTTATTGTTTCCACCCTCCGTTTCCTCGTCTTCTTCTCTTCACGTCCAGAGTCAGACATTTGCTGTCTGTACCTCCTCTGTCGTCTTCACACTTCCTTCTACTGCCATTATACTTCCGTCTCCTGTCATCATACTTCACTCCCTCGTCTTCACCGACGATCCTCCCTTTCGTCTCCTCATTTATCCGAGACCTCATCCTGTTTGACTTCCATCGAGTCCTCGGCTTTCTTCTATTCCTCCATGCTTGTATCATCTTCCTCTTCCCACATTTCTCATTTCTATACCACTCCATTTCTTCTCCTTCAACTCTTCTTCGTTCCCTAAAAGTTTCTTCGAGCGCTGTACTACATCCAACAGCACTCGACCGTACATGTCGCTCTACCTCTCCTAGAGTGCTCGTAAGCATCTCTCCACACATACTGTCTCTTCTTTCATTTTCTCGGATATTACTCTTCTTCACTATCTTTTCTTCACGTTTCCTGTGGAACATGTCAACTCTTGACATCTCCCACAACTTAACTCCACTATCCCTATGCCTCTGTGCTCGTGGACCACTTGACGCTCTACTCCCGTCCTCAGTCTGTCCACATCCTTCCTCATTCCTACTCAGCACAGTTGCATTCGCCTTCCGACTCTTAATTTCAGCAGTCTGGGCTCTACTCAGGTCCGCTCTCTTCACATGATTCTTCTTCGGCTGGGCCATTTTCACTTTTGACCTCACCGAGACTTCATTTTCCTGGCCTGGACCTTCATCAAACAGCCATGCTATATCTACGTCGATATCTTCCACCGGCTGAATCGACACTGTCTCACCTTCTCCAGTGTCTTCCTCGTCGGCCACCTCTGCCTTCGTCACTACCGAGACAGGGTACTCAATGGCTTGGCGGCCTCCTGACTCATCTTCTCGGATGTCAGTCAGGTTCGCACTCTCAGGTGTCCCACCCGTGCTGTGGCCTTCTGGGCACTCCTTTGGCACAGTCTCCGCTATGACTCTTGGCAACACCTTTGTCCCGCACAAGTCATTCCCCAGGATCACTTGGACTCCTGGAACAGGTATGTCGGGGCATACCCCCAACATCACCTCTGCCGACACATATTCCGACCTTAGCTGGACAGTACAAACGGGCATGTCACTCTCAGGTTGGCCTCTTATACTGATCCAACCTTTGCTCATGAACGGCCTATACCTCTCGTTCACTAAGTTCGCTCTCTGTGGTTTGTCTTGGAACACATTAGTATATTTACTTCGAGGGTCACACATGGCCAGGGTCACAATTCTCTTGCCCTGTCTACAATCTCGCATCACGTGAACCAATCCGTTACATTGGTAACACCTCACCTGGGAAAAATCTCTCCTATACGAACCAGAGTAGCTCTGACTTTGTCCACTCGCATGAGAGTTCCTCGGGCCAGGTACACTACCTGCACTCTGTGGGGCTTTACTGGACTCTTGATTTCCTGGATAACGATCAGTTTCTCGTTTAGCTCCTCCATCCTCACTTTCAGATGAAGTGCGCGACCTACTCTTCCGAGTTTTAGGGTACTTACTTTTATCTGCCCATTTATCAAAATTTTTCTCACCCCAGACTCTTCTGGGTCTTTCATAATTTCTTCCTCCCCAGACTCCACTGGATCTGCCATTGCTGCGTCTCGCCTCGCTTCTCACTCTGTTCTCCCTCAAGCTCTTGTATGCTTCGGTAATCAAATCCGCCCTATCTGCGGCATCTTTCACCTCCTTTATCCCTGCTTCTTGGATCTTGAACTTTGTTTCGGGATGCATCATCTCCAAGAACTTTTCCATGACTATCAGTTGCTTTAGGTCAGCGTAAGATCCAACTCCAACAGCCTCAATCCACTTCTGGAATCGTCTTTCCAGATCTCTTGCTGTCTCAGCAAACGTACACGCTCCAACTTTGATCATTTCTCTGAAGCGCTTTCTATAAGCTTCTGGGGTTAACTGAAACGAGCGCAATATGCTGCTCTTTACTGTGGCATAATCCTGGCACTCTTCCAGTGACAATTGGGTGTACGCCTCCCTGGCTGCACCGGTCAATCTTAACTGGACCAGCTGGGCCCATTCCTCCTGTGGCCACTCCTTGATGCTGGCAACTTTTTCAAAATGCTCGAAGAAGCTCTCCGCCTCTTCGGGAACAAACAAGGGAATGTCCTTCTCCCTAACCCTAACATCTGGTGGGTGTGATACCTGGGTGGTGCTCTCTGGCAACCCATGTTCCATTCTTTGCTCAGCCAAGGTTCTATTCGCTTCTATCTGCATTTGTTTTGTTCTCTCTTTTTCTTTTTCGACCTGGGCTCTTTCTTTTTCGACCTGGGCTTTTTCTTTTTCGACCTGGGCTTTTTCTTTTTCTTTCTCCTGTTCCAACTCCAGTTCTCTTATTCTGATTTTCTCTTTTTCTATTTCCAGTCTGGTTTTCTCTTTTTCCTTCTCGGCTTCATTTTTCATCTGGAGTTCCAATTTCATCTTTTCCAGCTGGAACTGTCTCTCCTTGTTGCTGCATCTGGAGCTCTAACTGGAATCTCTCCAAGCTCCTATTTCGGCTACTCCTGCTACTGCGGCTACTCTTGCTGCTCCTACTCGATCCCTGGGATCTCACTTCATCCTGCCCATCATCCTCCTTTCCACTTTCAGCTCCTTTCTGGGCTCCTTGTTCTGCCGCTTCATTTTTGGCTCTTAACTGCCTCAGGATCTCATCCTTCATCCCAGCTACTTTAGATGCTTTCAACCTAATGCCACATTTTTTTGCTATTTGTTTCAATTGATCCTTCGTGCAACCTTCCAAGTCCTCAGGCTTGCCTGACTCCACAAACGCTTGCACCTTATCCATCTTGTCCTGTGAGTCTTCCCAAGAGAGAGAGTATACACCTGCGGTCACACAGTTTATCTCAGCAAGGGTGTACAAATCCACTCTTGGACAGGGTGTGGGTGTGTCAGTTCACTCTCCTGGACACAGGCCCCCAAATTATTATAGATTGTTGTGGGTTGGTGGTGTTGTCGTCGTTGAACCTTCTCTACGGACAACCCAACCCACAACTCGGTAGAGTGCTTATACCTCTCTAGGAGATCACCCGTGGCGCTTCTGGCTCTTGGAGAGGGGCTCAACATCACACGTTTAGAGGATGCAGCTCCAACACTTAGCCTCGTTGTCACGTGCACACACCCACTCGAGCCGCTGTGACTCCCCCACTCTCTCCTTATGTGATATGATCTCCTCAATCCCCTTTGACTTACTAATTTTTCATCCTACCCTGTCCACAGCGGTGGTTCTTGGTTCTTTCTCTCTCTCTCTCTCTTTCTTTACTATTTCCTGGGAAGCCTCACTAGGACATGGTCAAATACCAGCAAATTTGAATACATTTACTGGACAAAGCACATACACGATACATACACACATATAATAATAATGAATCCTATACTCTATAATATTACAATCAGGTTGCACTCCAACTCCGTCAGAACTCTTATCATCAGCTTATCAAGTGGTATCCTATCTCCTGGTTCACCACCTGATACTATCAACCACCTCAAGTTAATCAAGTCTACATACACTGTTGCACTATCAACAAGAGAAATATATATATGTATCTATAAATGTGTACAAAGAAAATCATCATGTGAATGTAATATGATATATCAGTATAAATGTTCCTTGATACACAACAATGATCAATCGATCACTCTATCAGTCCTAGAACACATACATCTGTAGGTAATCCAGCCTACGACTGTAACTCTAAACTTCAGTATAAAACACTCCTTGACATAAGAATGCAAACAGTCACTCACCTCTCACTGCGTCTTGCACGCTAATGACAACCAAACACTATGAACTCCCTATAAGTAATCCACCAGCACTTCCCTTCCACCTCTGGAAGTTCACTACCCTGGTATTTTCAGGTTCTTCTGGGCTTCACTACCAGGATCCTCTGCAGCTCCTCCAGGTTGCTACCATGAAGTTTTCCTTGAGCAACTATGGTGCTCTACTACTTCTGCTAGGTTCCTCCACAGCTCTCTTGGCTGCTACACCATGAAGTTTCCTCGAGCAACTATGGTGCTTCACAACCTCTACAGAAGCACGTGACACTCCTCTTCACTGCTTCTCCTCACAGCACGAGGTCCTTGCCTCCACTACCTTGGAGTCTCATCAACTACTTCATCTGTGCTGGCTTCGAAGTTCTCAGCAACTTCTTCCCCAAAGACAAACCTGCAACCCATCGACACTCCAATAAAATTGTTTCCCCTTTAACACATAAACGCAAATAATCACACAATATGTTTGCCTCAAACCTCTATCTGTCCTCTACATACAGTGAGAGTGGACTCCCCCGTTTTGGGCGGGTCCATACTCCACCTCGCCCGGCGGGCCTCCTCACTCAGGGAGGGTCCTTCACCGTCAGGAGCCAGGCTCCCTCAGTTGCCCACCAGTGCTCAGAGGGGATGGACGTCGCTCCGTGTTCCTCCCTCTCCACTCTCTTATTTCAGGCCTTCTGCCTTATTGAAACATGTCTAACTTATCAATAAACATTGCTACTGTCGCTAGGCACACGACCAACTACAAGCAATCACTATGAACTGGCTTATATCGTGCTTACCAAAGATTGTCTAGTCGAGGGCGCTCCTCCCTCTGACGAGGCTTGGTCAGGGCGCTGCCACGGCCCACGATAATGCCTCTGGGCGGTTTAATACTCTCCTCTTCACCCACGACTTGAGACCATACGTCCCCAGCTCGATTCCACAGCTGGTACGTCTGCACACTTCTCTTCTCTTCGAGATATATCACTAGGGGTTCCCTTCTGACGGGAGCTCAACTGAGCGCGGCTTTCCCCTGCGATGTCTGGCACTCAAGTGAGGTCAAAGCCCTTCCAGAAGCGAGCCTCACGCCTCCAGCAAAATGTCCACATCTCCTAGCCAGTCATTTATCTGTTTTCTTCTTCATTGCCCATAATCTCAAATTGTTATACATATCCAAGCAACTATTTTACATGTGTTATCACCTCAACATTTGCTAGACCTTCTAATCAGGTCAGGCTTGATGAATAACTCTCAAGGAGGGAGACTCGTTTCTCCTGCAGGCTGAGATCATAACAGTACACAGTAGCTAAGTGATCACTACTTACGACTGTGACGACCAGTGGCCTCAGAACAAGGTGTACAGTAGTTAAGTGATCCCCACTTACTGACGACCGTGACGAAAAGTGGCCTAAAAACACGGAACATGGTAGCTAAATGAGCTCCACTTTCTGACAACTGTGTGACGACCACTGGCCTCATAACACGGTACACAGTAGCTAAGTGATCCCCGCATACTGACAACAGTGACGCTTACTGGCCTCAGAACACGGTGCACAGTATCTAAGTGACCCCCATCTACTGACGACTGTGAAAACCAGTGGCCTCAGAACAAGGTGCACAGTAGTTAATGACTCATGCCGACGTCTGTGATCTCAGTTCAGAATACCCAAGTTATCACCAATTATTGATGAGGTAGAATCCAATCTGTATATTTACTACTATTGTTACTAAGTACTACAAACAAAATTTTATGTTAATAATATAGTAAACAAATTTTTTAATACAATTTTTTTATTTTATTTTCAAAACATATTGTCATTTTTTATATAAACTCAATAACGTATTTAATGAATTTAAAAAAAATTAAAACTTTGTAATGTATTAAATATGATTTTTAATTTGTTAAGAGATTTTTTCGCTTAACAAATGATCGTAATTAACAAGATATAAATGCTGTTTATTTGCTTGTCCTCCCCAACATGAGAGGTATACTCTAGTTCTGGTTTTTTATCCATCTTTAAAGGGTGACTATAATATTCACAATATAATATGTCCATCCATTGTTTCAAGAGATGCTAGGAGAAGACCATTTGTTGATGGGTCATGACTATAGGCGCACCCTTTCTCTCCTCTTCTAAACCTTCTTTCTCTTAATACACGACGACCACTAGGAAGCCTCGTGATGGTGCGAGTCACCAAACTCGTGTGGGTTGCAACAACACTGGTCTCAGAACACGGTACACAGTTGCTAACTGATACCCACTTACTGATGACTGTGTGACGACCACTACCCTGAGAATACGTTTTACAGTAACCAAGAGATCCATACTTACTGATGACAGAGACCTCAAAACACAGTGCACAGTATCTAAGTGATTCCTACTTATTGACGACTGTGACGACCATTGGCCTCAGAACACGGTGCACAGTAGTTAAGTGATCCCCCACTTATTGACGACTAATGGGCTCAGAACGTAGTACACAGTAGATAATTACGCATATCGTAGACTGTGATCTCAGTTTAGGGTAGCAAAGCCACAATAAATTGTTCATTTAACAATCGTATAATAAGTACTATACGCAAAATTTTGTGAACAACAAATCAGCTTACAACGCAAATTTTAATATAAATATCTTATTTTTTATTTTTTTCCAGTTTTTATACAAAATTATTTAAATTATTTTAAATAATTTTGACACTCGAGACACTCTGGTGTCTCACTACACCAGAGTGCCTCACTACACCAGAGTGTCTCACTCCACCAGTGTCTCACTACACCAGAGTGCCTCACTACACCAGAGTGCCTCACTACACCAGAGTGTCTCACTACACCAGAGTGTCTCACTACACCAGAGTGTCTCACTACAACAGAGTGTCTCACCACACCAGAGTGCCTCACTACACCAGAGTGTCTCACTACACCAGAGTGTCTCACTCCACCAGTGTCTCACTACCCCAGAGTGTCTCACTACACCAGAGTGTCTCACTACACCAGAGTGTCTCACTACACCAGAGTGCCTCACTACACCAGAGTGTCTCACTACACCAGAGTGCCTCGCTACACCAGAGTGTCTCACTACACCAGAGTGTCTCACTACACCAGAGTGTCTCACTCCACCAGTGTCTCACTAGCCCAGAGTGTCTCACTACACCAGAGTGTCTCACTACACCAGAGTGCCTCACTACAACAGAGTGCCTCACTACACCAGAGTGCCTCACTACACCAGAGTGTCTCACTACACCAGAGTGTCTCACTACACCAGAGTGCCTCACAACACCAGAGTGTCTCACTACACCAGAGTGTCTCACTACACCAGAGTGCCTCACTACCCCAGAGTGTCTCACTACACCAGAGTGTCTCACTACACCAGAGTGTCTCACTACACCAGAGTGCCTCACTTCACCAGTGTCTCACTACCCCAGAGTGTCTCACTACACCAGAGTGTCTCACTACACCAGAGTGCCTCACTACACCAGAGTGCCTCACTACACCAGAGTGCCTCACTACACCAGAGTGTCTCACTCCACCAGTGTCATACTACACCAGAGTGCCTCACTACACCAGAGTGCCTCACTACACCAGAGTGTCTCACTACACCAGAGTGTCTCACTACACCAGAGTGTCTCACTACACCAGAGTGTCTCACCACACCAGAGTGCCTCACTACACCAGAGTGTCTCACTACACCAGAGTGTCTCACTCCACCAGTGTCTCACTACCCCAGAGTGTCTCACTACACCAGAGTGTCTCACTACACCAGAGTGTCTCACTACACCAGAGTGCCTCACTACACCAGAGTGTCTCACTACACCAGAGTGCCTCGCTACACCAGAGTGTCTCACTACACCAGAGTGTCTCACTCCACCAGTGTCTCACTAGCCCAGAGTGTCTCACTACACCAGAGTGTCTCACTACACCAGAGTGCCTCACTACACCAGAGTGCCTCACTACACCAGAGTGCCTCACTACACCAGAGTGTCTCACTCCACCAGTGTCTCATTACCCCAGAGTGTCTCACTACACCAGAGTGTCTCACTACACCAGAGTGTCTCACTACACCAGAGTGCCTCACTACACCAGAGTGTCTCGCTACACCAGAGTGTCTCACTACACCAGAGTGTCTCACTACACCAGAGTATCTCACTCCACCAGTGTATCACTAGCCCAGAGTGTCTCACTACACCAGAGTGTCTCACTACACCAGAGTGCCTCACTACAACAGAGTGCCTCACTACACCAGAGTGCCTCACTACACCAGAGTGTCTCACTACACCAGAGTGTCTCACTACACCAGAGTGCCTCACTACACCAGAGTGTCTCACTACACCAGAGTGTCTCACTACACCAGAGTGCCTCACTACCCCAGAGTGTCTCACTACACCAGAGTGTCTCACTACACCAGAGTGTCTCACTACACCAGAGTGCCTCACTTCACCAGTGTCTCACTACCCCAGAGTGTCTCACTACACCAGAGTGTCTCACTACACCAGAGTGCCTCACTACACCAGAGTGCCTCACTACACCAGAGTGCCTCACTACACCAGAGTGTCTCACTCCACCAGTGTCTCACTACACCAGAGTGCCTCACTACACCAGTGTGCCTCACTACACCAGAGTGTCTCACTACACCAGAGTGTCTCACTACACCAGAGTGTCTCACTACACCAGAGTGTCTCACCACACCAGAGTGCCTCACTACACCAGAGTGTCTCACTACACCAGAGTGTCTCACTCCACCAGAGTGTCTCACTACACCAGAGTGCCTCACTACACCAGAGTGTCTCACTACACCAGAGTGCCTCGCTACACCAGAGTATCTCACTACACCAGAGTGTCTCACTACACCAGAGTGTCTCACTCCACCAGTGTCTCACTAGCCCAGAGTGTCTCACTACACCAGAGTGTCTCACTACACCAGAGTGCCTCACTACACCAGAGTGTCTCACTACACCAGAGTGTCTCACTACACCAGAGTGCCTCACTACACCAGAGTGTCTCACTACACCAGAGTGCCTCGCTACACCAGAGTGTCTCACTACACCAGAGTGTCTCACTCCACCAGTGTCTCACTAGCCCAGAGTGTCTCACTACACCAGAGTGTCTCACTACACCAGAGTGCCTCACTTCACCAGAGTGCCTCACTACACCAGAGTGCCTCACTACACCAGAGTGTCTCACTCCACCAGTGTCTCACTACACCAGAGTGCCTCACTACACCAGAGTGCCTCACTACACCAGAGTGTCTCACTACACCAGAGTGTCTCACTACACCAGAGTGTCTCACTACACCAGAGTGCCTCACTACACCAGAGTGCCTCACTACACCAGAGTGCCTCACTACACCAGAGTGTCTCACTCCACCAGTGTCATACTACACCAGAGTGCCTCACTACACCAGAGTGCCTCACTACACCAGAGTGTCTCACTACACCAGAGTGCCTCACTACACCAGAGTGTCTCACTACACCAGAGTGTCTCACTCCACCAGTGTCTCACTACCCCAGAGTGTCTCACTACACCAGAGTGTCTCACTACACCAGAGTGTCTCACTACACCAGAGTGCCTCACTACACCAGAGTGTCTCACTACACCAGAGTGCCTCGCTACACCAGAGTGTCTCACTACACCAGAGTGTCTCACTCCACCAGTGTCTCACTAGCCCAGAGTGTCTCACTACACCAGAGTGTCTCACTACACCAGAGTGCCTCACTACACCAGAGTGCCTCACTACACCAGAGTGCCTCACTACACCAGAGTGTCTCACTCCACCAGTGTCTCACTACCCCAGAGTGTCTCACTACACCAGAGTGTCTCACTACACCAGAGTGTCTCACTACACCAGAGTGCCTCACTACACCAGAGTGTCTCGCTACACCAGAGTGTCTCACTACACCAGAGTGTCTCACTACACCAGAGTATCTCACTCCACCAGTGTATCACTAGCCCAGAGTGTCTCACTACACCAGAGTGTCTCACTACACCAGAGTGCCTCACTACAACAGAGTGCCTCACTACACCAGAGTGCCTCACTACACCAGAGTGTCTCACTACACCAGAGTGTCTCACTACACCAGAGTGCCTCACTACACCAGAGTGTCTCACTACACCAGAGTGTCTCACTACACCAGAGTGCCTCACTACCCCAGAGTGTCTCACTACACCAGAGTGTCTCACTACACCAGAGTGTCTCACTACACCAGAGTGCCTCACTTCACCAGTGTCTCACTACCCCAGAGTGTCTCACTACACCAGAGTGTCTCACTACACCAGAGTGCCTCACTACACCAGAGTGCCTCACTACACCAGAGTGCCTCACTACACCAGAGTGTCTCACTCAACCAGTGTCTCACTACACCAGAGTGCCTCACTACACCAGTGTGCCTCACTACACCAGAGTGTCTCACTACACCAGAGTGTCTCACTACACCAGAGTGTCTCACTACACCAGAGTGTCTCACCACACCAGAGTGCCTCACTACACCAGAGTGTCTCACTACACCAGAGTGTCTCACTCCACCAGAGTGTCTCACTACACCAGAGTGCCTCACTACACCAGAGTGTCTCACTACACCAGAGTGCCTCGCTACACCAGAGTGTCTCGCTACACCAGAGTGTCTCACTACACCAGAGTGTCTCACTCCACCAGTGTCTCACTAGCCCAGAGTGTCTCACTACACCAGAGTGTCTCACTACACCAGAGTGCCTCACTTCACCAGAGTGCCTCACTACACCAGAGTGCCTCACTACACCAGAGTGTCTCACTCCACCAGTGTCTCACTACACCAGAGTGCCTCACTACACCAGAGTGCCTCACTACACCAGAGTGTCTCACTACACCAGAGTGTCTCACTACACCAGAGTGTCTCACTACACCAGAGTGTCTCACTACACCAGAGTGCCTCACTACACCAGAGTGTCTCACTACACCAGAGTGTCTCACTCCACCAGTGTCTCACTACCCCAGAGTGTCTCACTACACCAGAGTGTCTCACTACACCAGAGTGTCTCACTACACCAGAGTGCCTCACTACACCAGAGTGTCTCACTACACCAGAGTGCCTCGCTACACCGGAGAGTCTCACTACACCAGAGTGTCTCACTACACCAGAGTATCTCACTCCACCAGTGTCTCACTAGCCCAGAGTGTCTCACTACACCAGAGTGCCTCACTACACCAGAGTGTCTCACTACACTAGAGTGTCTCACTACACCAGAGTGCCTCACCACACCAGAGTGTCTCACTACACCAGTGTCTCACTACACCAGAGAGTGTCACCACACCAGAGTGTCTCACTACACCAGAGTGTCTCACTACACCAGAGTGCCTCACTACACCAGAGTGTCTCACTCCACCAGTGTCTCACTACACCAGAGTGCCTCACTACACCAGTGTCTCACTACACCAGAGTGCCTCACTACACCAGAGTGTCTCACTCCACCAGTGTCTCACTACACCAGAGTGCCTCACTACACCAGAGTGCCTCACTACACCAGAGTGTCTCACTACAACAGAGTGTCTCACCACACCAGAGTGCCTCACTACACCAGAGTGTCTCACTACACCAGAGTGTCTCACTCCACCAGTGTCTCACTACCCCAGAGTGTCTCACTACACCAGAGTGTCTCACTACACCAGAGTGTCTCACTACACCAGAGTGCCTCACTACACCAGAGTGTCTCACTACACCAGAGTGCCTCGCTACACCAGAGTGTCTCACTACAACAGAGTGTCTCACTACACCAGAGTGTCTCACTCCACCAGTGTCTCACTAGCCCAGAGTGTCTCACTACACCAGAGTGTCTCACTACACCAGAGTGCCTCACTACAACAGAGTGCCTCACTACACCAGAGTGCCTCACTACACCAGAGTGTCTCACTACACCAGAGTGTCTCACTACACCAGAGTGCCTCACTACACCAGAGTGTCTCACTACACCAGAGTGTCTCACTACACCAGAGTGCCTCACTACCCCAGAGTGTCTCACTACACCAGAGAGTCTCACTACACCAGAGTGTCTCACTACACCAGAGTGCCTCACTTCACCAGTGTCTCACTACCCCAGAGTGTCTCACTACACCAGAGAGTATCACTACACCAGAGTGCCTCACTACACCAGAGTGCCTCACTACACCAGAGTGCCTCACTACACCAGAGTGTCTCACTCCACCAGTGTCTCACTACACCAGAGTGCCTCACAACACCAGAGTGCCTCACTACACCAGAGTGTCTCACTACACCAGAGTGTCTCACTACACCAGAGTGTCTCACTACACCAGAGTGTCTCACCACACCAGAGTGCCTCACTACACCAGAGTGTCTCACTACACCAGAGTGTCTCACTCCACCAGTGTCTCACTACCCCAGAGTGTCTCACTACACCAGAGTGTCTCACTACACCAGAGTGTCTCACTACACCAGAGTGCCTCACTACACCAGAGTGTCTCACTACACCAGAGTGCCTCGCTACACCAGAGTGTCTCACTACACCAGAGTGTCTCACTCCACCAGTGTCTCACTACCCCAGAGTGTCTCACTACACCAGAGTGCCTCACTACAACAGAGTGCCTCACTACACCAGAGTGCCTCACTACACCAGAGTGTCTCACTACACCAGAGTGTCTCACTACACCAGAGTGTCTCACTACACCAGAGTGTCTCACTACACCAGAGTGCCTCACTACCCCAGAGTGTCTCACTACACCAGAGAGTCTCACTACACCAGAGTGTCTCACTACACCAGAGTGCCTCACTTCACCAGTGTCTCACTACCCCAGAGTGTCTCACTACACCAGAGTGTCTCACTACACCAGAGTGCCTCACTACACCAGAGTGCCTCACTACACCAGAGTGCCTCACTACACCAGAGTGTCTCACTCCACCAGTGTCTCACTACACCAGAGTGCCTCACAACACCAGAGTGCCTCACTACACCAGAGTGTCTCACTACACCAGAGTGTCTCACTACACCAGAGTGTCTCACTACACCAGAGTGTCTCACCACACCAGAGTGCCTCACTACACCAGAGTGTCTCACTACACCAGAGTGTCTCACTCCACCAGTGTCTCACTACCCCAGAGTGTCTCACTACACCAGAGTGTCTCACTACACCAGAGTGTCTCACTACACCAGAGTGCCTCACTACACCAGAGTGTCTCACTACACCAGAGTGCCTCGCTACACCAGAGTGTCTCACTACACCAGAGTGTCTCACTCCACCAGTGTCTCACTAGCCCAGAGTGTCTCACTACACCAGAGTGTCTCACTACACCAGAGTGCCTCACTACACCAGAGTGCCTCACTACACCAGAGTGCCTCACTACACCAGAGTGTCTCACTCCACCAGTGTCTCACTACCCCAGAGTGTCTCACTACACCAGAGTGTCTCACTACACCAGAGTGTCTCACTACACCAGAGTGCCTCACTACACCAGAGTGTCTCACTACACCAGAGTGCCTCGCTACACCAGAGTGTCTCACTACACCAGAGTGTCTCACTACACCAGAGTATCTCACTCCACCAGTGTCTCACTAGCCCAGAGTGTCTCACTACACCAGAGTGTCTCACTTCACCAGAGTGCCTCACTACAACAGAGTGCCTCACTACACCAGAGTGCCTCACTACACCAGAGTGTCTCACTACACCAGAGTGTCTCACTACACCAGAGTGTCTCACTACACCAGAGTGCCTCACTACCCCAGAGTGTCTCACTACACCAGAGTGTCTCACTACACCAGAGTGTCTCACTACACCAGAGTGCCTCACTACACCAGAGTGCCTCACTACACCAGAGTGCCTCACTACACCAGAGTGTCTCACTCCACCAGTGTCTCACTACACCAGAGTGCCTCACTACACCAGTGTGCCTCACTACACCAGAGTGTCTCACTACACCAGAGTGTCTCACTACACCAGAGTGTCTCACTACACCAGAGTGTCTCACCACACCAGAGTGCCTCACTACACCAGAGTGTCTCACTACACCAGAGTGTCTCACTCCATCAGAGTGTCTCACTACACCATAGTGCCTCACTACACCAGAGTGTCTCACTACACCAGAGTGCCTCGCTACACCAGAGTGTCTCACTACACCAGAGTGTCTCACTCCACCAGTGTCTCACTAGCCCAGAGTGTCTCACTACACCAGAGTGCCTCACTACACCAGAGTGTCTCACTACACCAGAGTGTCTCACTACACCAGAGTGCCTCACTACACCAGAGTGTCTCACTACACCAGAGTGCCTCGCTACACCAGAGTGTCTCACTACACCAGAGTGTCTCACTCCACCAGTGTCTCACTAGCCCAGAGTGTCTCACTACACCAGAGTGTCTCACTACACCAGAGTGCCTCACTACACCAGAGTGCCTCACTACACCAGAGTGCCTCACTACACCAGAGTGTCTCACTCCACCAGTGTCTCACTACACCAGAGTGCCTCACTACACCAGAGTGCCTCACTACACCAGAGTGTCTCACTACACCAGAGTGTCTCACTACACCAGAGTGTCTCACTACACCAGAGTGTCTCACTACACCAGAGCGCCTCACTACACCAGAGTGTCTCACTACACCAGAGTGTCACACTCCACCAGTGTCTCACTACCCCAGAGTGTCTCACTACACCAGAGTGTCTCACTACACCAGAGTGTCTCACTACACCAGAGTGCCTCACTACACCAGAGTGTCTCACTACACCAGAGTGCCTCGCTACACCGGAGTGTCTCACTACACCAGAGTGTCTCACTACACCAGAGTATCTCACTCCACCAGTGTCTCACTAGCCCAGAGTGTCTCACTACACCAGAGTGCCTCACTACACCAGAGTGTCTCACTACACTAGAGTGTCTCACTACACCAGAGTGCCTCACCACACCAGAGTGTCTCACTACACCAGTGTCTCACTACACCAGAGTGTGTCACCACACCAGAGTGTCTCACTACACCAGAGTGTCTCACTACACCAGTGTGCCTCACTACACCAGAGTGTCTCACTCCACCAGTGTCTCACTACAGCAGAGTGCCTCACTACACCAGTGTCTCACTACACCAGAGTGCCTCACTACACCAGAGTGTCTCACTCCACCAGTGTCTCACTACACCAGAGTGCCTCACTACACCAGAGTGCCTCACTACACCAGAGTGTCTCACTACACCAGAGTGTCTCACTACACCAGAGTGTCTCACTACAACAGAGTGTCTCACCACACCAGAGTGCCTCACTACACCAGAGTGTCTCACTACACCAGAGTGTCTCACTCCACCAGTGTCTCACTACCCCAGAGTGTCTCACTACACCAGAGTGTCTCACTACACCAGAGTGTCTCACTACACCAGAGTGCCTCACTACACCAGAGTGTCTCACTACACCAGAGTGCCTCGCTACACCAGAGTGTCTCACTACAACAGAGTGTCTCACTACACCAGAGTGTCTCACTCCACCAGTGTCTCACTAGCCCAGAGTGTCTCACTACACCAGAGTGTCTCACTACACCAGAGTGCCTCACTACAACAGAGTGCCTCACTACACCAGAGTGCCTAACTACACCAGAGTGTCTCACTACACCAGAGTGCCTCACTACACCAGAGTGTCTCACTACACCAGAGTGTCTCACTACACCAGAGTGCCTCACTTCCCCAGAGTGTCTCACTACACCAGAGTGTCTCACTACACCAGAGTGCCTCACTTCACCAGTGTCTCACTACCCCAGAGTGTCTCACTACACCAGAGTGTCTCACTACACCAGAGTGCCTCACTACACCAGAGTGCCTCACTACACCAGAGTGCCTCACTACACCAGAGTGTCTCACTCCACCAGTGTCTCAGTACACCAGAGTGCCTCACTACACCAGAGTGCCTCACTACACCAGAGTGTCTCACTACACCAGAGTGTCTCACTACACCAGAGTGTCTCACTACACCAGAGTGCCTCACTACACCAGAGTGCCTCACTACACCAGAGTGCCTCACTACACCAGAGTGTCTCACTCCACCAGTGTCTCACTACACCAGAGTGCCTCACTACACCAGAGTGCCTCACTACACCAGAGTGTCTCACTACACCAGAGTGTCTCACTCCACCAGTGTCTCACTAGCCCAGAGTGTCTCACTACACCAGAGTGCCTCACTACACCAGAGTGTCTCACTACACCAGAGTGTCTCACTACACCAGAGTGCCTCACTACACCAGAGTGTCTCACTACACCAGAGTGCCTCGCTACACCAGAGTGTCTCACTACACCAGAGTGTCTCACTCCACCAGTGTCTCACTAGCCCAGAGTGTCTCACTACACCAGAGTGTCTCACTACACCAGAGTGCCTCACTACACCAGAGTGCCTCACTACACCAGAGTGCCTCACTACACCAGAGTGTCTCACTCCACCAGTGTCTCACTACACCAGAGTGCCTCACTACACCAGAGTGCCTCACTACACCAGAGTGTCTCACTACACCAGAGTGTCTCACTACACCAGAGTGTCTCACTACACCAGAGTGTCTCACTACACCAGAGCGCCTCACTACACCAGAGTGTCTCACTACACCAGAGTGTCTCACTCCACCAGTGTCTCACTACCCCAGAGTGTCTCACTACACCAGAGTGTCTCACTACACCAGAGTGTCTCACTACACCAGAGTGCCTCACTACACCAGAGTGTCTCACTACACCAGAGTGCCTCGCTACACCGGAGTGTCTCACTACACCAGAGTGTCTCACTACACCAGAGTATCTCACTCCACCAGTGTCTCACTAGCCCAGAGTGTCTCACTACACCAGAGTGCCTCACTACACCAGAGTGTCTCACTACACTAGAGTGTCTCACTACACCAGAGTGCCTCACCACACCAGAGTGTCTCACTACACCAGTGTCTCACTACACCAGAGTGTGTCACCACACCAGAGTGTCTCACTACACCAGAGTGTCTCACTACACCAGTGTGCCTCACTACACCAGAGTGTCTCACTCCACCAGTGTCTCACTACAGCAGAGTGCCTCACTACACCAGTGTCTCACTACACCAGAGTGCCTCACTACACCAGAGTGTCTCACTCCACCAGTGTCTCACTACACCAGAGTGCCTCACTACACCAGAGTGCCTCACTACACCAGAGTGTCTCACTACACCAGAGTGTCTCACTACACCAGAGTGTCTCACTACAACAGAGTGTCTCACCACACCAGAGTGCCTCACTACACCAGAGTGTCTCACTACACCAGAGTGTCTCACTCCACCAGTGTCTCACTACCCCAGAGTGTCTCACTACACCAGAGTGTCTCACTACACCAGAGTGTCTCACTACACCAGAGTGCCTCACTACACCAGAGTGTCTCACTACACCAGAGTGCCTCGCTACACCAGAGTGTCTCACTACAACAGAGTGTCTCACTACACCAGAGTGTCTCACTCCACCAGTGTCTCACTAGCCCAGAGTGTCTCACTACACCAGAGTGTCTCACTACACCAGAGTGCCTCACTACAACAGAGTGCCTCACTACACCAGAGTGCCTCACTACACCAGAGTGTCTCACTACACCAGAGTGCCTCACTACACCAGAGTGTCTCACTACACCAGAGTGTCTCACTACACCAGAGTGCCTCACTTCCCCAGAGTGTCTCACTACACCAGAGAGTCTCACTACACCAGAGTGTCTCACTACACCAGAGTGCCTCACTTCACCAGTGTCTCACTACCCCAGAGTGCCTCACTACACCAGAGTGCCTCACTACACCAGAGTGCCTCACTACACCAGAGTGTCTCACTCCACCAGTGTCTCAGTACACCAGAGTGCCTCACTACACCAGAGTGCCTCACTACACCAGAGTGTCTCACTACACCAGAGTGTCTCACTACACCAGAGTGTCTCACTACACCAGAGTGCCTCACTACACCAGAGTGCCTCACTACACCAGAGTGCCTCACTACACCAGAGTGTCTCACTCCACCAGTGTCTCACTACACCAGAGTGCCTCACTACACCAGAGTGCCTCACTACACCAGAGTGTCTCACTACACCAGAGTGTCTCACTACACCAGAGTGTCTCACCACACCAGAGTGCCTCACTACACCAGAG
Source organism: Procambarus clarkii (assembly GCF_040958095.1). Lineage (NCBI taxonomy): Eukaryota > Metazoa > Arthropoda > Malacostraca > Decapoda > Cambaridae > Procambarus > Procambarus clarkii. The sequence continues at coordinate 49,101,018 of NC_091152.1, read as the reverse complement.
TGTCTCACTACACCAGAGTGTCTCACTCCACCAGTGTCTCACTACCCCAGAGTGTCTCACTACACCAGAGTGTCTCACTACACCAGAGTGTCTCACTACACCAGAGTGCCTCACTACACCAGAGTGTCTCACTACACCAGAGTGCCTCGCTACACCAGAGTGTCTCACTACACCAAAGTGTCTCACTCCACCAGTGTCTCACTACACCAGAGTGCCTCACTACACCAGAGTGCCTCACTACACCAGAGTGTGTCACCACACCAGAGTGTCTCACTACACCAGAGTGTCTCACTACACCAGAGTGCCTCACTACACCAGAGTGTCTCACTCCACCAGTGTCTCACTACACCAGAGTGCCTCACTACACCAGTGTCTCACTACACCAGAGTGCCTCACTACACCAGAGTGTCTCACCACACCAGAGTGCCTCACTACACCAGAGTGTCTCACTCCACCAGTGTCTCACCACACCAGAGTGCCTCACTACACCAGAGTGTCTCACTCCACCAGTATCTCACTACACCAGAGTGCCTCACTACACCAGAGTGCCTCACTACACCAGAGTGCCTCACTACACCAGAGTGCCTCACTACACCAGAGTGCCTCACTACACCAGAGTGCCTCACTACACCAGAGTGCCTCACTACACCAGAGTGTCTCACTCCTCCAGTGTCTCACTACACCAGAGGTCCTCACTACACCAGAGTGCCTCACTACACCAGAGTGTCTCACTGCACCAGAGTGTCTCTCTACACAAGAGTGTCTCACTACACCAGAGTGTCTCACCACACCAGAGTGCCTCACTACACCAGAGTGTCTCACTACACCAGAGTGCCTCACTACCCCAGAGTGTCTCACTCCACCAGTGTCTCACTACACCAGAGTGCCTCACTACACCAGAGTGCCTCACTACACCAGAGTGTGTCACCACACCAGAGTGTCTCACTACACCAGAGTGTCTCACTACACCAGAGTGCCTCACTACACCAGAGTGTCTCACTCCACCAGTGTCTCACTACACCAGAGTGCCTCACTACACCAGTGTCTCACTACACCAGAGTGCCTCACTACACCAGAGTGTCTCACCACACCAGAGTGCCTCACTACACCAGAGTGTCTCACTCCACCAGTGTCTCACCACACCAGAGTGCCTCACTACACCAGAGTGTCTCACTCCACCAGTATCTCACAACACCGGAGTGCCTCACTACACCAGAGTGCCTCACTACACCAGAGTGCCTCACTACACCAGAGTGTCTCACTCCACCAGTGTCTCACCACACCAGAGTGCCTCACTACACCAGAGTGTCTCACTCCACCAGTATCTAACTACACCAGAGTGCCTCACTACACCAGAGTGCCTCACTACACCAGAGTGCCTCACTACACCAGAGTGCCTCACTACACCAGAGTGCCTCACTACACCAGAGTGCCTCACTACACCAGAGTGTCTCACTCCACCAGTGTCTCACTACACCAGTGGTCCTCACTACACCAGAGTGCCTCACTACACCAGAGTGTCTCACTGCACCAGAGTGTCTCACTACACAAGAGTGTCTCACTACACCAGAGTGTCTCACCACACCAGAGTGCCTCACTACACCAGAGTGTCTCACTACACCAGAGTGCCTCACTACCCCAGAGTGTCTCACTCCACCAGTGTCTCACTACACCAGAGTGCCTCACTACACCAGAGTGCCTCACTACACCAGAGTGTGTCACCACACCAGAGTGTCTCACTGCACCAGAGTGTCTCACTACACCAGAGTGCCTCACTACACCAGAGTGTCTCACTCCACCAGTGTCTCACTACACCAGAGTGCCTCACTACACCAGTGTCTCACTACACCAGAGTGCCTCACTACACCAGAGTGTCTCACCACACCAGAGTGCCTCACTACACCAGAGTGTCTCACTCCACCAGTGTCTCACCACACCAGAGTGCCTCACTACACCAGAGTGTCTCACTCCACCAGTATCTCACTACACCGGAGTGCCTCACTACACCAAAGTGCCTCACTACACCAGAGTGCCTCACTACACCAGAGTGCCTCACTACACCAGAGTGCCTCACTACACCAGAGTGTCTCACTCCACCAGTGTCTCACTACACCAGAGGTCCTCACTACACCAGAGTGCCTCACTACACCAGAGTGTCTCACTGCACCAGAGTGTCTCACTACACAAGAGTGTCTCACTACACCAGAGTGTCTCACCACACCAGAGTGCCTCACTACACCAGAGTGTCTCACTACACCAGAGTGCCTCACTACCCCAGAGTGTCTCACTGCACCAGAGTGCCTCACTACACCAGAGTGTCTCACTACCCCAGAGTGTCTCACTGCACCAGAGTGCCTCACTACACCAGAGTGTCCCACTACCCCAGAGTGTCTCACTGCACCAGAGTGCCTCACTACACCAGAGTGCCTCGCCTCACCTGAGTTTCTCACTACACCAGAGTGTCTCACTACACCAGAGTGCCTCACTACACCAGAGTGTCTCACCACACCAGAGTGCCTCACTACACCAGAGTGTCTCACTCCACCAGTGTCTCACTACAGCAGAGTGCTTCACTACACCAGACTGCCTCACTACACCAGAGTGCCTCACTACCCCAGAGTGTCTCACTGCACCAGAGTGTCTCGCTGCACCGAGTGCCTCACTACACCAGAGTGCCTTACTACACCAGAGTGTCTCACTACACCAGAGTGTCTCACTACCCCAGAGTGTCTCACTGCACCAGAGTGTCTCACTACCCCAGAGTGTCTCACTACCCCAGAGTGTCTCACTGCACCAGAGTGCCTCACTAGACCAGAGTGTCTCACTACCCCAGAGTGTCTCACTGCACCAGAGTGCCTCACTACACCAGAGTGTCTCACTACCCCAGAGTGTTTCACTGCACCAGAGTGTCTCACCACACCAGAGTGCCTCACTACACCAGAGTGCCTCACTGCACCAGAGTGCCTCACTACACCAGAGTGTCTCACTGCACCAGAGTGCCTCACTACACCAGAGTGCCTCACTACACCAGAGTGCCTCACTACACCAGAGTGTCTCACTACACCAGAGTGTCTCGCTGCACCAGAGTGTCTCACTACAGCAGAGTGCCTCACTACACCAGAGTGCCTCATTACACCAGAGTGCCTCACTACACCAGAGTGTCTCACTACACCAGAGTGCCCCACCACACCAGAGTGACTCACTACACCAGAGTGTCTCACTACACCAGAGTGCCTCACTACCCCAGAGTGTCTCACTGCACCAGAGTGTCTCGCTGCACCAGAGTGCCTCACTACACCAGAGTGCCTCACTACACCAGAGTGTCTCACTACACCAGAGTGTCTCACTACCCCAGAGTGTCTCACTGCACCAGAGTGTCTCACTACCCCAGAGTGTCTCACTACCTTAGAGTGTCTCACTGCACCAGAGTGCCTCACTACACCAGAGTGTCTCACTACCCCAGAGTGTCTCACTGCACCAGAGTGCCTCACTACACCAGAGTGTCTCACTACCCCAGAGTGTCTCACTGCACCAGAGTGTCTCACCACACCAGAGTGCCTCACTACACCAGAGTGCCTCACTGCACCAGAGTGCCTCACTACACCAGAGTGTCTCACTGCACCAGAGTGCCTCTCTCCACCAGAGTACCTCACTCCACCAGAGTGCCTCACTACACCAGAGTGCCTCGCTACACCAGAGTGTCTCACTACACCAGAGTGCCTCACTACACCAGAGTGTCTCACTACACCAGAGTGTCTCACTCCACCAGTGTCTCACTACCCCAGAGTGTCTCACTACACCAGAGTGTCTCACTACACCAGAGTGTCTCACTACACCGGAGTGCCTCACTACACCAGAGTGTCTCACTACACCAGAGTGCCTCGCTACACCGGAGTGTCTCACTACACCAGAGTGTCTCACTACACCAGAGTATCTCACTCCACCAGTGTCTCACTAGCCCAGAGTGTCTCACTACACCAGAGTGTCTCACTACACCAGAGTGTCTCACTACACCAGAGTGTCTCACTACACCAGAGTGCCTCACCACACCAGAGTGTCTCACTACACCAGTGTCTCACTACACCAGAGTGTGTCACCACACCAGAGTGTCTCACTACACCAGAGTGTCTCACTACACCAGAGTGCCTCACTACACCAGAGTGTCTCACTCCACCAGTGTCTCACTACACCAGAGTGCCTCACTACACCAGTGTCTCACTACACCAGAGTGCCTCACTACACCAGAGTGTCTCACCACACCAGAGTGCCTCACTACACCAGAGTGTCTCACTCCACCAGTGTCTCACCACACCAGAGTGCCTCACTACACCAGAGTGTCTCACTCCACCAGTATCTCACTACACCAGAGTGCCTCACTACACCAGAGTGCCTCACTACACCAGAGTGCCTCACTACACCAGAGTGCCTCACTACACCAGAGTGCCTCACTACACCAGAGTGCCTCACTACACCAGAGTGTCTCACTCCACCAGTGTCTCACTACACCAGAGGTCCTCACTACACCAGAGTGCCTCACTACACAAGAGTGTCTCACTACACCAGAGTGTCTCACTACACAAGAGTGTCTCACTACACCAGAGTGTCTCACCACACCAGAGTGCCTCACTACACCAGAGTGTCTCACTACACCAGAGTGTCTCACTACCCCAGAGTGTCTCACTGCACCAGAGTGCCTCACTACACCAGAGTGCCTCACTACACCAGAGTGCCTCACTACACCAGAGTGTCTCACTCCACCAGTGTCTCACTACCCCAGAGTGTCTCACTACACCAGAGTGTCTCAGTACACCAGAGTGTCTCACTCCACCAGTGTCTCACCAGCCCAGAGTGTCTCACTACACCAGAGTGTCTCACTACACCAGAGTGCCTCACTACACCAGAGTGCCTCACTACACCAGAGTGCCTCACTACACCAGAGTGTCTCACTCCACCAGTGTCTCACTACCCCAGAGTGTCTCACTACACCAGAGTGTCTCACTACACCAGAGTGTCTCACTACACCAGAGTGCCTCACTACACCAGAGTGTCTCACTACACCAGAGTGCCTCGCTACACCAGAGTGTCTCACTACACCAGAGTGTCTCACTACACCAGAGTATCTCACTCCACCAGTGTCTCACTAGCCCAGAGTGTCTCACTACACCAGAGTGTCTCACTACACCAGAGTGCCTCACTACAACAGAGTGCCTCACTACACCAGAGTGCCTCACTACACCAGAGTGTCTCACTACACCAGAGTGTCTCACTACACCAGAGTGCCTCACTACACCAGAGTGTCTCACTACACCAGAGTGTCTCACTACACCAGAGTGCCTCACTACCCCAGAGTGTCTCACTACACCAGAGTGTCTCACTACACCAGAGTGTCTCACTACACCAGAGTGCCTCACTTCACCAGTGTCTCACTACCCCAGAGTGTCTCACTACACCAGAGTGTCTCACTACACCAGAGTGCCTCACTACACCAGAGTGCCTCACTACACCAGAGTGCCTCACTACACCAGAGTGTCTCACTCCACCAGTGTCTCACTACACCAGAGTGCCTCACTACACCAGAGTGCCTCACTACACCAGAGTGTTTCACTACACCAGAGTGTCTCACTACACCAGAGTGCCTCACTACACCAGAGTGTCTCACTACACCAGAGTGTCTCACTCCACCAGTGTCTCACTACCCCAGAGTGTCTCACTACACCAGAGTGTCTCACTACACCAGAGTGTCTCACTACACCAGAGTGCCTCACTACACCAGAGTGTCTCACTACACCAGAGTGCCTCGCTACACCAGAGTGTCTCACTACACCAGAGTGTCTCACTCCACCAGTGTCTCACTAGCCCAGAGTGTCTCACTACACCAGAGTGCCTCACTACACCAGAGTGCCTCACTACACCAGAGTGTCTCACTCCACCAGTGTCTCACTACCCCAGAGTGTCTCACTACACCAGAGTGTCTCACTACACCAGAGTGTCTCACTACACCAGAGTGCCTCACTACACCAGAGTGTCTCACTACACCAGAGTGCCTCGCTACACCAGAGTGTCTCACTACACCAGAGTGTCTCACTACACCAGAGTATCTCACTCCACCAGTGTCTCACTAGCCCAGAGTGTCTCACTACACCAGAGTGTCTCACTACACCAGAGTGCCTCACTACACCAGAGTGTCTCACTCCACCAGAGTGTCTCACTCCACCAGAGTGTCTCACTACACCAGAGTGCCTCACTACACCAGAGTGTCTCACTACACCAGAGTGCCTCGCTACACCAGAGTGTCTCACTACACCAGAGTGTCTCACTACACCAGAGTGTCTCACTCCACCAGTGTCTCACTAGCCCAGAGTGTCTCACTACACCAGAGTGCCTCACTACACCAGAGTGTCTCACTACACCAGAGTGTCTCACTACACCAGAGTGCCTCACTACACCAGAGTGTCTCACTACACCAGAGTGCCTCGCTACACCAGAGTGTCTCACTACACCAGAGTGTCTCACTCCACCAGTGTCTCACTAGCCCAGAGTGTCTCACTACACCAGAGTGTCTCACTACACCAGAGTGCCTCACTACACCAGAGTGCCTCACTACACCAGAGTGCCTCACTACACCAGAGTGTCTCACTCCACCAGTGTCTCACTACACCAGAGTGCCTCACTACACCAGAGTGCCTCACTACACCAGAGTGTCTCACTACACCAGAGTGTCTCACTACACCAGAGTGTCTCACTACACCAGAGTGTCTCACTACACCAGAGCGCCTCACTACACCAGAGTGTCTCACTACACCAGAGTGTCTCACTCCACCAGTGTCTCACTACCCCAGAGTGTCTCACTTCACCAGAGTGTCTCACTACACCAGAGTGTCTCACTACACCAGAGTGCCTCACTTCACCAGAGTGTCTCACTACACCAGAGTGCCTCGCTACACCGGAGTGTCTCACTACACCAGAGTGTCTCACTACACCAGAGTATCTCACTCCACCAGTGTCTCACTAGCCCAGAGTGTCTCACTACACCAGAGTGCCTCACTACACCAGAGTGTCTCACTACACTAGAGTGTCTCACTACACCAGAGTGCCTCACCACACCAGAGTGTCTCACTACACCAGTGTCTCACTACACCAGAGTGTGTCACCACACCAGAGTGTCTCACTACACCAGAGTGTCTCACTACACCAGAGTGCCTCACTACACCAGAGTGTCTCACTCCACCAGTGTCTCACTACACCAGAGTGCCTCACTACACCAGTGTCTCACTACACCAGAGTGCCTCACTACACCAGAGTGTCTCACTCCACCAGTGTCTCACTACACCAGAGTGCCTCACTACACCAGAGTGCCTCACTACACCAGAGTGTCTCACTACACCAGAGTGTCTCACTACACCAGAGTGTCTCACTACAACAGAGTGTCTCACCACACCAGAGTGCCTCACTACACCAGAGTGTCTCACTACACCAGAGTGTCTCACTCCACCAGTGTCTCACTACCCCAGAGTGTCTCACTACACCAGAGTGTCTCACTACACCAGAGTGTCTCACTACACCAGAGTGCCTCACTACACCAGAGTGTCTCACTACACCAGAGTGCCTCGCTACACCAGAGTGTCTCACTACAACAGAGTGTCTCACTACACCAGAGTGTCTCACTCCACCAGTGTCTCACTAGCCCAGAGTGTCTCACTACACCAGAGTGTCTCACTACACCAGAGTGCCTCACTACAACAGAGTGCCTCACTACACCAGAGTGCCTCACTACACCAGAGTGTCTCACTACACCAGAGTGTCTCACTTCACCAGAGTGCCTCACTACACCAGAGTGTCTCACTACACCAGAGTGTCTCACTACACCAGAGTGCCTCACTACCCCAGAGTGTCTCACTACACCAGAGAGTCTCACTACACCAGAGTGTCTCACTACACCAGAGTGCCTCACTTCACCAGTGTCTCACTACCCCAGAGTGTCTCACTACACCAGAGTGTCTCACTACACCAGAGTGCCTCACTACACCAGAGTGCCTCACTACACCAGAGTGCCTCACTACACCAGAGTGTCTCACTCCACCAGTGTCTCACTACACCAGAGTGCCTCACTACACCAGAGTGCCTCACTACACCAGAGTGTCTCACTACACCAGAGTGTCTCACTACACCAGAGTGTCTCACTACACCAGAGTGTCTCACCACACCAGAGTGCCTCACTACACCAGAGTGTCTCACTACACCAGAGTGTCTCACTCCACCAGTGTCTCACTACCCCAGAGTGTCTCACTACACCAGAGTGTCTCACTACACCAGAGTGTCTCACTACACCAGAGTGCCTCACTACACCAGAGTGTCTCACTACACCAGAGTGCCTCGCTACACCAGAGTGTCTCACTACACCAGAGTGTCTCACTCCACCAGTGTCTCACTACACCAGAGTGCCTCACTACACCAGTGTCTCACTACACCAGAGTGCCTCACTACACCAGAGTGTCTCACTCCACCAGTGTCTCACTACACCAGAGTGCCTCACTACACCAGAGTGCCTCACTACACCAGAGTGTCTCACTACACCAGAGTGTCTCACTACACCAGAGTGTCTCACTACAACAGAGTGTCTCACCACACCAGAGTGCCTCACTACACCAGAGTGTCTCACTACACCAGAGTGTCTCACTCCACCAGTGTCTCACTACCCCAGAGTGTCTCACTACACCAGAGTGTCTCACTACACCAGAGTGTCTCACTACACCAGAGTGCCTCACTACACCAGAGTGTCTCACTACACCAGAGTGCCTCGCTACACCAGAGTGTCTCACTACAACAGAGTGTCTCACTACACCAGAGTGTCTCACTCCACCAGTGTCTCACTAGCCCAGAGTGTCTCACTACACCAGAGTGTCTCACTACACCAGAGTGCCTCACAACAACAGAGTGCCTCACTACACCAGAGTGCCTCACTACACCAGAGTGTCTCACAACACCAGAGTGTCTCACTTCACCAGAGTGCCTCACTACACCAGAGTGTCTCACTACACCAGAGTGTCTCACTACACCAGAGTGCCTCACTACCCCAGAGTGTCTCACTACACCAGAGAGTCTCACTACACCTGAGTGTCTCACTACACCAGAGTGCCTCACTTCACCAGTGTCTCACTACCCCAGAGTGTCTCACTACACCAGAGTGTCTCACTACACCAGAGTGCCTCACTACACCAGAGTGCCTCACTACACCAGAGTGCCTCACTACACCAGAGTGTCTCACTCCACCAGTGTCTCACTACACCAGAGTGCCTCACTACACCAGAGTGCCTCACTACACCAGAGTGTCTCACTACACCAGAGTGTCTCACTACACCAGAGTGTCTCACTACACCAGAGTGTCTCACCACACCAGAGTGCCTCACTACACCAGAGTGTCTCACTACACCAGAGTGTCTCACTACACCAGAGTGCCTCACTACCCCAGAGTGTCTCACTACACCAGAGAGTCTCACTACACCAGAGTGTCTCACTACACCAGAGTGCCTCACTTCACCAGTGTCTCACTACCCCAGAGTGTCTCACTACACCAGAGTGTCTCACTACACCAGAGTGCCTCACTACACCAGAGTGCCTCACTACACCAGAGTGCCTCACTACACCAGAGTGTCTCACTCCACCAGTGTCTCACTACACCAGAGTGCCTCACTACACCAGAGTGCCTCACTACACCAGAGTGTCTCACTACACCAGAGTGTCTCACTACACCAGAGTGTCTCACTACACCAGAGTGTCTCACCACACCAGAGTGCCTCACTACACCAGAGTGTCTCACTACACCAGAGTGTCTCACTCCACCAGTGTCTCACTACCCCAGAGTGTCTCACTACACCAGAGTGTCTCACTACACCAGAGTGTCTCACTACACCAGAGTGCCTCACTACACCAGAGTGTCTCACTACACCAGAGTGCCTCGCTACACCAGAGTGTCTCACTACACCAGAGTGTCTCACTCCACCAGTGTCTCACTACACCAGAGTGCCTCACTACACCAGTGTCTCACTACACCAGAGTGCCTCACTACACCAGAGTGTCTCACTCCACCAGTGTCTCACTACACCAGAGTGCCTCACTACACCAGAGTGCCTCACTACACCAGAGTGTCTCACTACACCAGAGTGTCTCACTACACCAGAGTGTCTCACTACAACAGAGTGTCTCACCACACCAGAGTGCCTCACTACACCAGAGTGTCTCACTACACCAGAGTGTCTCACTCCACCAGTGTCTCACTACCCCAGAGTGTCTCACTACACCAGAGTGTCTCACTACACCAGAGTGTCTCACTACACCAGAGTGCCTCACTACACCAGAGTGTCTCACTACACCAGAGTGCCTCGCTACACCAGAGTGTCTCACTACAACAGAGTGTCTCACTACACCAGAGTGTCTCACTCCACCAGTGTCTCACTAGCCCAGAGTGTCTCACTACACCAGAGTGTCTCACTACACCAGAGTGCCTCACAACAACAGAGTGCCTCACTACACCAGAGTGCCTCACTACACCAGAGTGTCTCACAACACCAGAGTGTCTCACTTCACCAGAGTGCCTCACTACACCAGAGTGTCTCACTACACCAGAGTGTCTCACTACACCAGAGTGCCTCACTACCCCAGAGTGTCTCACTACACCAGAGAGTCTCACTACACCTGAGTGTCTCACTACACCAGAGTGCCTCACTTCACCAGTGTCTCACTACCCCAGAGTGTCTCACTACACCAGAGTGTCTCACTACACCAGAGTGCCTCACTACACCAGAGTGCCTCACTACACCAGAGTGCCTCACTACACCAGAGTGTCTCACTCCACCAGTGTCTCACTACACCAGAGTGCCTCACTACACCAGAGTGCCTCACTACACCAGAGTGTCTCACTACACCAGAGTGTCTCACTACACCAGAGTGTCTCACTACACCAGAGTGTCTCACCACACCAGAGTGCCTCACTACACCAGAGTGTCTCACTACACCAGAGTGTCTCACTCCACCAGTGTCTCACTACCCCAGAGTGTCTCACTACACCAGAGTGTCTCACTACACCAGAGTGTCTCACTACACCAGAGTGCCTCACTACACCAGAGTGTCTCACTACACCAGAGTGTCTCACTACCCCAGAGTGTCTCACTGCACCAGAGTGCCTCACTACACCAGAGTGTCCCACTACCCCAGAGTGTCTCACTGCACCAGAGTGCCTCACTACACCAGAGTGCCTCGCCTCACCTGAGTTTCTCACTACTAAAACAGAGTGTCTCACTACACCAGAGTGCCTCACTACACCAGAGTGTCTCACCACACCAGAGTGCCTCACTTCACCAGAGTGTCTCACTCCACCAGTGTCTCACTACAGCAGAGTGCCTCACTACACCAGACTGCCTCACTACACCAGAGTGCCTCACTACCCCAGAGTGTCTCACTGCACCAGAGTGTCTCGCTGCACCGAGTGCCTCACTACACCAGAGTGCCTTACTACACCAGAGTGTCTCACTACACCAGAGTGTCTCACTACCCCAGAGTGTCTCACTGCACAAGAGTGTCTCACTACCCCAGAGTGTCTCACTACCCCAGAGTGTCTCACTGCACCAGAGTGCCTCACTAGACCAGAGTGTCTCACTACCCCAGAGTGTCTCACTGCACCAGAGTGCCTCACTACACCAGAGTGTCTCACTACCCCAGAGTGTTTCACTGCACCAGAGTGTCTCACCACACCAGAGTGCCTCACTACACCAGAGTGCCTCACTGCACCAGAGTGCCTCACTACACCAGAGTGTCTCACTGCACCAGAGTGCCTCACTACACCAGAGTGCCTCACTACACCAGAGTGCCTCACTACACCAGAGTGTCTCACTACACCAGAGTGTCTCGCTGCACCAGAGTGTCTCACTACAGCAGAGTGCCTCACTACACCAGAGTGCCTCATTACACCAGAGTGCCTCACTACACCAGAGTGTCTCACTACACCAGAGTGCCCCACCACACCAGAGTGACTCACTACACCAGAGTGTCTCACTACACCAGAGTGCCTCACTACCCCAGAGTGTCTCACTGCACCAGAGTGTCTCGCTGCACCAGAGTGCCTCACTACACCAGAGTGCCTCACTACACCAGAGTGTCTCACTACACCAGAGTGTCTCACTACCCCAGAGTGTCTCACTGCACCAGAGTGTCTCACTACCCCAGAGTGTCTCACTACCTTAGAGTGTCTCACTGCACCAGAGTGCCTCACTACACCAGAGTGTCTCACTACCCCAGAGTGTCTCAGTGCACCAGAGTGCCTCACTACACCAGAGTGTCTCACTACCCCAGAGTGTCTCACTGCACCAGAGTGTCTCACCACACAAGAGTGCCTCACTACACCAGAGTGCCTCACTGCACCAGAGTGCCTCACTACACCAGAGTGTCTCACTGCACCAGAGTGCCTCTCTCCACCAGAGTACCTCACTCCACCAGAGTGCCTCACTACACCAGAGTGCCTCGCTACACCAGAGTGTCTCACTACACCAGAGTGCCTCACTACACCAGAGTGTCTCACTACACCAGAGTGTCTCACTCCACCAGTGTCTCACTACCCCAGAGTGTCTCACTACACCAGAGTGTCTCACTACACCAGAGTGTCTCACTACACCGGAGTGCCTCACTACACCAGAGTGTCTCACTACACCAGAGTGCCTCGCTACACCGGAGTGTCTCACTACACCAGAGTGTCTCACTACACCAGAGTATCTCACTCCACCAGTGTCTCACTAGCCCAGAGTGTCTCACTACACCAGAGTGTCTCACTACACCAGAGTGTCTCACTACACCAGAGTGTCTCACTACACCAGAGTGCCTCACCACACCAGAGTGTCTCACTACACCAGTGTCTCACTACACCAGAGTGTGTCACCACACCAGAGTGTCTCACTACACCAGAGTGTCTCACTACACCAGAGTGCCTCACTACACCAGAGTGTCTCACTCCACCAGTGTCTCACTACACCAGAGTGCCTCACTACACCAGTGTCTCACTACACCAGAGTGCCTCACTACACCAGAGTGTCTCACCACACCAGAGTGCCTCACTACACCAGAGTGTCTCACTCCACCAGTGTCTCACCACACCAGAGTGCCTCACTACACCAGAGTGTCTCACTCCACCAGTATCTCACTCACCAGAGTGCCTCACTACACCAGAGTGCCTCACTACACCAGAGTGCCTCACTACACCAGAGTGCCTCACTACACCAGAGTGCCTCACTACACCAGAGTGCCTCACTACACCAGAGTGTCTCACTCCACCAGTGTCTCACTACACCAGAGGTCCTCACTACACCAGAGTGCCTCACTACACCAGAGTGTCTCACTACACCAGAGTGTCTCACTACACAAGAGTGTCTCACTACACCAGAGTGTCTCACCACACCAGAGTGCCTCACTACACCAGAGTGTCTCACTACACCAGAGTGTCTCACTACCCCAGAGTGTCTCACTGCACCAGAGTGCCTCACTACACCAGAGTGCCTCACTACACCAGAGTGCCTCACTACACCAGAGTGTCTCACTCCACCAGTGTCTCACTACCCCAGAGTGTCTCACTACACCAGAGTGTCTCACTACACCAGAGTGTCTCACTCCACCAGTGTCTCACCAGCCCAGAGTGTCTCACTACACCAGAGTGTCTCACTACACCAGAGTGCCTCACTACACCAGAGTGCCTCACTACACCAGAGTGCCTCACTACACCAGAGTGTCTCACTCCACCAGTGTCTCACTACCCCAGAGTGTCTCACTACACCAGAGTGTCTCACTACACCAGAGTGTCTCACTACACCAGAGTGCCTCACTACACCAGAGTGTCTCACTACACCAGAGTGCCTCGCTACCCCAGAGTGTCTCACTACACCAGAGTGTCTCACTACACCAGAGTATCTCACTCCACCAGTGTCTCACTAGCCCAGAGTGTCTCACTACACCAGAGTGTCTCACTACACCAGAGTGCCTCACTACAACAGAGTGCCTCACTACACCAGAGTGCCTCACTACACCAGAGTGTCTCACTACACCAGAGTGTCTCACTACACCAGAGTGCCTCACTACACCAGAGTCTCACTACACCAGAGTGTCTCACTACACCAGAGTGCCTCACTACCCCAGAGTGTCTCACTACACCAGAGTGTCTCACTACACCAGAGTGTCTCACTACACCAGAGTGCCTCACTTCACCAGTGTCTCACTACCCCAGAGTGTCTCACTACACCAGAGTGTCTCACTACACCAGAGTGCCTCACTACACCAGAGTGCCTCACTACACCAGAGTGCCTCACTACACCAGAGTGTCTCACTCCACCAGTGTCTCACTACACCAGAGTGCCTCACTACACCAGAGTGCCTCACTACACCAGAGTGTTTCACTACACCAGAGTGTCTCACTACACCAGAGTGCCTCACTACACCAGAGTGTCTCACTACACCAGAGTGTCTCACTCCACCAGTGTCTCACTACCCCAGAGTGTCTCACTACACCAGAGTGTCTCACTACACCAGAGTGTCTCACTACACCAGAGTGCCTCACTACACCAGAGTGTCTCACTACACCAGAGTGCCTCGCTACACCAGAGTGTCTCACTACACCAGAGTGTCTCACTCCACCAGTGTCTCACTAGCCCAGAGTGTCTCACTACACCAGAGTGTCTCACTACACCAGAGTGTCTCACTACACCAGAGTGCCTCACTACACCAGAGTGCCTCACTACACCAGAGTGTCTCACTCCACCAGTGTCTCACTACCCCAGAGTGTCTCACTACACCAGAGTGTCTCACTACACCAGAGTGTCTCACTACACCAGAGTGCCTCACTACACCAGAGTGTCTCACTACACCAGAGTGCCTCGCTACACCAGAGTGTCTCACTACACCAGAGTGTCTCACTACACCAGAGTATCTCACTCCACCAGTGTCTCACTAGCCCAGAGTGTCTCACTACACCAGAGTGTCTCACTACACCAGAGTGCCTCACTACACCAGAGTGTCTCACTCCACCAGAGTGTCTCACTCCACCAGAGTGTCTCACTACACCAGAGTGCCTCACTACACCAGAGTATCTCACTACACCAGAGTGCCTCGCTACACCAGAGTGTCTCACTACTCCAGAGTGTCTCACTACACCAGAGTGTCTCACTCCACCAGTGTCTCACTAGCCCAGAGTGTCTCACTACACCAGAGTGCCTCACTACACCAGAGTGTCTCACTACACCAGAGTGTCTCACTACACCAGAGTGCCTCACTACACCAGAGTGTCTCACTACACCAGAGTGCCTCGCTACACCAGAGTGTCTCACTACACCAGAGTGTCTCACTCCACCAGTGTCTCACTAGCCCAGAGTGTCTCACTACACCAGAGTGTCTCACTACACCAGAGTGCCTCACTACACCAGAGTGCCTCACTACACCAGAGTGCCTCACTACACCAGAGTGTCTCACTCCACCAGTGTCTCACTACACCAGAGTGCCTCACTACACCAGAGTGCCTCACTACACCAGAGTGTCTCACTACACCAGAGTGTCTCACTACACCAGAGTGTCTCACTACACCAGAGTGTCTCACTACACCAGAGCGCCTCACTACACCAGAGTGTCTCACTACACCAGAGTGTCTCACTCCACCAGTGTCTCACTACCCCAGAGTGTCTCACTACACCAGAGTGTCTCACTACACCAGAGTGTCTCACTACACCAGAGTGCCTCACTACACCAGAGTGTCTCACTACACCAGAGTGCCTCGCTACACCGGAGTGTCTCACTACACCAGAGTGTCTCACTACACCAGAGTATCTCACTCCACCAGTGTCTCACTAGCCCAGAGTGTCTCACTACACCAGAGTGCCTCACTACACCAGAGTGTCTCACTACACTAGAGTGTCTCACTACACCAGAGTGCCTCACCACACCAGAGTGTCTCACTACACCAGTGTCTCACTACACCAGAGTGTGTCACCACACCAGAGTGTCTCACTACACCAGAGTGTCTCACTACACCAGAGTGCCTCACTACACCAGAGTGTCTCACTCCACCAGTGTCTCACTACACCAGAGTGCCTCACTACACCAGTGTCTCACTACACCAGAGTGCCTCACTACACCAGAGTGTCTCACTCCACCAGTGTCTCACTACACCAGAGTGCCTCACTACACCAGAGTGCCTCACTACACCAGAGTGTCTCACTACACCAGAGTGTCTCACTACACCAGAGTGTCTCACTACAACAGAGTGTCTCACCACACCAGAGTGCCTCACTACACCAGAGTGTCTCACTACACCAGAGTGTCTCACTCCACCAGTGTCTCACTACCCCAGAGTGTCTCACTACACCAGAGTGTCTCACTACACCAGAGTGTCTCACTACACCAGAGTGCCTCACTACACCAGAGTGTCTCACTACACCAGAGTGCCTCGCTACACCAGAGTGTCTCACTACAACAGAGTGTCTCACTACACCAGAGTGTCTCACTCCAGTAGTGTCTCACTAGCCCAGAGTGTCTCACTACACCAGAGTGTCTCACTACACCAGAGTGCCTCACTACAACAGAGTGCCTCACTACACCAGAGTGCCTCACTACACCAGAGTGTCTCACTACACCAGAGTGTCTCACTCCACCAGTGTCTCACTAGCCCAGAGTGTCTCACTACACCAGAGTGTCTCACTACACCAGAGTGCCTCACTACAACAGAGTGCCTCACTACACCAGAGTGCCTCACTACACCAGAGTGTCTCACTACACCAGAGTGCCTCACTTCACCAGTGTCTCACTACCCCAGAGTGTCTCACTACACCAGAGTGTCTCACTACACCAGAGTGCCTCACTACACCAGAGTGCCTCACTACACCAGAGTGCCTCACTACACCAGAGTGTCTCACTCCACCAGTGTCTCACTACACCAGAGTGCCTCACTACACCAGAGTGCCTCACTACACCAGAGTGTCTCACTACACCAGAGTGTCTCACTACACCAGAGTGTCTCACTACACCACAGTGTCTCACCACACCAGAGTGCCTCACTACACCAGAGTGTCTCACTACACCAGAGTGTCTCACTCCACCAGTGTCTCACTACCCCAGAGTGTCTCACTACACCAGAGTGTCTCACTACACCAGAGTGTCTCACTACACCAGAGTGCCTCACTACACCAGAGTGTCTCACTACACCAGAGTGCCTCGCTACACCAGAGTGTCTCACTACACCAGAGTGTCTCACTCCACCAGTGTCTCACTACACCAGAGTGCCTCACTACACCAGTGTCTCACTACACCAGAGTGCCTCACTACACCAGAGTGTCTCACTCCACCAGTGTCTCACTACACCAGAGTGCCTCACTACACCAGAGTGTCTCACTCCACCAGTGTCTCACTACACCAGAGTGCCTCACTACACCAGAGTGTCTCACTACACCAGAGTGCCTCGCTACACCGGAGTGTCTCACTACACCAGAGTGTCTCACTACACCAGAGTATCTCACTCCACCAGTGTCTCACTAGCCCAGAGTGTCTCACTACACCAGAGTGCCTCACTACACCAGAGTGTCTCACTACACTAGAGTGTCTCACTACACCAGAGTGCCTCACCACACCAGAGTGTCTCACTACACCAGTGTCTCACTACACCAGAGTGTGTCACCACACCAGAGTGTCTCACTACACCAGAGTGTCTCACTACACCAGAGTGCCTCACTACACCAGAGTGTCTCACTCCACCAGTGTCTCACTACACCAGAGTGCCTCACTACACCAGTGTCTCACTACACCAGAGTGCCTCACTACACCAGAGTGTCTCACTCCACCAGTGTCTCACTACACCAGAGTGCCTCACTACACCAGAGTGCCTCACTACACCAGAGTGTCTCACTACACCAGAGTGTCTCACTACACCAGAGTGTCTCACTACAACAGAGTGTCTCACCACACCAGAGTGCCTCACTACACCAGAGTGTCTCACTACACCAGAGTGTCTCACTCCACCAGTGTCTCACTACCCCAGAGTGTCTCACTACACCAGAGTGTCTCACTACACCAGAGTGTCTCACTACACCAGAGTGCCTCACTACACCAGAGTGTCTCACTACACCAGAGTGCCTCGCTACACCAGAGTGTCTCACTACAACAGAGTGTCTCACTACACCAGAGTGTCTCACTCCACCAGTGTCTCACTAGCCCAGAGTGTCTCACTACACCAGAGTGTCTCACTACACCAGAGTGCCTCACTACAACAGAGTGCCTCACTACACCAGAGTGCCTCACTACACCAGAGTGTCTCACTACACCAGAGTGTCTCACTCCACCAGTGTCTCACTAGCCCAGAGTGTCTCACTACACCAGAGTGTCTCACTACACCAGAGTGCCTCACTACAACAGAGTGCCTCACTACACCAGAGTGCCTCACTACACCAGAGTGTCTCACTACACCAGAGTGCCTCACTTCACCAGTGTCTCACTACCCCAGAGTGTCTCACTACACCAGAGTGTCTCACTACACCAGAGTGCCTCACTACACCAGAGTGCCTCACTACACCAGAGTGCCTCACTACACCAGAGTGTCTCACTCCACCAGTGTCTCACTACACCAGAGTGCCTCACTACACCAGAGTGCCTCACTACACCAGAGTGTCTCACTACACCAGAGTGTCTCACTACACCAGAGTGTCTCACTACACCAGAGTGTCTCACCACACCAGAGTGCCTCACTACACCAGAGTGTCTCACTACACCAGAGTGTCTCACTCCACCAGTGTCTCACTACCCCAGAGTGTCTCACTACACCAGAGTGTCTCACTACACCAGAGTGTCTCACTACACCAGAGTGCCTCACTACACCAGAGTGTCTCACTACACCAGAGTGCCTCGCTACACCAGAGTGTCTCACTACACCAGAGTGTCTCACTCCACCAGTGTCTCACTACACCAGAGTGCCTCACTACACCAGTGTCTCACTACACCAGAGTGCCTCACTACACCAGAGTGTCTCACTCCACCAGTGTCTCACTACACCAGAGTGCCTCACTACACCAGAGTGCCTCACTACACCAGAGTGTCTCACTACACCAGAGTGTCTCACTACACCAGATTGTCTCACTACAACAGAGTGTCTCACCACACCAGAGTGCCTCACTACACCAGAGTGTCTCACTACACCAGAGTGTCTCACTCCACCATTGTCTCACTACCCCAGAGTGTCTCACTACACCAGAGTGTCTCACTACACCAGAGTGTCTCACTACACCAGAGTGCCTCACTACACCAGAGTGTCTCACTACACCAGAGTGCCTCGCTACACCAGAGTGTCTCACTACAACAGAGTGTCTCACTACACCAGAGTGTCTCACTCCACCAGTGTCTCACTAGCCCAGAGTGTCTCACTACACCAGAGTGTCTCACTACACCAGAGTGCCTCACAACAACAGAGTGCCTCACTACACCAGAGTGCCTCACTACACCAGAGTGTCTCACTACACCAGAGTGTCTCACTTCACCAGAGTGCCTCACTACACCAGAGTGTCTCACTACACCAGAGTGTCTCACTACACCAGAGTGCCTCACTACCCCAGAGTGTCTCACTACACCAGAGAGTCTCACTACACCAGAGTGTCTCACTACACCAGAGTGCCTCACTTCACCAGTGTCTCACTACCCCAGAGTGTCTCACTACACCAGAGTGTCTCACTACACCAGAGTGCCTCACTACACCAGAGTGCCTCACTACACCAGAGTGCCTCACTACACCAGAGTGTCTCACTCCACCAGTGTCTCACTACACCAGAGTGCCTCACTACACCAGAGTGCCTCACTACACCAGAGTGTCTCACTACACCAGAGTGTCTCACTACACCAGAGTGTCTCACTACACCAGAGTGTCTCACCACACCAGAGAGCCTCACTACACCAGAGTGTCTCACTACACCAGAGTGTCTCACTCCACCAGTGTCTCACTACCCCAGAGTGTCTCACTACACCAGAGTGTCTCACTACACTAGAGTGTCTCACTACACCAGAGTGCCTCACTACACCAGAGTGTCTCACTACACCAGAGTGCCTCGCTACACCAGAGTGTCTCACTACACCAGAGTGTCTCACTCCACCAGTGTCTCACTACACCAGAGTGCCTCACTACACCAGAGTGCCTCACTACACCAGAGTGTGTCACCACACCAGAGTGTCTCACTACACCAGAGTGTCTCACTACACCAGAGTGCCTCACTACACCAGAGTGTCTCACTCCACCAGTGTCTCACTACACCAGAGTGCCTCACTACACCAGTGTCTCACTACACCAGAGTGCCTCACTACACCAGAGTGTCTCACCACACCAGAGTGCCTCACTACACCAGAGTGTCTCACTCCACCAGTGTCTCACCACACCAGAGTGCCTCACTACACCAGAGTGTCTCACTCCACCAGTATCTCACTACACCAGAGTGCCTCACTACACCAGAGTGCCTCACTACACCAGAGTGCCTCACTACACCAGAGTGCCTCACTACACCAGAGTGCCTCACTACACCAGAGTGCCTCACTACACCAGAGTGTCTCACTCCACCAGTGTCTCACTACACCAGAGGTCCTCACTACACCAGAGTGCCTCACTACACCAGAGTGTCTCACTGCACCAGAGTGTCTCACTACACAAGAGTGTCTCACTACACCAGAGTGTCTCACCACACCAGAGTGCCTCACTACACCAGAGTGTCTCACTACACCAGAGTGCCTCACTACCCCAGAGTGTCTCACTCCACCAGTGTCTCACTACACCAGAGTGCCTCACTACACCAGAGTGCCTCACTACACCAGAGTGTGTCACCACACCAGAGTGTCTCACTACACCAGAGTGTCTCACTCCACCAGAGTGCCTCACTACACCAGAGTGTCTCACTCCACCAGTGTCTCACTACACCAGAGTGCCTCACTGCACCAGTGTCTCACTACACCAGAGGGCCTCACTACACCAGAGTGTCTCACCACACCAGAGTGCCTCACTACACCAGAGTGTCTCACTCCACCAGTGTCTCACCACACCAGAGTGCCTCACTACACCAAAGTGTCTCACTCCACCAGTATCTCACTACACCAGAGTGCCTCACTACACCAGAGTGCCTCACTACACCAGAGTGCCTCACTACACCAGAGTGTCTCACTGCACCAGAGTGTCTCACTACACAAGAGTGTCTCACTACACCAGAGTGTCTCACCACACCAGAGTGCCTCACTACACCAGAGTGTCTCACTACACCAGAGTGCCTCACTACCCCAGAGTGTCTCACTCCACCAGTGTCTCACTACACCAGAGTGCCTCACTACACCAGAGTGCCTCACTACACCAGAGTGCGTCACCACACCAGAGTGTCTCACTACACCAGAGTGTCTCACTCCACCAGAGTGCCTCACTACACCAGAGTGTCTCACTCCACCAGTGTCTCACTACACCAGAGTGCCTCACTACACCAGTGTCTCACTACACCAGAGGGCCTCACTACACCAGAGTGTCTCACCACACCAGAGTGCCTCACTACACCAGAGTGTCTCACTCCACCAGTGTCTCACCACACCAGAGTGCCTCACTACACCAAAGTGTCTCACTCCACCAGTATCTCACTACACCAGAGTGCCTCACTACACCAGAGTGCCTCACTACACCAGAGTGCCTCACTACACCAGAGTGCCTCACTACACCAGAGTGCCTCACTACACCAGAGTGCCTCACTACACCAGAGTGTCTCACTCCACCAGTGTCTCACTACACCAGAGGTCCTCACTACACCAGAGTGCCTCACTACACCAGAGTGTCTCACTGCACCAGAGTGTCTCACTTCACAAGAGTGTCTCACTACACCAGAGTGTCTCACCACACCAGAGTGCCTCACTACACCAGATTGTCTCACTACACCAGAGTGCCTCACTACCCCAGAGTGTCTCACTGCACCAGAGTGCCTCACTACACCAGAGTGTCTCACTACCCCAGAGTGTTTCACTGCACCAGAGTGTCTCACCACACCAGAGTGCCTCACTACACCAGAGTGCCTCACTGCACCAGAGTGCCTCACTACACCAGAGTGTCTCACTGCACCAGAGTGCCTCACTACACCAGAGTGCCTCGCCTCACCTGAGTTTCTCACTACACCAGAGTGTCTCACTACACCAGAGTGCCTCACTACACCAGAGTGCCTCACTACACCAGAGTGTCTCACTCCACCAGTGTCTCACTACACCAGAGGTCCTCACTACACAAGAGTGTCTCACTACACCAGTGTGTCTCACCATACCAGAGTGCCTCACTACACCAGAGTGTCTCACTACACCAGAGTGCCTCACTACCCCAGAGTGTCTCACTCCACCAGTGTCTCACTACACCAGAGTGCCTCACTACACCAGAGTGCCTCACTACACCAGAGTGTGTCACCACACCAGAGTGTCTCACTACACCAGAGTGTCTCACTACACCAGAGTGTCTCACTCCACCAGTGTCTCACTACACCAGAGTGCCTCACTACACCAGTGTCTCACTACACCAGAGGGCCTCACTACACCAGAGTGTCTCACCACACCAGAGTGCCTCACTACACCAGAGTGTCTCACTCCACCAGTGTCTCACCACACCAGAGTGCCTCACTACACCAAAGTGTCTCACTCCACCAGTATCTCACTACACCAGAGTGCCTCACTACACCAGAGTGCCTCACTACACCAGAGTGCCTCACTACACCAGAGTGTCTCACTGCACCAGAGTGTCTCACTACACAAGAGTGTCTCACTACACCAGAGTGTCTCACCACACCAGAGTGCCTCACTACACCAGAGTGTCTCACTACACCAGAGTGCCTCACTACCCCAGAGTGTCTCACTCCACCAGTGTCTCACTACACCAGAGTGCCTCACTACACCAGAGTGCCTCACTACACCAGAGTGTGTCACCACACCAGAGTGTCTCACTACACCAGAGTGTCTCACTCCACCAGAGTGCCTCACTACACCAGAGTGTCTCACTCCACCAGTGTCTCACTACACCAGAGTGCCTCACTACACCAGTGTCTCACTACACCAGAGGGCCTCACTACACCAGAGTGTCTCACCACACCAGAGTGCCTCACTACACCAGAGTGTCTCACTCCACCAGTGTCTCACCACACCAGAGTGCCTCACTACACCAAAGTGTCTCACTCCACCAGTATCTCACTACACCAGAGTGCCTCACTACACCAGAGTGCCTCACTACACCAGAGTGCCTCACTACACCAGAGTGCCTCACTACACCAGAGTGCCTCACTACACCAGAGTGCCTCACTACACCAGAGTGTCTCACTCCACCAGTGTCTCACTACACCAGAGGTCCTCACTACACCAGAGTGCCTCACTACACCAGAGTGTCTCACTGCACCAGAGTGTCTCACTTCACAAGAGTGTCTCACTACACCAGAGTGTCTCACCACACCAGAGTGCCTCACTACACCAGATTGTCTCACTACACCAGAGTGCCTCACTACCCCAGAGTGTCTCACTGCACCAGAGTGCCTCACTACACCAGAGTGTCTCACTACCCCAGAGTGTTTCACTGCACCAGAGTGTCTCACCACACCAGAGTGCCTCACTACACCAGAGTGCCTCACTGCACCAGAGTGCCTCACTACACCAGAGTGTCTCACTGCACCAGAGTGCCTCACTACACCAGAGTGCCTCGCCTCACCTGAGTTTCTCACTACACCAGAGTGTCTCACTACACCAGAGTGCCTCACTACACCAGAGTGCCTCACTACACCAGAGTGTCTCACTCCACCAGTGTCTCACTACACCAGAGGTCCTCACTACACCAGAGTGCCTCACTACACCAGAGTGTCTCACTGCACCAGAGTGTCTCACTACACAAGAGTGTCTCACTACACCAGAGTGTCTCACCACACCAGAGTGCCTCACTACACCAGAGTGTCTCACTACACCAGAGTGCCTCACTACCCCAGAGTGTCTCACTGCACCAGAGTGCCTCACTACACCAGAGTGTCTCACTACCCCAGAGTGTCTCACTGCACCAGAGTGCCTCACTACACCAGAGTGTCCCACTACCCCAGAGTGTCTCACTGCACCAGAGTGCCTCACTACACCAGAGTGCCTCGCCTCACCTGAGTTTCTCACTACACCAGAGTGTCTCACTACACCAGAGTGCCTCACTACACCAGAGTGTCTCACCACACCAGAGTGCCTCACTACACCAGAGTGTCTCACTCCACCAGTGTCTCACTACAGCAGAGTGCCTCACTACACCAGACTGCCTCACTACACCAGAGTGCCTCACTACCCCAGAGTGTCTCACTGCACCAGAGTGTCTCGCTGCACCGAGTGCCTCACTACACCAGAGTGCCTTACTACACCAGAGTGTCTCACTACACCAGAGTGTCTCACTACCCCAGAGTGTCTCACTGCACCAGAGTGTCTCACTAACCCAGAGTGTCTCACTACCCCAGAGTGTCTCACTGCACCAGAGTGCCTCACTAGACCAGAGTGTCTCACTACCCCAGAGTGTCTCACTGCACCAGAGTGCCTCACTACACCAGAGTGTCTCACTACCCCAGAGTGTTTCACTGCACCAGAGTGTCTCACCACACCAGAGTGCCTCACTACACCAGAGTGCCTCACTGCACCAGAGTGCCTCACTACACCAGAGTGTCTCACTGCACCAGAGTGCCTCACTACACCAGAGTGCCTCACTACACCAGAGTGCCTCACTACACCAGAGTGTCTCACTACACCAGAGTGTCTCGCTGCACCAGAGTGTCTCACTACAGCAGAGTGCCTCACTACACCAGAGTGCCTCATTACACCAGAGTGCCTCACTACACCAGAGTGTCTCACTACACCAGAGTGCTCCACCACACCAGAGTGACTCACTAGACCAGAGTGTCTCACTACACCAGAGTGCCTCACTACCCCAGAGTGTCTCACTGCACCAGAGTGTCTCGCTGCACCAGAGTGCCTCACTACACCAGAGTGCCTCACTACACCAGAGTGTCTCACTACACCAGAGTGTCTCACTACCCCAGAGTGTCTCACTGCACCAGAGTGTCTCACTACCCCAGAGTGTCTCACTACCTTAGAGTGTCTCACTGCACCAGAGTGCCTCACTACACCAGAGTGTCTCACTACCCCAGAGTGTCTCACTGCACCAGAGTGCCTCACTACACCAGAGTGTCTCACTACCCCAGAGTGTCTCACTGCACCAGAGTGTCTCACCACACCAGAGTGCCTCACTACACCAGAGTGCCTCACTGTACCAGACTGCCTCACTACACCAGAGTGTCTCACTGCACCAGAGTGCCTCTCTCCACCAGAGTACCTCACTCCACCAGAGTGCCTCACTACACCAGAGTGCCTCGCTACACCAGAGTGTCTCACTACACCAGAGTGCCTCACTACACCAGAGTGTCTCACTACACCAGAGTGTCTCACTCCACCAGTGTCTCACTACCCCAGAGTGTCTCACTACACCAGAGTGTCTCACTACACCAGAGTGTCTCACTACACCGGAGTGCCTCACTACACCAGAGTGTCTCACTACACCAGAGTGCCTCGCTACACCGGAGTGTCTCACTACACCAGAGTGTCTCACTACACCAGAGTATCTCACTCCACCAGTGTCTCACTAGCCCAGAGTGTCTCACTACACCAGAGTGTCTCACTACACCAGAGTGTCTCACTACACCAGAGTGTCTCACTACACCAGAGTGCCTCACCACACCAGAGTGTCTCACTACACCAGTGTCTCACTACACCAGAGTGTGTCACCACACCAGAGTGTCTCACTACACCAGAGTGTCTCACTACACCAGAGTGCCTCACTACACCAGAGTGTCTCACTCCACCAGTGTCTCACTACACCAGAGTGCCTCACTACACCAGTGTCTCACTACACCAGAGTGCCTCACTACACCAGAGTGTCTCACCACACCAGAGTGCCTCACTACACCAGAGTGTCTCACTCCACCAGTGTCTCACCACACCAGAGTGCCTCACTACACCAGAGTGTCTCACTCCACCAGTATCTCACTACACCAGAGTGCCTCACTACACCAGAGTGCCTCACTACACCAGAGTGCCTCACTACACCAGAGTGCCTCACTACACCAGAGTGCCTCACTACACCAGAGTGTCTCACTCCACCAGTGTCTCACTACACCAGAGGTCCTCACTACACCAGAGTGCCTCACTACACCTGAGTGTCTCACTACACCAGAGTGTCTCACTACACAAGAGTGTCTCACTACACCAGAGTGTCTCACCACACCAGAGTGCCTCACTACACCAGAGTGTCTCACTACACCAGAGTGTCTCACTACCCCAGAGTGTCTCACTGCACCAGAGTGCCTCACTACACCAGAGTGTCTCACTACCCCAGAGTGTCTCACTGCACCAGAGTGCCTCACTACACCAGAGTGTCCCACTACCCCAGAGTGTCTCACTGCACCAGAGTGCCTCACTACACCAGAGTGCCTCGCCTCACCTGAGTTTCTCGCTACACCAGAGTGTCTCACTACACCAGAGTGCCTCACTACACCAGAGTGTCTCACCACACCAGAGTGCCTCACTACACCAGAGTGTCTCACTCCACCAGTGTCTCACTACAGCAGAGTGCCTCACTACACCAGACTGCTTCACTACACCAGAGTGCCTCACTACCCCAGAGTGTCTCACTGCTCCAGAGTGTCTCGCTGCACCAGAGTGCCTCACTACACCAGAATGCCTTACTACACCAGAGTGTCTCACTACACCAGAGTGTCTCACGACCCCAGAGTGTCTCACTGCACCAGAGTGCCTCACTAGACCAGAGTGTCTCACTACCCCAGAGTGTCTCACTGCACCAGAGTGCCTCACTACACCAGAGTGTCTCACTACCCCAGAGTGTTTCACTGCACCAGAGTGTCTCACCACACCAGAGTGCCTCACTACACCAGAGTGCCTCACTGCACCAGAGTGCCTCACTACACCAGAGTGTCTCACTGCACCAGAGTGCCTCACTACACCAGAGTGCCTCACTACACCAGAGTGCCTCACTACACCAGAGTGTCTCACTACACCAGAGTGTCTCGCTGCACCAGAGTGTCTCACTACAGCAGAGTGCCTCACTACACCAGAGTGCCTCATTACACCTGAGTGCCTCACTACACCAGAGTGTCTCACTACACCAGAGTGTCTCACTACCCCAGAGTGTCTCACTGCACCAGAGTGCCTCACTAGACCAGAGTGTCTCACTACCCCAGAGTGTCTCACTGCACCAGAGTGCCTCACTACACCAGAGTGTCTCACTACCCCAGAGTGTTTCACTGCACCAGAGTGTCTCACCACACCAGAGTGCCTCACTACACCAGAGTGCCTCACTGCACCAGAGTGCCTCACTACACCAGAGTGTCTCACTGCACCAGAGTGCCTCACTACACCAGAGTGCCTCACTACACCAGAGTGCCTCACTACACCAGAGTGTCTCACTACACCAGAGTGTCTCGCTGCACCAGAGTGTCTCACTACAGCAGAGTGCCTCACTACACCAGAGTGCCTCATTACACCAGAGTGCCTCACTACACCAGAGTGTCTCACTACACCAGAGTGTCTCACCACACCAGAGTGCCTCACTACACCAGAGTGCCCCACCACACCAGAGTGCCTCACTACACCAGAGTGCCTCACTGCACCAGAGTGCCTCACTACACCAGAGTGTCTCACTGCACCAGAGTGCCTCACTACACCAGAGTGCCTCACTACACCAGAGTGCCTCACTACACCAGAGTGTCTCACTACACCAGAGTGTCTCACTGCACCAGAGTGCCTCACTACACCAGAGTGTCTCACTACCCCAGAGTGTCTCACTGCACCAGAGTGTCTCACCACACCAGAGTGCCTCACTACACCAGAGTGCCTCACTGTACCAGACTGCCTCACTACACCAGAGTGTCTCACTGCACCAGAGTGCCTCTCTCCACCAGAGTACCTCACTCCACCAGAGTGCCTCACTACACCAGAGTGCCTCGCTACACCAGAGTGTCTCACTACACCAGAGTGCCTCACTACACCAGAGTGTCTCACTAC
The DNA here is from genome assembly GCF_040958095.1 of Procambarus clarkii. NCBI lineage: Eukaryota > Metazoa > Arthropoda > Malacostraca > Decapoda > Cambaridae > Procambarus > Procambarus clarkii. The sequence continues at coordinate 49,072,890 of NC_091152.1, read as the reverse complement.
ACCAGAGTGTCTCACTCCACCAGTGTCTCACTACCCCAGAGTGTCTCACTACACCAGAGTGTCTCACTACACCAGAGTGTCTCACTACACCGGAGTGCCTCACTACACCAGAGTGTCTCACTACACCAGAGTGCCTCGCTACACCGGAGTGTCTCACTACACCAGAGTGTCTCACTACACCAGAGTATCTCACTCCACCAGTGTCTCACTAGCCCAGAGTGTCTCACTACACCAGAGTGTCTCACTACACCAGAGTGTCTCACTACACCAGAGTGTCTCACTACACCAGAGTGCCTCACCACACCAGAGTGTCTCACTACACCAGTGTCTCACTACACCAGAGTGTGTCACCACACCAGAGTGTCTCACTACACCAGAGTGTCTCACTACACCAGAGTGCCTCACTACACCAGAGTGTCTCACTCCACCAGTGTCTCACTACACCAGAGTGCCTCACTACACCAGTGTCTCACTACACCAGAGTGCCTCACTACACCAGAGTGTCTCACCACACCAGAGTGCCTCACTACACCAGAGTGTCTCACTCCACCAGTGTCTCACCACACCAGAGTGCCTCACTACACCAGAGTGTCTCACTCCACCAGTATCTCACTACACCAGAGTGCCTCACTACACCAGAGTGCCTCACTACACCAGAGTGCCTCACTACACCAGAGTGCCTCACTACACCAGAGTGCCTCACTACACCAGAGTGCCTCACTACACCAGAGTGTCTCACTCCACCAGTGTCTCACTACACCAGAGGTCCTCACTACACCAGAGTGCCTCACTACACCTGAGTGTCTCACTACACCAGAGTGTCTCACTACACAAGAGTGTCTCACTACACCAGAGTGTCTCACCACACCAGAGTGCCTCACTACACCAGAGTGTCTCACTACACCAGAGTGTCTCACTACCCCAGAGTGTCTCACTGCACCAGAGTGCCTCACTACACCAGAGTGTCTCACTACCCCAGAGTGTCTCACTGCACCAGAGTGCCTCACTACACCAGAGTGTCCCACTACCCCAGAGTGTCTCACTGCACCAGAGTGCCTCACTACACCAGAGTGCCTCGCCTCACCTGAGTTTCTCGCTACACCAGAGTGTCTCACTACACCAGAGTGCCTCACTACACCAGAGTGTCTCACCACACCAGAGTGCCTCACTACACCAGAGTGTCTCACTCCACCAGTGTCTCACTACAGCAGAGTGCCTCACTACACCAGACTGCTTCACTACACCAGAGTGCCTCACTACCCCAGAGTGTCTCACTGCACCAGAGTGTCTCGCTGCACCCGAGTGCCTCACTTCACCAGAGTGCCTTACTACACCAGAGTGTCTCACTACACCAGAGTGTCTCACGACCCCAGAGTGTCTCACTGCACCAGAGTGCCTCACTAGACCAGAGTGTCTCACTACCCCAGAGTGTCTCACTGCACCAGAGTGCCTCACTACACCAGAGTGTCTCACTACCCCAGAGTGTTTCACTGCACCAGAGTGTCTCACCACACCAGAGTGCCTCACTACACCAGAGTGCCTCACTGCACCAGAGTGCCTCACTACACCAGAGTGTCTCACTGCACCAGAGTGCCTCACTACACCAGAGTGCCTCACTACACCAGAGTGCTTCACTACACCAGAGTGTCTCACTACACCAGAGTGTCTCGCTGCACCAGAGTGTCTCACTACAGCAGAGTGCCTCACTACACCAGAGTGCCTCATTACACCTGAGTGCCTCACTACACCAGAGTGTCTCACTACACCAGAGTGTCTCACTACCCCAGAGTGTCTCACTGCACCAGAGTGCCTCACTAGACCAGAGTGTCTCACTACCCCAGAGTGTCTCACTGCACCAGAGTGCCTCACTACACCAGAGTGTCTCACTACCCCAGAGTGTTTCACTGCACCAGAGTGTCTCACCACACCAGAGTGCCTCACTACACCAGAGTGCCTCACTGCACCAGAGTGCCTCACTACACCAGAGTGTCTCACTGCACCAGAGTGCCTCACTACACCAGAGTGCCTCACTACACCAGAGTGCCTCACTACACCAGAGTGTCTCACTACACCAGAGTGTCTCGCTGCACCAGAGTGTCTCACTACAGCAGAGTGCCTCACTACACCAGAGTGCCTCATTACACCAGAGTGCCTCACTACACCAGAGTGTCTCACTACACCAGAGTGTCTCACCACACCAGAGTGCCTCACTACACCAGAGTGCCCCACCACACCAGAGTGCCTCACTACACCAGAGTGCCTCACTGCACCAGAGTGCCTCACTACACCAGAGTGTCTCACTGCACCAGAGTGCCTCACTACACCAGAGTGCCTCACTACACCAGAGTGCCTCACTACACCAGAGTGTCTCACTACACCAGAGTGTCTCGCTGCACCAGAGTGTCTCACTACAGCAGAGTGCCTCACTACACCAGAGTGCCTCATTACACCAGAGTGCCTCACTACACCAGAGTGTCTCACTACACCAGAGTGTCTCACTACCCCAGAGTGTCTCACTGCACCAGAGTGCCTCACTAGACCAGAGTGTCTCACTACCCCAGAGTGTCTCACTGCACCAGAGTGCCTCACTACACCAGAGTGTCTCACTACCCCAGAGTGTTTCACTGCACCAGAGTGTCTCACCACACCAGAGTGCCTCACTACAC
>NC_091152.1:48851358-49069724 GCF_040958095.1 Procambarus clarkii | reverse complement strand
TCACTGCACCAGAGTGCCTCACTACACCAGAGTGTCTCACTACCCCAGAGTGTCTCACTGCACCAGAGTGCCTCACTACACCAGAGTGTCCCACTACCCCAGAGTGTCTCACTGCACCAGAGTGCCTCACTACACCAGAGTGCCTCGCCTCACCTGAGTTTCTCACTACACCAGAGTGTCTAACTACACCAGAGTGCCTCACTACACCAGAGTGTCTCACCACACCAGAGTGCCTCACTACACCAGAGTGTCTCACTCCACCAGTGTCTCACAACAGCAGAGTGCCTCACTACACCAGACTGCCTCACTACACCAGAGTGCCTCACTACCCCAGAGTGTCTCACTGCACCAGAGTGTCTCGCTGCACCGAGTGCCTCACTACACCAGAGTGCCTTACTACACCAGAGTGTCTCACTACACCAGAGTGTCTCACTACCCCAGAGTGTCTCACTGCACCAGAGTGTCTCACTACCCCAGAGTGTCTCACTACCCCAGAGTGTCTCACTGCACCAGAGTGCCTCACTAGACCAGAGTGTCTCACTACCCCAGAGTGTCTCACTGCACCAGAGTGCCTCACTACACCAGAGTGTCTCACTACCCCAGAGTGTTTCACTGCACCAGAGTGTCTCACCACACCAGAGTGCCTCACTACACCAGAGTGCCTCACTGCACCAGAGTGCCTCACTACACCAGAGTGTCTCACTGCACCAGAGTGCCTCACTACACCAGAGTGCCTCACTACACCAGAGTGCCTCACTACACCAGAGTGTCTCACTACACCAGAGTGTCTCGCTGCACCAGAGTGTCTCACTACAGCAGAGTGCCTCACTACACCAGAGTGCCTCATTACACCAGAGTGCCTCACTACACCAGAGTGTCTCACTACACCAGAGTGCCTCACCTACACCAGAGTGTACTCACTACACCAGAGTGTCTCACTACACCAGAGTGCCTCACTACCCCAGAGTGTCCTCACTGCACCAGAGTGTCTCGCTGCACCAGAGTGCCTCACTACACCAGAGTGCCTCACTACACCAGAGTGCCTCACTACACCAGAGTGTCTCACTACACCAGAGTGTCTCACTCCACCAGTGTCTCACTACACCAGAGTGCCTCACTACACCAGTGTCTCACTACACCAGAGTGCCTCACTACACCAGAGTGTCTCACTCCACCAGTGTCTCACTACACCAGAGTGCCTCACTACACCAGAGTGCCTCACTACACCAGAGTGTCTCACTACACCAGAGTGTCTCACTACACCAGAGTGTCTCACTACAACAGAGTGTCTCACCACACCAGAGTGCCTCACTACACCAGAGTGTCTCACTACTCCAGAGTGTCTCACTCCACCAGTGTCTCACTACCCCAGAGTGTCTCACTACCCCAGAGTGTCTCACTGCACCAGAGTGTCTCACTACCCCAGAGTGTCTCACTACCCCAGAGTGTCTCACTGCACCAGAGTGCCTCACTACACCAGAGTGTCTCACTACCCCAGAGTGTCTCACTGCACCAGAGTGCCTCACTACACTAGAGTGTCTCACTACCCCAGAGTGTCTCACTGCACCAGAGTGTCTCACCACACCAGAGTGCCTAACTACACCAGAGTGCCTCACTGCACCAGAGTGCCTCACTACACCAGAGTGTCTCACTGCACCAGAGTGCCTCACTACACCAGAGTGCCTCACTACACCAGAGTGCCTCACTACACCAGAGTGTCTCACTACACCAGAGTGTCTCGCTGCACCAGAGTGTCTCACTACAGCAGAGTGCCTCACTACACCAGAGTGCCTCATTACACCAGAGTGCCTCACTACACCAGAGTGTCTCACTACACCAGAGTGTCTCACCACACCAGAGTGCCTCACTACACCAGAGTGCCCCACCACACCAGAGTGCCTCACTACACCAGAGTGCCTCACTACACCAGAGTGTCTCACTACACCAGAGTGTCTCGCTGCACCAGAGTGTCTCACTACAACAGAGTGTCTCACCACACCAGAGTGCCTCACTACACCAGAGTGTCTCACTACACCAGAGTGTCTCACTCCACCAGTGTCTCACTACCCCAGAGTGTCTCACTACACCAGAGTGCCTCACTACCCCAGAGTGTCTCACTGCACCAGAGTGTCTCACCACACCAGAGTGCCTCACTACACCAGAGTGCCTCACTGCACCAGAGTGCCTCACTACACCAGAGTGTCTCACCACACCAGAGTGCCTCACTACACCAGAGTGCCCCACCACACCAGAGTGCCTCACTACACCAGAGTGCCTCACTGCACCAGAGTGCCTCACTACACCAGAGTGTCTCACTGCACCAGAGTGCCTCACTACACCAGAGTGCCTCACTACACCAGAGTGTCTCACTACACCAGAGTGTCTCACTACACCAGAGTGTCTCACTACATCAGAGTGTCTCACCACACCAGAGTGCCTCACTACACCAGAGTGTCTCACTACACCAGAGTGTCTCACTCCACCAGAGTGTCTCACTACACCAGAGTGTCTCACTCCACCAGAGTGTCTCACTGCACCAGAGTGCCTCACTACACCAGAGTGTCTCACTACACCAGAGTGCCTCGCTACACCAGAGTGTCTCACTACACCAGAGTGTCTCACTACACCAGAGTGTCTCACTCCACCAGTGTCTCACTAGCCCAGAGTGTCTCACTACACCAGAGTGCCTCACTACACCAGAGTGTCTCACTACACCAGAGTGTCTCACTACACCAGAGTGCCTCACTACACCAGAGTGTCTCACTACACCAGAGTGCCTCGCTACACCAGAGTGTCTCACTACACCAGAGTGTCTCACTCCACCAGTGTCTCACTAGCCCAGAGTGTCTCACTACACCAGAGTGTCTCACTACACCAGAGTGCCTCACTACACCAGAGTGCCTCACTACACCAGAGTGCCTCACTACACCAGAGTGTCTCACTCCACCAGTGTCTCACTACACCAGAGTGCCTCACTACACCAGAGTGCCTCACTACACCAGAGTGTCTCACTACACCAGAGTGTCTCACTACACCAGAGTGTCTCACTACACCAGAGTGTCTCACTACACCAGAGCGCCTCACTACACCAGAGTGTCTCACTACACCAGAGTGTCTCACTCCACCAGTGTCTCACTACCCCAGAGTGTCTCACTACACCAGAGTGTCTCACTACACCTGAGTGTCTCACTACACCAGAGTGCCTCACTACACCAGAGTGTCTCACTACACCAGAGTGCATCGCTACACCGGAGTGTCTCACTACACCAGAGTGTCTCACTACACCAGAGTATCTCACTCCACCAGTGTCTCACTAGCCCAGAGTGTCTCACTACACCAGAGTGCCTCACTACACCAGAGTGTCTCACTACACTAGAGTGTCTCACTACACCAGAGTGCCTCACCACACCAGAGTGTCTCACTACACCAGTGTCTCACTACACCAGAGTGTGTCACCACACCAGAGTGTCTCACTACACCAGAGTGTCTCACTACACCAGAGTGCCTCACTACACCAGAGTGTCTCATCCACCAGTGTCTCACTACACCAGAGTGCCTCACTACACCAGTGTCTCACTACACCAGAGTGCCTCACTACACCAGAGTGTCTCCTCCACCAGTGTCTCACTACACCAGAGTGCCTCACTACACCAGAGTGTCTCACTACACCAGAGTGTCTCACTACACCAGAGTGTCTCACTACAACAGAGTGTCTCACCACACCAGAGTGCCTCACTACACCAGAGTGTCTCACTACACCAGAGTGTCTCACTCCACCAGTGTCTCACTACCCCAGAGTGTCTCACTACACCAGAGTGTCTCACTACACCAGAGTGTCTCACTACACCAGAGTGCCTCACTACACCAGAGTGTCTCACTACACCAGAGTGCCTCGCTACACCAGAGTGTCTCACTACAACAGAGTGTCTCACTACACCAGAGTGTCTCACTCCACCAGTGTCTCACTAGCCCAGATTGTCTCACTACACCAGAGTGTCTCACTACACCAGAGTGCCTCACTACAACAGAGTGCCTCACTACACCAGAGTGCCTCACTACACCAGAGTGTCTCACTACACCAGAGTGTCTCACTACACCAGACTGCCTCACTACACCAGAGTGTCTCACTACACCAGAGTGTCTCACTACACCAGAGTGCCTCACTACCCCAGAGTGTCTCACTACACCAGAGAGTCTCACTACACCAGAGTGTCTCACTACACCAGAGTGCCTCACTTCACCAGTGTCTCACTACCCCAGAGTGTCTCACTACACCAGAGTGTCTCACTACACCAGAGTGCCTCACTACACCAGAGTGCCTCACTACACCAGAGTGCCTCACTACACCAGAGTGTCTCACTCCACCAGTGTCTCACTACACCAGAGTGCCTCACTACACCAGAGTGCCTCACTACACCAGAGTGTCTCACTACACCAGAGTGTCTCACTACACCAGAGTGTCTCACTACACCAGAGTGTCTCACCGCACCAGAGTGCCTCACTACACCAGAGTGTCTCACTACACCAGAGTGTCTCACTCCACTAGTGTCTCACTACCCCAGAGTGTCTCACTACACCAGAGTGTCTCACTACACCAGAGTGTCTCACTACACCAGAGTGTCTCACTACACCAGAGTGTCTCACTCCACCAGTGTCTCACTACACCAGAGTGCCTCACTACACCAGAGTGCCTCACTACACCAGAGTGTGTCACCACACCAGAGTGTCTCACTACACCAGAGTGTCTCACTACACCAGAGTGCCTCACTACACCAGAGTGTCTCACTCCACCAGTGTCTCACTACACCAGAGTGCCTCACTACACCAATGTCTCACTACACCAGAGTGCCTCACTACAACAGAGTGTCTCACCACACCAGAGTGCCTCACTACACCAGAGTGTCTCACTCCACCAGTGTCTCACCACACCAGAGTGCCTCACTACACCAGAGTGTCTCACTCCACCAGTATCTCACTACACCAGAGTGCCTCACTACACCAGAGTGCCTCACTACACCAGAGTGCCTCACTACACCAGAGTGCCTCACTACACCAGAGTGCCTCACTACACCAGAGTGTCTCACTCCACCAGTGTCTCACTACACCAGAGGTCCTCACTACACCAGAGTGCCTCACTACACCAGAGTGTCTCACTGCACCAGAGTGTCTCACTACACAAGAGTGTCTCACTACACCAGAGTGTCTCACCACACCAGAGTGCCTCACTACACCAGAGTGTCTCACTACACCAGAGTGCCTCACTACCCCAGAGTGTCTCACTCCACCAGTGTCTCACTACACCAGAGTGCCTCACTACACCAGAGTGCCTCACTACACCAGAGTGTGTCACCACACCAGAGTGTCTCACTACACCAGAGTGTCTCACTACACCAGAGTGCCTCACTACACCAGAGTGTCTCACTCCACCAGTGTCTCACTACACCAGAGTGCCTCACTACACCAGTGTCTCACTACACCAGAGTGCCTCACTACACCAGAGTGTCTCACCACACCAGAGTGCCTCACTACACCAGAGTGTCTCACCACACCAGAGTGCCTCACTACACCAGAGTGTCTCACTACACCAGAGTGCCTCACTACCCCAGAGTGTCTCACTGCACCAGAGTGCCTCACTACACCAGAGTGTCTCACTACCCCAGAGTGTCTCACTGCACCAGAGTGCCTCACTACACCAGAGTGTCCCACTACCCCAGAGTGTCTCACTGCACCAGAGTGCCTCACTACACCAGAGTGCCTCGCCTCACCTGAGTTTCTCACTACACCAGAGTGTCTAACTACACCAGAGTGCCTCACTACACCAGAGTGTCTCACCACACCAGAGTGCCTCACTACACCAGAGTGTCTCACTCCACCAGTGTCTCACAACAGCAGAGTGCCTCACTACACCAGACTGCCTCACTACACCAGAGTGCCTCACTACCCCAGAGTGTCTCACTGCACCAGAGTGTCTCGCTGCACCGAGTGCCTCACTACACCAGAGTGCCTTACTACACCAGAGTGTCTCACTACACCAGAGTGTCTCACTACCCCAGAGTGTCTCACTGCACCAGAGTGTCTCACTACCCCAGAGTGTCTCACTACCCCAGAGTGTCTCACTGCACCAGAGTGCCTCACTAGACCAGAGTGTCTCACTACCCCAGAGTGTCTCACTGCACCAGAGTGCCTCACTACACCAGAGTGTCTCACTACCCCAGAGTGTTTCACTGCACCAGAGTGTCTCACCACACCAGAGTGCCTCACTACACCAGAGTGCCTCACTGCACCAGAGTGCCTCACTACACCAGAGTGTCTCACTGCACCAGAGTGCCTCACTACACCAGAGTGCCTCACTACACCAGAGTGCCTCACTACACCAGAGTGTCTCACTACACCAGAGTGTCTCGCTGCACCAGAGTGTCTCACTACAGCAGAGTGCCTCACTACACCAGAGTGCCTCATTACACCAGAGTGCCTCACTACACCAGAACGTCTCACTACACCAGAGTGCCCCACCACACCAGAGTGACTCACTACACCAGAGTGTCTCACTAAACCAGAGTGCCTCACTACCCCAGAGTGTCTCACTGCACCAGAGTGTCTCGCTGCACCAGAGTGCCTCACTACACCAGAGTGCCTCACTACACCAGAGTGTCTCACTACACCAGAGTGTCTCACTACCCCAGAGTGTCTCACTGCACCAGAGTGTCTCACTACCCCAGAGTGTCTCACTACCTTAGAGTGTCTCACTGCACCAGAGTGCCTCACTACACCAGAGTGTCTCACTACCCCAGAGTGTCTCACTGCACCAGAGTGCCTCACTACACCAGAGTGTCTCACTACCCCAGAGTGTCTCACTGCACCAGAGTGTCTCACCACACCAGAGTGCCTCACTACACCAGAGTGCCTCACTGCACCAGAGTGCCTCACTACACCAGAGTGTCTCACTGCACCAGAGTGCCTCTCTCCACCAGAGTACCTCACTCCACCAGAGTGCCTCACTACACCAGAGTGCCTCGCTACACCAGAGTGTCTCACTACACCAGAGTGCCTCACTACACCAGAGTGTCTCACTACACCAGAGTGTCTCACTCCACCAGTGTCTCACTACCCCAGAGTGTCTCACTAAACCAGAGTGTCTCACTACACCAGAGTGTCTCACTACACCGGAGTGCCTCACTACACCAGAGTGTCTCACTACACCAGAGTGCCTCGCTACACCGGAGTGTCTCACTACACCAGAGTGTCTCACTACACCAGAGTATCTCACTCCACCAGTGTCTCACTAGCCCAGAGTGTCTCACTACACCAGAGTGTCTCACTACACCAGAGTGTCTCACTACACCAGAGTGTCTCACTACACCAGAGTGCCTTACCACACCAGAGTGTCTCACTACACCAGTGTCTCACTACACCAGAGTGTGTCACCACACCAGAGTGTCTCACTACACTAGAGTGTCTCACTACACCAGAGTGCCTCACTACACCAGAGTGTCTCACTCCACCAGTGTCTCACTACACCAGAGTGCCTCACTACACCAGTGTCTCACTACACCAGAGTGCCTCACTACACCAGAGTGTCTCACCACACCAGAGTGCCTCACTACACCAGAGTGTCTCACTCCACCAGTGTCTCACCACACCAGAGTTCCTCACTACACCAGAGTGTCTCACTCCACCAGTATCTCACTACACCAGAGTGCCTCACTACACCAGAGTGCCTCACTACACCAGAGTGCCTCACTACACCAGAGTGCCTCACTACACCAGAGTGCCTCACTACACCAGAGGTCCTCACTACACCAGAGTGCCTCACTACACCAGAGTGTCTCACTACACCAGAGTGTCTCACTACACAAGAGTGTCTCACTACACCAGAGTGTCTCACCACACCAGAGTGCCTCACTACACCAGAGTGTCTCACAACACCAGAGTGTCTCACTACCCCAGAGTGTCTCACTGCACCAGAGTGCCTCACTACACCAGAGTGTCTCACTACCCCAGAGTGTCTCACTGCACCAGAGTGCCTCACTACACCAGAGTGTCCCACTACCCCAGAGTGTCTCACTGCACCAGAGTGCCTCACTACACCAGAGTGCCTCGCCTCACCTGAGTTTCTCACTACACCAGAGTGTCTCACTACACCAGAGTGCCTCACTACACCAGAGTGTCTCACCACACCAGAGTGCCTCACTACACCAGAGTGTCTCACTCCACCAGTGTCTCACTACAGCAGAGTGCCTCACTACACCAGACTGCCTCACTACACCAGAGTGCCTCACTACCCCAGAGTGTCTCACTGCACCAGAGTGTCTCGCTGCACCAGAGTGCCTCACTACACCAGAGTGCCTTACTACACCAGAGTGTCTCACTACACCAGAGTGTCTCACGACCCCAGAGTGTCTCACTGCACCAGAGTGCCTCACTAGACCAGAGTGTCTCACTACCCCAGAGTGTCTCACTGCACCAGAGTGCCTCACTACACCAGAGTGTCTCACTACCCCAGAGTGTTTCACTGCACCAGAGTGTCTCACCACACCAGAGTGCCTCACTACACCAGAGTGCCTCACTGCACCAGAGTGCCTCACTACACCAGAGTGTCTCACTGCACCAGAGTGCCTCACTACACCAGAGTGCCTCACTACACCAGAGTGCCTCACTACACCAGAGTGTCTCACTACACCAGAATGTCTCGCTGCACCAGAGTGTCTCACTACAGCAGAGTGCCTCACTACACCAGAGTGCCTCATTACACCTGAGTGCCTCACTACACCAGAGTGTCTCACTACACCAGAGTGTCTCACTACCCCAGAGTGTCTCACTGCACCAGAGTGCCTCACTAGACCAGAGTGTCTCACTACCCCAGAGTGTCTCACTGCACCAGAGTGCCTCACTACACCAGAGTGTCTCACTACCCCAGAGTGTTTCACTGCACCAGAGTGTCTCACCACACCAGAGTGCCTCACTACACCAGAGTGCCTCACTGCACCAGAGTGCCTCACTACACCAGAGTGTCTCACTGCACCAGAGTGCCTCACTACACCAGAGTGCCTCACTACACCAGAGTGCCTCACTACACCAGAGTGTCTCACTACACCAGAGTGTCTCGCTGCACCAGAGTGTCTCACTACAGCAGAGTGCCTCACTACACCAGAGTGCCTCATTACACCCGAGTGCCTCACTACACCAGAGGGTCTCACTACACCAGAGTGTCTCACCACACCAGAGTGCCTCACTACACCAGAGTGCCCCACCACACCAGAGTGCCTCACTACACCAGAGTGCCTCACTGCACCAGAGTGCCTCACTACACCAGAGTGTCTCACTGCACCAGAGTGCCTCACTACACCAGAGTGCCTCACTACACCAGAGTGCCTCACTACACCAGAGTGTCTCACTACACCAGAGTGTCTCACTTCCCCAGAGTGTCTCACTGCACCAGAGTGCCTCACTACACCAGAGTGTCTCACTACCCCAGAGTGTCTCACTGCACCAGAGTGCCTCACTGCACCAGAGTGCCTCACTACCCCAGAGTGTCTCACTGCACCAGAGTGCCTCACTACACCAGAGTGCCTCACTACACCAGAGTGCCTCACTACACCAGAGTGTCTCACTACACCAGAGTGCCTCACTGCACCAGAGTGCCTCACTACACCAGAGTGTTTCACTGCACCAGAGTGCCTCACTACACCAGAGTGCCTCACTACACCAGAGTGCCTCACTACACCAGAGTGTCTCGCTGCACCAGAGTGCCTCACTACACCAGAGTGCCTCACTACACCAGAGTGTCTCACTACACCAGAGTGTCTCACTACCCCAGAGTGTCTTACTACACCAGAGTGCCTCACTGCACCAGAGTGCCTCACTACCCCAGAGTGTCTCACTGCACCAGAGTGCCTCACTACACCAGAGTGCCTCACTACACCAGAGTGCCTCACTACACCAGAGTGTCTCACTACACCAGAGTGCCTCACTGCACCAGAGTGCCTCACTACACCAGAGTGTCTCACTGCACCAGAGTGCCTCACTACACCAGAGTGCCTCACTACACCAGAGTGCCTCACTACACCAGAGTGTCTCACTACACCAGAGTGTCTCGCTGCACCAGAGTGCCTCACTACACCAGAGTGCCTCACTACACCAGAGTGTCTCACTACACCAGAGTGTCTCACTACCCCAGAGTTTCTCACTACACCAGAGTGCCTCACTGCACCAGAGTGCCTCACTACCGCAGAGTGTCTCACTGCACCAGAGTGCCTCACTACACCAGAGTGCCTCACTACACCAGAGTGCCTCACTACACCAGAGTGTTTCACTACACCAGAGTGTCTCACTACCCCAGAGTGTCTCACTACACCAGAGTGCCTCACTACTCCAGAGGGTTCCATTGCGCCAGTAATTGTCACAGTCGTCAGTAAGTAGGGATCACTAAGCTACTGTGCACCTTGTTCTGAGGCGACTGGTCGTCATAGTCGTCAGTAAGTAGGGATCACTTAGTATCAGGGGGTGTGGAGGAGGGGTCGGGAGATGTTTGTTTATTCCTGCACTGAAACTTTGTTATTTGAACCAACCTGATATTCGCTTACCATTGAACAGAGGTTCCCAACCACCCCTTAACAGAACGAACAGTCGACCTCGGCAGCCACACTCCCGCTACCGTCGGTCGACCAGCACTGAACACTGGAGTGTTTGCTATTATTTAGGAGATCACCCTGGTGAGCGTCTGGTTCTGGGAGAGGGGTTCAGCGTCACCTTTGTTCAGGGTTACGGCACACACTGCCTAGTTGTCATGTGTACACACCCCCTCTTGTGCCGCCGTGACTCCCCGCACTCTCCTTACTGTGGGATGATCTCTCAATCCCCCTCAGTTATAGTCCACTATCACCCATGTTATATCCGAGTCTTTCTCTCTCTCTCTCTAGCCAGGAAGCCTCACCAGGACAAGAGCAAAAGCCAGCTAACAAACATAATAGTTAATACATTTAAACATACACAATACACATAAAGGAAATGGTTATAAAACAGTGCAATCACCTCTTAGGCTACTACCAACTGATAACACACTAATGTCACCTTACGTCTCCAACCTATAACTGCACCAGGCTGCTGCTCGGACTTCAGTCCACAGCCTTCTGCTTAGTCCTCCTTAAATGCCAGTGAAGCTCTCTCCAAACGCTTCACACAAGCGACGTGTAGCTCTCTACACATCTCTAAGATTCATTAGGTCCATGAAGTTCCACTTCTCACTGGAAGTCCTACTTCACCTTACAGTATAGCTTGTACTCCTCTGGCACGAAGTTCTCTCACTAACTTCCACCACACAAACATTGTAGCTTTCCCATACAAACGTTGTGGTTCTCCCACACAAACGTTGTAGTTCTCCCTCACAAACGTTGTAGTTCTCCCACACAAACGTTGTAGTTCTCCCACACAAACGTTACAGTTCTCCCACACAAACGTTGTAGTTCTCCCACACAAACGTTGCAGTTCTCCCACACAAACGTTGCAGTTCGCCCTCACAAACGTTGCAGTTCTCTCACACAAACGTTGCAGTTCTCCCACACAAACGTTGCAGTTCTCCCACACAAACGTTGCAGTTCGCCCTCACAAACGTTGCAGTTCTCTCACACAAACGTTGCAGTTCTCCCACACAAACGTTGTAGTTCTCCCACACAAACGTTGCAGTTCTCCCACACAAACGTTGTAGTTCTCCCACACAAACGTTGCAGTTCTTCCACACAAACGTTGCAGTTCTCCCACACAAACGTTGCAGTTCTCCCACACAAACGTTGTGGTTCTCCCACACAAACGTTGTAGTTCTCCCTCACAAACGTTGTAGTTCTCCCACACAAACGTTGCAGTTCTCCCTCACAAACGTTGTAGTTCTCCCACACAAACGTTGCAGTTCTCCCACACAAACGTTGCAGTTCTCCCACACAAACGTTGCAGTTCTCCCTCACAAACGTTGCAGTTCTCCCTCACAAACCGCAGAATTTTGTATCTGGAGGGCGCTCAATCAGCTGCTGCTCCAAGATGTTGTCCTCCTATGAAATCCAACCTGGCCTCTTTTAGACTGCCTCACAGCTCTTCTGCTACTGACTTGAGTACATTAAGTCTTTCCACATAAACGCCTGCCTGATTCCCTCCTCTTGAAGGAGCACACAACTAGGTGGTCCTCCTCTACCAGGAGCTCAACAGAACGCGACATTCCCTCACAACTTCTGTTGCTCAAGTATGGTCAAGATGTCCCGCGAGTCTCACTTCATGTCAGCAAAGTATCGACATCTCATGTTATGTCACTTATTTACATGTTCATCCTCTGCGCAAGCTTTTAAACTATTCACTGACATTTGTCATGTATTTAGAATACATTCATGTATCTACTCTTCCTCTAACTTCTCAATCAGGTCCAGTAGGCGGAATAACTCTAAGACAGTTAGACTCGTTCTTCAGGCTACCTGGGGTCCTAACATTAGCTACATTGTACCATGTTCCGAGGCCAGTGTGGTTGCAACCCACAAGAGTTTGGTGACTCGCACCATCACGAGGCTTCCTAGTGGTCGTCGTGAATAAAGAGAAAGAAGGTTTAGAAGAGGAGAGAAAAGGTGCGCCATAGTCATGACCTATTAAAAAATAGTCATCTTCCAGCATTGAAACAATGAATGAACAATATATATTCTGAATATTATAGTAACCCTTTAACAATGTATAGAAAATTAACACTACAATTTTCCTCTGGCGTTCGTAAGGACAAGCAAATAAATAGCACTTTTATCATCTTAATTGCATTCAAGTCTTAAAGACAAAATTAAATCATATAAAAATTAAATAAATTGTATAAAATAATGAACAGTTTTTAGGACAATTTTAAAATCGCCTAAAATTACTTGAAAGTTTTGTATAAAAGTTAGAAAATAATATAAAATAAAATAAAATACTATTTATATATAAACTTGCGCAATCTTTATCATACAGAATTAGTATTTACAAAATTTTGTAAATTATACTTAATGATTATAGTATATAAAGTCAGGACTGGATTATCACTCATCAGTAATTGGTGATAACTTTGCTACTCTGAACTGAGGTCACATTTGCCGTTATGAGTAATTAACTACTGTGTACCATGTTCTGAGCCCAGAAGTCGTCATTAAGCGGGGATCACTTACCTACTGTGCACTGTGTTATGAGGCCAGTGGTCGTCACACAGTCATCTGTAAGTGGGGATCACTTGGCTACTGTGCACCGTGTTCTGAGGTCACTATTCGTCAGTATGTGGGGATCACTTGGCTACTGTACATAGTATTCTGAGACCAGTGGCCGTCACAGAGTCAGTAAGTTGGGATCAGTTTGCTACTGTGCAGCGTGTTCTGAGGCAAATGGTCATCACACAGTCAAAAGTAAGTAGGGATCACTTAGCTACTGTGCACCTTGTTCTGGGACACTGATCGTCACAGTCATCAGTAAGTAGGGATCACTTAACTACTGTGTACCATGTTCTGAGACCAGTGTGGTTGCAACCCACAGGAGTTTGGTGACTCGGACCATCACGAGGCTTCCTAGTGGTCGTCGTGTATAAAGAGAAAGAAGGTTTAGAAGAGGAGAGAAAGGGTGCGCCTATAGTCATGACCCATCAACAAATGGTCATCTTCCAGCATCGCACTTCTCCAGAAACAATGAATGATCACAATATATTATGAATATTTTAGTTACCCTTAAAAGATATAAAAAAGCACTACTGTGTACCTCCTGAGTGAGGGAGGTCAATCAAATGAATAGCATTTATATCATCTTAATTACAAATAATTTTTAGGCAAAAAATTTATTATATAGAAATTAAAAGTTTTATATAAATTTGTGTAAAGCTTTTAAAAAAGACTTTTAAAATTACTTAGGAAATTATTTTATTTTGTATAAAAAGTAAAATACAAAAAATAATAGAAACTAAAAAATATTTATACATAAACTTTGACATATCTACTCTTAAAGGATGTAAATTGTAAAACAAATTTCAGTATATCAAATAAATATAATAATTAAATATGTGAATTCATTCTCACCCACAAGTATTTGGTGATAGCTTGCCTACTCTGAACTAAGATAACAGTAGTCGGTATGTGTAATTGGCTACTGTGGACCACGTTCTGAGCCCAGTAGTCGTATTAAGTGGAGATCATAAGCTACTGTGTTCTGAGGTCACTGGTCGTCACAGTCATCAGTAAGAAGAGATCACCTAGCTACTGTGCACCGTGTTCCGAAGCCAATGGTCTTCACACAGTCATCAGTAAGTTGGGATTTTTTAGCTACTGTGCACCGTGTTCTCAGACCAGTGGTCGTCACAGTTGTCAGTAAGTAGGGAGTAAAGAGTAGGCGTTCTTCACTACACCATAGTGCCTCACCACACAAGAGTGCCTCACAACACCAGAGTGCCTCACTACACCAGAGTGCCTCACTACACCGGAGTGCCTCACAACACCAGAGTGCCTCACAACACCAGAGTGCTTCACTACACCAGAGTGCCTCACTACACCAGAGTGCCTCACTACACCAAAGTGTATCACAATACCAGAGTGCTTCACTACACCAGAGTGCCTCACTAAACCAGAGTGCCTCACAACACCAGAGTGCTTTACTACACCAGAGTGCCTCACTTCACTAGAGTGCCTCACAGTACACTAGAGTGCCTCACAGTACACCAGAGTGCCTCACAGTACACCAGAGTGCCTCACAGTACACCAAAGTGCTTCACTACACCAGAGTGTCTCCCTACACCAGAGTGCCTCACTCCACCAGAGTGCCTCTCTACACCAGAGTGTCTCACTACACCAGAGTGCCTCAGTACACCAGAGTGTCTCACCACACCAGAGTGCCTCACCACATCAGAGTGCCTCACTACACCAGAGTGCCTCACCAGAGTGTCTCACTACACCAGAGTGCCTCACTACACCAGAGTGCCTCACTACACCAGAGTGCCTCACTACACCAAAGTGTATCACAACACCAGAGTGCTTCACTACACCAGAGTGCCTCACTAAACCAGAGTGCCTAACAACACCAGAGTGCTTTACTACACCAGAGTGCCTCACTTCACTAGAGTGCCTCACGGTACACTAGAGTGCCTCACAGTACACCAGAGTGCCTCACAGTACACCAGAGTGCCTCACAGTACACCAAAGTGCTTCACTACACCAGAGTGTCTCCCTACACCAGAGTGCCTCACTCCACCAGAGTGCCTCTCTACACCAGAGTGTCTCACTACACCAGAGTGCCTCAGTACACCAGAGTGTCTCACCACACCAGAGTGCCTCACCACATCAGAGTGCCTCACTACACCAGAGTGCCTCACCAGAGTGTCTCACTACACCAGAGTGCCTCACTACACCAGAGTGCCTCACTACACCAGAGTGCCTCACTACACCAAAGTGTATCACAACACCAGAGTGCTTCACTACACCAGAGTGCCTCACTAAACCAGAGTGCCTCACAACACCAGAGTGCTTTACTACACCAGAGTGCCTCACTTCACTAGAGTGCCTCACAGTACACTAGAGTGCCTCACAGTACACCAGAGTGCCTCACAGTACACCAGAGTGCCTCACAGTACACCAAAGTGCTTCACTACACCAGAGTGTCTCCCTACACCAGAGTGCCTCACTCCACCAGAGTGCCTCTCTACACCAGAGTGTCTCACTACACCAGAGTGCCTCAGTACACCAGAGTGTCTCACCACACCAGAGTGCCTCACCACATAAGAGTGCCTCACTACACCAGAGTGCCTCACCAGAGTGTCTCACTACACCAGAGTGCCTCACTACACCAGAGTGCCTCACTACACCAGAGTGCCTCACTACACCAAAGTGTATCACAACACCAGAGTGCTTCACTACACCAGAGTGCCTCACTAAACCAGAGTGCCTAACAACACCAGAGTGCTTAACTACACCAGAGTGCCTCACTTCACTAGAGTGCCTCACAGTACACTAGAGTGCCTCACAGTACACCAGAGTGCCTCACAGTACACCAGAGTGCCTCACAGTACACCAAAGTGCTTCACTACACCAGAGTGTCTCCCTACACCAGAGTGCCTCACTCCACCAGAGTGCCTCTCTACACCAGAGTGTCTCACTACACCAGAGTGCCTCAGTACACCAGAGTGTCTCACCACACCAGAGTGCCTCACCACATCAGAGTGCCTCACTACACCAGAGTGCCTCACCAGAGTGTCTCACTACACCAGAGTGCCTCACTACACCAGAGTGCCTCACTACACCAGAGTGCCTCACTACACCAAAGTGTATCACAACACCAGAGTGCTTCACTACACCAGAGTGCCTCACTAAACCAGTGTGCCTCACAACACCAGAGTGCTTTACTACACCAGAGTGTCTCACTTCACTAGAGTGCCTCACAGTACACTAGAGTGCCTCACAGTACACCAGAGTGCCTCACAGTACACCAGAGTGCCTCACAGTACACCAAAGTGCTTCACTACACCAGAGTGTCTCCCTACACCAGAGTGCCTCACTCCACCAGAGTGCCTCTCTACACCAGAGTGTCTCACTACACCAGAGTGCCTCAGTACACCAGAGTGTCTCACCACACCAGAGTGCCTCACCACATCAGAGTGCCTCACTACACCAGAGTGCCTCACCAGAGTGTCTCACTACACCAGAGTGCCTCACTACACCAGAGTGCTTCACTACACCAGAGTGCCTCACTACACCAAAGTGTATCACAACACCAGAGTGCTTCACTACACCAGAGTGCCTCACTAAACCAGAGTGCCTCACAACACCAGAGTGCTTTACTACACCAGAGTGCCTCACTTCACTAGAGTGCCTCACAGTACACTAGAGTGCCTCACAGTACACCAGAGTGCCTCACAGTACACCAGAGTGCCTCACAGTACACCAAAGTGCTTCACTACACCAGATTGTCTCCCTACACCAGACTACACCAAAGTGCCTCACCACACCAGAGTGCCTCACCACACCAAAGTTCCTCACAACGCCAGAGTGCCTCGCAACGCCAGAGTGCCTCACCACACCAGAGTGCCTTACAACGCCTGATTGTCTTAAAACGCCAGAGTGCCTCACCACACCAAAGTGTCTCACCACACCAGAGTGTCTCACCACGCCAGAGTGCCTCACCACACCAGAGTGCCTCACTACACCAGAGTGCCTCACCAGAGTGTCTCACTACACCAGAGTGCCTCACTACACCAGAGTGCCTCACTACACCAGAGTGCCTCACTACACCAAAGTGTATCACAACACCAGAGTGCTTCACTACACCAGAGTGCCTCACTAAACCAGAGTGCCTCACAACACCAGAGTGCTTTACTACACCAGAGTGTCTCACTTCACTAGAGTGCCTCACAGTACACTAGAGTGCCTCACAGTACACCAGAGTGCCTCACAGTACACCAGAGTGCCTCACAGTACACCAAAGTGCTTCACTACACCAGAGTGTCTCCCTACACCAGAGTGCCTCACTCCACCAGAGTGCCTCTCTACACCAGAGTGTCTCACTACACCAGAGTGCCTCAGTACACCAGAGTGTCTCACCACACCAGAGTGCCTCACCACATCAGAGTGCCTCACTACACCAGAGTGCCTCACCAGAGTGTCTCACTACACCAGAGTGCCTCACTACACCAGAGTGCTTCACTACACCAGAGTGCCTCACTACACCAAAGTGTATCACAACACCAGAGTGCTTCACTACACCAGAGTGCCTCACTAAACCAGAGTGCCTCACAACACCAGAGTGCTTTACTACACCAGAGTGCCTCACTTCACTAGAGTGCCTCACAGTACACTAGAGTGCCTCACAGTACACCAGAGTGCCTCACAGTACACCAGAGTGCCTCACAGTACACCAAAGTGCTTCACTACACCAGAGTGTCTCCCTACACCAGACTACACCAAAGTGCCTCACCACACCAGAGTGCCTCACCACACTAAAGTTCCTCACAACGCCAGAGTGCCTCGCAACGCCAGAGTGCCTCACCACACCAGAGTGCCTTACAACGCCTGATTGTCTTAAAACGCCAGAGTGCCTCACCACACCAAAGTGTCTCACCACACCAGAGTGTCTCACCACGCCAGAGTGCCTCACCACACCAGAGTGCCTCACAACGCCAGAGTGTCTTAAAACGCCAGAGTGCCTCACCACACCAGAGTGCCTCACTACACCAGAGTGCCTCACTGCCCCAGAGTGCCTCACAGTACACCAGATTGCCTCACAGTACACCAGAGTGCCTCACGGTACACCAGAGTGCTTCACTACACCAGAGTGTCTCACTACGCCAGAGTGCCTCACTACACCAGAGTGCCTCATTACACCAGAGTGCCTCACAGTACACCAGAGTGCCTCACAGTACACCAGAGTGCCTCACAGTACACCAGAGTGCCTCACAGTATACCAGAGTGCCTCACAGTACACCAGAGTGCTTCACTACACCGGGGTGTCTCACTACACCAGCGTGCCTCACTACCCCAGAGTGCCTCACTACACCAGAGTGCCTCACTACACCAGAGTGTCTCACTACACCAGAGTGTCTCACTACCCCAGAGTGTCTCACTACCCCAGAGTGTCTCACTACCCCAGAGTGTCTCACTACCCCAAAGTGTCTCACTACCCCAGAGGGTCTCACTACCCCAGAGTGTCTCACTACCCCAGAGTGTCTCCTACACCAGAGTGTCTCACTACACCAGAGTGTCTCACTACACCAGAGTGTCTCACTACACCAGAGTGCCTCACTACACCAGAGTGCCTCACTACACCAGAGTGTCTCATTACACCAGAGTGTCTCACTACACCAGAGTGCCTCACTACGCCAGAGTGCCTCACTACGCCAGAGTGCCTCACTCCGCCAGAGTGTCTCACTACGCCAGAGTGTCTCACAACACCAAAGTGTCTCACTACACCAGGGTGTCTCACTACACCAGAGTGTCTCACTACACCAGAGTGCCTGACTACAGCAGAGTGCCTCACTACACCAGAGTGCCTCACCACACCAGAGTGCTTCACCACACCAGAGTGTCTCACTGTTACGGACCCGAGCCCAGCGTCCGAGCACGGAGCAGTGACGACCGCGCCATCTGTGGGTCAGCTCCCGAAACCCCCTCCAAATGGACGACGCCATCTAGTGAGGACAGGATATACCGGCCACAGGGGCTGGTTTCCCGTCCTGATCAGCTCATAACATAGCCGCGGCTGACCTCTGGTGAGGTGACGCTTACACAGCAACGCCATCTATGGAGTGGATAAGTGGGCGTTTGTGTCTAAGCCTGTAAGTGAGGTGCCCTAGAGTGTAACTAGTACTGATGACGTGTCTGATTACAGAGTCGACCTGGGACTGCTGTATTGGACGTTGGATCAGTCTACCCAAGGCAGCCGTAGTATTTAACACTCACCACACCAGAGTGCCTCACCACACCAGAGTGCCTCACCCCACCAGAGTGCCTCACCCCACCAGAGTGCCTCACCCCACCAGAGTGCCTCACCCCACCAGAGTGCCTCACCCCACCAGAGTGCCTCACCAGACCAGAGTGCCTCACCAGACCAGAGTGCCTCACCAGACCAGAGTGCCTCACCAGACCAGAGTGCCTCACCAGACCAGAGTGCCTCACCAGACCAGAGTGCCTCACCAGACCAGAGTGCCTCACCAGACCAGAGTGCCTCACCAGACCAGAGTGCCTCACCAGACCAGAGTGCCTCACCAGACCAGAGTGCCTCACCAGACCAGAGTGCCTCACCACACCAGAGTGTCTCACCACACCAGAGTGTCTCACCACACCAGAGTGTCTCACCACACCCGAGGGCCTCACTACACCCGAGGGCCTCATGCCACCCCAGTTGTCGTCACACAGTCATCAATATGTGGTAATTACTTAGCTACTATGTACCGTGTTTTGAGGCCAGTGATCGTCACAGTTGTCAGTAAGTGGGGTTTACTTGGCTACTATGTATTGTGTTCTAAGGCCACAGGTCGTCACAGTCATCAGTAAGTGGGGATCACTTAGTTACTGTGTACCGTGTTTTGAGGTCACAGTCGTAAGTATGGATCACTTAGCAACGGTGTACGGTGTTCTGAGACCAGTGTGGTTGCAACCCACAATAGTTTGGTGACTCGCACCATCACCAGGCTTCCTAGTGGTCGTCGTGTATAAAGAGAAAGAAGGTTTAGAAGAGAAGAGAAAGGGTGCGCCTATAGTCATGACCCATCAACAAATGGTCATCTTCCTGCATCGTACTTCTCTCGAAATAATTAATGAACACTATATATTGTGAATACAATTGTCACCCATAAGAGATTGATAAAAAACCAACCCTACTGTCCTCCTCAAGAGTGACGGAGCGCAACTATATAAATAGCATTTATATCTTCTTAATAACAATCAATTGAGTCAAAATATTATTTTGTATCAAAAATTAAATAGCATATATAAAATAATATTTTTTTGTTTTAGAAAGCATTTTAAAATAATTTAAATAATTTTGTATAAAAACTGGAAAAAAATAAAAAATAAGATATTTATATTAAAATTTGCGTTGTAAGCTGATTTGTTGTTCACAAAATTTTGCGTATAGTACTTATTATACGATTGTTAAATGAACAATTTATTGTGGCTTTGCTACCCTAAACTGAGATCACAGTCTACGATATGCGTAATTATCTACTGTGTACTACGTTCTGAGCCCATTAGTCGTCAATAAGTGGGGGATCACTTAACTACTGTGCACCGTGTTCTGAGGCCAATGGTCGTCACAGTCGTCAATAAGTAGGAATCACTTAGATACTGTGCACTGTGTTTTGAGGTCTCTGTCATCAGTAAGTATGGATCTCTTGGTTACTGTAAAACGTATTCTCAGGGTAGTGGTCGTCACACAGTCATCAGTAAGTGGGTATCAGTTAGCAACTGTGTACCGTGTTCTGAGACCAGTGTTGTTGCAACCCACACGAGTTTGGTGACTCGCACCATCACGAGGCTTCCTAGTGGTCGTCGTGTATTAAGAGAAAGAAGGTTTAGAAGAGGAGAGAAAGGGTGCGCCTATAGTCATGACCCATCAACAAATGGTCTTCTCCTAGCATCTCTTGAAACAATGGATGGACATATTATATTGTGAATATTATAGTCACCCTTTAAAGATGGATAAAAAACCAGAACTAGAGTATACCTCTCATGTTGGGGAGGACAAGCAAATAAACAGCATTTATATCTTGTTAATTACGATCATTTGTTAAGCGAAAAAATCTCTTAACAAATTAAAAATCATATTTAATACATTATAAAGTTTTAATTTTTTTTAAATTCATTAAATACGTTATTGAGTTTATATAAAAAATGACAATATGTTTTGAAAATAAAATAAAAAAAATTTGTATTAAAAAATTTGTTTACTATATTATTAACATAAAATTTTGTTTGTAGTGCCTAGTAACAATAGTAGTAAATATACGGATTGGATTCTACCTCATCAATAATTGGTGATAACTTGGGTATTCTGAACTGAGATCACAGACGTCGGCATGAGTCATTAACTACTGTGCACCTTGTTCTGAGGCCACTGGTTGTCACAGTTGTCAGTAGATGGGGGTCACTTAGATACTGTGCACCGTGTTCTGAGGCCAGTAGGCGTCACTGTTGTCAGTATGCAGGGGTCACTTAGCTACTGTGTACCGTGTTATGAGGCCAGTGGTCGTCACACAGTTGTCAGAAAGTGGAGCTCATTTAGCTACCATGTTCCGTGTTTTTAGGCCACTTTTCGTCACGGTCGTCAGTAAGTGGGGATCACTTAACAAATGTACACCTTGTTCTGAGGCCACTGGTCGTCACAGTCGTAAGTAAGTAGTGATCACTTAGCTACTGTGTACTATGTTCTGATGCCACTGGTCGTCACTGTCATCAGTAAGTGTTGATCATTTAGCTATTGTGCACCTGTTTCTGAGACAACTGGTCGTCACACAGTCATAAGTAGGTTGTGATCATTTAACAGTCTCCGTGGTGTAGTGGTAAGACACTCGCCTGGCGTTCAGCGAGCGCTATGTCATGGGTTCGTATCCTGGCCGGGGAGGATTTACTGGGCGCAAATCCTTAACTGTAGCCTCTGTTTAACGCAACAGTAAAATGTGTACTTGGATGAAAAAACGATTCTTCGCGGCAGGGGATCGTATTCCAGGGACCTGCCCGAAACGCTACGCGTACTAGTGGCTGTACAAGAATGTAACAACTCTTGTATATATCTAAAAAAAAAAAAAAAACTACTGTGCACCGTGTTTTGAGGTCAGTGATCGTCACAGTTGTCAGTAATTGGAATCACTTTGCTACTGTGCACCGTGTTCTGAAGCCAGTGATTGCCACAGAGTCAGTAAGTAGGGATCACTGAGCTACTGTGCACCGTGTTCTGAGGCCACTGCTCGTGACAATCGTCAGTAAGTGAGGATCACTTAGGTACTGTGCTCCTTGTTCTGAGGCCACAGTCGTAAGTAAGTAGTCATCACTTAGCTACTGTGTTCTGAGACCAGTTTAGTTGCAACCCACAATAGGTTGGTGACTCGCACCATCACGAGGCTTCCTAGTGGTCGTCGTGTATAAAGAAAAAGAAGGTTTAGAAGAGGAGAGAAAGGGTGCGCCTATAGTCATGACCCATCAACAAATGGTCATCTTCCAGCACCTCTCTCGAAATAATGAACATAATATATTGTTAATATTATAGTCACCCTTAAAAGATTTATAAAAAAACAGCCCTACAGTCTCTCTCACGTGTGATAGAGCACAAGCAAATAAATAGCATTTATATCTTCTTAATTACAATCAATTTTTAACTAATATATTATTTAATATCCAAAATTAAATAGCATATATAAAATAATGTACGGTTTTAAAGATATTTTATAAACCTTATTAATTTTTTGCTAGTTTTGTATAAAAACTAAAAAAAAAGCATTAAAGAGAATGAAAAGTATTTATATATAAACGTATGTGTAATTATTAACATATAATTACTTTCAGTAAAATATTAAATATAGTACCTAATATATATGATTGTCGCATGAATAAATTGTGATAACTTTGCTACTCTGAGATGATAATAGTCGGTATGTGTAACTATCTACTGTGTACCACGTTCTGAACCCAGTAGTCGTCATCAAGTGGGGGATCACTTAATTACTGTATACCGTGTTCTGAGACCACTGGTCGTCACAGTCGTCAGTCAGAAGGAATCACTTTGCTACTGTGCACCTTGTTCTGAGGCCACTGATCGTCACAGTCGTCAATAAGACGGAATCAAGTAGCTACTGTGCACCGTGTTCTGAGGTTACTGTCATCAGTAAGTAGCGATCTCTTAGCTACTGTGCACTGTGTTCTAAGGTCACTGTCATCAGTAAGTAGTGATCTCTTAGCTACTGTGCACCGTGTTCTGATGCCAGTAGTCGTTACAGTCGATAGTAAGTGAGAATCACTTAGCTACTGTGTGTTGCGTACCTCTATAAGATACGTAATTGAATAAATTAATTTGTTCTTATATATGCATTGCGTATAATATGATTATATATTTCATTACCTGTATGTGAGTTAGGTGTTTATATATTTCATTGCTGGTATGAGTTATATATTATATGTTGGAATAGGCCCAACTTTACCCACCGTGGGAACGGTTATATTTTCTTTGTTTGCTCATGGCTGATTCCGTGGGAAAAGTGGTTTGTAATGATCATAAGTGGGTAACAGTATGTGAATCTATAAGTGTTTGAACATTAGGGGGCAACTGCCCGTGAGAAGTTTAGTTGTTGGGGAGCGTTGCCCACATTTCCCTCTGTTGTTTTATTTTAATTACTGCATGTATTAATAATTACATTACCTCTGTTATGCATGTTAATCTGAGCATTAATTAAGTTAGTTAAAGATTACTCTTGTCACAATATATTGCTCCATGTAAGTTAAATTAATACTCTTTAAGTTTGGCAATTTTTCGCGGGGCAGAAGTAATGATTTTGACTCCCGTCGCTAAAGTAGTCAGTGGCTAGCACGAACCAGGAGGAATAACATCTTTGGAGATAAGTCTGTTAACATTTGTGTTTTGCCATAATATATTATATTATAGGAGAGACAGTATTTGTGATTTTGCTTTATAAGTGATCTTGTCCATCTGTAATTTATATAATATTGAGAATAATATTGTTAATATATATTAAAACTTTATATTTCTTCAGTCCTAAGGGAGAAATACTTTAATTCTTTGCCTGTGCCAATCATGTGGTTACACTGGTGACCCGCTCTAGAGAACAGCATTTTGTAGTTGGACCTAGACATTTAAGGTCATGCTGTTGTCAGGGTTTCGAGCCGTGACGTACGATTGGTAACACTGTGCACCTTGTTTTGAGGCCACTGGTCGTCACAGTCGTCAGTAAGTGATGTACAGATTCCTGAGCCTACTGGGCTCTGTCATTGTTACGAACCCGGATCCAGCGTCCGAGCCCGGAGCAGTGACGACCGCGCCATCTGTGGGTCAGCTCCCGAAACCCCCTCCACACAGACGACGACACCTGGTGAGGACGACGTGTACTGGCCTCGAGGGCCAGTTTCCAGTCTGGTTCAGCGCTCAACACAGCCGCTGCTGACCTCTGGTGAGGTGGTGCTCAGACACCAGCGCCATCTATGGAGTGGATAGGTGGGCGTTTGTGTCTGAGCCTGTAAGTGAGGTGCCTTAGTGTGTCCCAGTTATTGATGACGTGTCTGTTTACAGAGTCGACCTGGGACTGCTGTGATGGAAGTTGAGTCAGTCTACCCAAGGCAGCCGTCTCCATACCTTGTGCTTTGCTGCAGCAGCTGTGAAGTCGTCCCCCGGAAGAACACTGTGGTGTTACTCTGCCATTGGAGTGGCAGTAGAAGGATTACCCGGGACCGACTGCTGGAGACGATTATCCACTGGGGTATTGAGGACAGGAGAGTGATTTGTGGTATCACACGAGGCTCCTGTCTAGGGCGTTACCCTTATATCGTTCGTGGAGTGGCCTGACCAGCCTTGCTGATCCGGAACCTGCCAGCAGACCGGCTGGACTTGTGGTTGACGGCCTCCACGGCGGTGCCCCCAGTGGAACTGTGTTTTGGCTGGCCTGTGTCTTGGGTAGACTCAGCTTGGTCGAAAGATTCGTCAAGAGACCACGAGGATCAAGAGCACCGAGGATTTAGCACCGAGAGCTTGTATCCAGAGTCTTCAACAGAAGACAATTGTGTATTTCCCCTGTACAGTGTTAATACCCCTCCCCCTGTGCACTCTTTTATATATATATATTTTGGTGATGGTAACAATTATAGTCTTAAGTTCTTAACTTTCTTTCCCTTCCCCCTCTAAGTTTCTTGCGTCACGGATCACATCCCTTGAAAGCCACTACTGGCTTGGGGTCGGATACAACTTCCTCTAACAACATCAGAGTAAGGACCCCGTTGCGTCCCGAGAGGGCCGTAACAGTCATATCTTCTTTTGAAACTGTGTATGGAGTCAGCCTCCATCACACCACTTCCTAGTGCATACCATTTATTAACTACTCTGACACTAAAAAAGTTCTTTCTAATGTCTATGTGGTTCATTTGGGTACTCAGCTTCCACCTGTGTCCCCTTGTGGGTGTACCACCCATGTTACATAATCCATCCTTGTCTACCCTGTCAATTCCCTGAGAATTTTGTATTTGGTGACCATATCTTCCCTAGCTCTTCTGTCCTCCAGCGACGTGAGGTGCGGTTCACGTAGTCTGTCCTCATAACTCATGCCTCTTAGTTCTGGGACTAGATGAACTTTTTCCAGCTTTGTCTTGTGCTTGACTAGATACGGGCTCCATGCTGAGGCTGTTGGAAATTTCCAACACTAATACAATACTATTGTATTATAATAAATCAGTATCATTATGTACTAACTACAGTAGTCACTAAAACTTACTAACAGTAATGTTCACATAAACTAACCATTATATCAACATATGGATGCTGGAATTCTTACGAAACCAAGCACCAGTATTGCGTCAGATTATATCTAGTTAAACACATTTATAGCCAGTGTACTAGAGAATTGAATGTGATTCTCTAAAATCATCAGTATTCCGTGTGATAATTATTTATGGATAACATAACTCCCAAATAATTCTAAATGAAGAGTTTTTATTTACAATTGTTATCAAGCAATAGTTTTTCTGTCACTCGTGAATGCCATGGAGAAAACTAAAATCTTCTCCATTTCTCGTTTACCACCATAAGACGAGAAAGCAATAATATTTAAATCCCTAGAATCACAACCCAGTCTTTATTAAAGTATTTCAATCACAATTGCGCGAAATAGTATTATTCGTGATAAATAATTTCTGTGGTGAATGCGGGACGCGGGTTGAGGGAGGATGAGACGCCATTGTGTGTGTGTGTGAGACGAGCTCGTGTTGCGGAGTGAGCTGTTCAATTGCTCAAAACCAACTACGATAACAAGAAGAGAACTATTACTGTCTTAGTTAAAAAGTTGCTAGATTTACCATCTGCTAATAATTCTACCGATTCTCTCCAAACTTTCAGGCTAGTTAGAATCTTTGCTCAAGGCCTTAAGCCTTAAAGTCCAAATTCAGACAGCTGAATGGATGACCAAAGTAGTTGTTAGGCGAAAATTGCCAAGAGAAACTTTAGATAAATTGTGTACTATGTACAATAAAACTTTTCTGACCTTGAAAGAAATTACAGAAGGTCTACATACCTTAGTCGAAAGACAAAGAGCCAACCAAGATGGGAAAAGTGTTTCAAACTTTTCTACTAGCTCCCATCGTAATTCCCCTCTTTATGACACTTCAGTCAAACCCAAAACGACTTTAAATAAGTCTAATAAATTTAAACCTAGGACTGCTCCATCCACTGGAAAGGGGAGTGGTAATGTAGGTACTTATTCAGTATCTCCTGATGTAACCAATGACTTGTCTGCTAAAGAGACAAAGTCAACCAGAGAGAGAAGGTGTCTGTTCTGTAGTCAAGAACATGCCACCTACCAATGCACTGTTTATCCTAACTTTAATACCAGGATTAAACGGTTACAAGATATACACAGGTGCACCAAGTGCATGGGCTCTCATGATCCCAGTAAATGTGTAGTGCAACTACGTTCATACAGTAGATGCAACAAAGGTATACATCATTATGCCTTATGTAGAAAAACTTCTACCCAATCCATGACAACTGGGGAGAATTCTACGAATTCTACCACAGTACAATATTGCAAGGTACATCAAGAAATATATGTACTTGCTACTGAGTCAGGCAATAATACTACTCTGCCTACAGCTCAACTCAAATTAATTAACAGGAAATCTAGAGTTAACACTAGAGGTCTTTTTGACCAAGGATCACAGAAAACCTTCATCACACAAGAATTAGTCGAGCAGTTAAATTTAAAACCTGCCAAAAGTGTGAGATTGAATATTTCTGGTTTCTTGACTAATAGTGGACCTCGTGAATACCAAGTAGTTAAGGTATTAGTGAGACTTGGATCTTCCACTAGTCCAATACAAGCGGTAGTAGTAGACAAACTTCCTACAGACCTGAAGGTCACAGGGTTAGCTCGCACTGCGAAATATCTTAAACGAAACCGCATGAGGCTAGCAGACTACAAAATAAATTCTGACTGCCTCACTGATGTTGGAATACTTATAGGCGCTGACCATTATTATAAATTTATAACGGGATGCACCAGACAACACGGAATGAATTTGTTGTCATCTGCTGGAGGCAAGTTGCTTACAGGACCGGTGCTTTTCAGACAAAATCCGACGTCCACAAACCAACAATCTAATAACATAATAGTGGCGTGACTAGGCTTGGAACAGTCACCCCTACGTTTCAGAGAAATATCTGAAGATAATGAGTCTGATCCACCTGTACATCGTCTGTGGGATTTAGACACTTTAGGTATTGTCCCTGAACAACCAAGCCCTGATGATATGTGGACTTACCAGCAATATCTGGATACAGTTGTCTATAAAGATAAACAATACTGGGTGAGACTACCATGGAAGTTGAATCATCCACAACTTCCAGTTAATTATTTCATGGCAGCCTCACAATTACAATCTCAATTAATACGGCTGAAGAAGCAGCCAGACAAACTGAACATGTATCATCAACTAATCCAACAACAACTCAACAGTAAATTTATCGAGGTTGTTGATAATGATGACCGAAAAATAGGTCACTATTTACCCCATCACGCTGTGGTGAAAGATTCATTGACAACACCAATACGTATTGTCTTCAACTGTAGTGCTAAAGTGAAGCCAAACAGCGTGTCTTTGAATGAATGTCTCCAAACGGGACCTAGCCTAACACAAAGGCTACATGATGTGCTATTACGATTCCGTACTGGTATTTTTGCTTATACTGCTGATATCAGTAAAGCTTTCCTTAGAGTAGGCTTACAAGAAGAGGATCGTAATTACACCAAGTTTCTCTGGATTAAGGACCCACTGGATCCTAACAGTGATATCATAACTTATCGTTTTCCCTCAGTGCTATTCGGGGCGACTTCCTCCCCGTTTCTACTTCAAGCAACATTAGATACACATTTGAGTAAGCCAAATAGCCCTTATAAGGCAGAAATCTGTGACAACTTGTATGTCGATAATTTCCAGGGAACTACAAATGATCAATCCAATTTGGTAGAAATCTACCATGAGGCTAACCGTGAGTTATTAGGAGCCAATATGCCACTACAATCATGAGCCTCAAATAATAAATCATTAAGCCAGATAATTGAGAAAGAGTTTCCAGGTTATCAGGTGCCTAATCAATTAAAAGTTCTGGGTGTGGAATGGAACACAAGTACTGACGAGATGAATGTCAAGTCAGTACAAACCGATAATTCATCCCTTACCATGAGAAAATTACTCTCGTATGTCAGTCAACCATTTGACCCTTTAGGCTTACTTAGTCCTATATTAATAAGGGGCAAACTCTTAATGCAGGAATGCTGGCAGAAACATATGGGATGGGATGATCCGTTGCCAATTGAGTTGCAAGATAAATGGCAGATACTCACAACGGATTTCAATCAGTTAGGTGTTTTGAAATTTCCTCGTAATGCTTCAGGACAAAATTTGCCCACAAATTTGCACGTTTTTCGCGATGCCTCTGGCAAAGCATATGGCGCTGTAGCCTACTTAGTCAATAGTGTACAATCAGTTTTGCTCACATCTAAAGCAAGAGTTGCTCCCATTAAGAAGAGATCTTTACCTCAAATGGAGTTAACTGCATTGCTGGTGGGAGTAAGATTAGCTCATTGCCTGACCAAGACACTCAATAATATCCACTTTCGTGAAATCGTCGTGTGGTCAGACAATGAGGCAGTCTTACAATGGGTAAGCAATAACAACAATAAAATTCCCTACGTTAGTAATCGTGTTAGAGAAATTCATGAATTATCTGCTGGATATAAATTCAGACATGTTCCCACGAAGGACAATCCCGCAGATTACTTATCTCGAGGATTAACATTAAAACAACTTATCAAGTCTTCGATGTGGTTTAATGGACCTTCATGGCTTGTTAGTGGTCAGTGGCCCAAACTAAAGCCACAAGTCATAGTGACCAATATCACTACTCCCATGAAAGACCCAGAACCTCATCGAATCTCAGTTATTAATCCTCACAATTATTCCAACTTGAGTAAGTTATTAAGAGTAACAGCACATGTGTTTGACTTTCTTGCTAAGATAGGAATCAGACATAAGTTTCCCAATCCTATCCTCTACTGGATCAAACGTGCACAGCAAGAGACATATGGAAGTGAATATGAAAATCTTCCAGATAAATTAACCAAGTCTCTAGGTATCTGGTATGATGCCAACACTCATAATATATTAAGGTGTGGAGGACGTTTGCTTCATGCAAAAATTGATTTGGATACAAAGAATCCGATCCTTCTACCACGTCACCACATCATTACCAAACTTCTAGTTTTACATCACCATCAATATGGTACATTGCATGGTGGAGTCTTAGACACTCTCACCGACCTTAGGCAGAAATATTGGCTTCCTCAAGGTCGTCAAACAGTCAAATCAATTATTAAGTTCTGTGTAATCTGCAAAAAATATGACGCTCGAGTGTGTCCTTACCCAGGACCTCCACCACTTCCTGAAGAAAGAGTAGTTCATCTTCGTCCCTTTGAGACCACTGGTGTCGATTACACAGGAGCCTTGCTTCTCACTGGCAATCCAGATAAGTTACCAGTGAAAGCTTATATTTGCCTCTTCACATGTGCTACCACACGAGGCGTACATCTAGAAGTGACTTCGGACATGAGTGCTGAAGCCTTCATCCAAGCTTTTCGTAGATTTGCAGCTCGCAGATCCTGTCCCAAACTAATGATATCGGACAATGGTTTAAATTTTGTAGCAGGAGAAGCCTGTCTACGAGAGGTATGGAATCATCCAGAAGTGCATTCAGTCCTGCAGAGACGACAATGCCACTGGAAATTTATCGCTCCTAGAGCCCCCTGGCAAGGTGGGTTCTACGAACGTATGATAAGAACTGTCAAGAAGTGTTTAAGGAAGACCTTACATCGACAGAAAATTAGTTACTCCGAACTCCAAACACTTGTCGTGGAAATTGAGGCGCGAGTCAACAATCGCCCATTAACATACCTATCAGATGATTTCTCACAGAGAGAACCTCTGAGTCTCTCACACTTAATACATGGAGGCCTGCTGAGCCCTCTAATACCCTTGGCAGAAGAGGACCCCGTCGACCCTTCACATGTAACCAGGAGTGACTTCGTAGAAAGTTACCAACATCTCTCAAGAGTAATTGAAAGGTGGAATGAGGTGTGGACTCGAGAGTACCTCACAGCTCTACGAGAGTACCACTACGGAGCTTCGAGTCCCTATAATAAAGTACAACTTAAACCAGGAGACCTAGTATTGGTTGACTGTGATGGACCAAGGTCAGAGTGGCCTATAGGCAAAATTGTTGCTATCCACCCAGATCACCAAGGCATCCTGAGAGTAGTAAAGGTTTTGTGCCGAGGCAACACTACCCTAAAAACCTTAGAGAAGTTGGTACCTCTCGAATTAGCAGAACGAGAGTGTTTATCAGAACCAGCTTCACCAACAGTTTCCGAGGACAACAATTCTGATCCACCGAACAACCGCCCCACTAGAGCTGCTGCTCAACAATGCAAACGGAAACTACAAGCCTATTATAGCTCCGACCA
Source organism: Procambarus clarkii (assembly GCF_040958095.1). Lineage (NCBI taxonomy): Eukaryota > Metazoa > Arthropoda > Malacostraca > Decapoda > Cambaridae > Procambarus > Procambarus clarkii. Next base: position 49,038,481 of record NC_091152.1, on the reverse strand, counting down.
AGAGCAAAAAATTTCCCATCCAATTTGAGTAATCATGATGATACTGTGTTGTGATGTCAAGTAACAAATCGTTACAAGTCACAATGACCCAGAACATTCTCATCACAGTGGATTCTCAGTTACTTTAAATTGTATGATTTATTTCTTAATTTGTTGTATAGGCTATTAATAATAACATTATTTCGTCTAGAGTATCTGAGAGTTTACAAGACTTTAAGACTTAGTAACATAAACATTACATGTCATAGCGACACCAGTCCCAGAGTTTATTGTAGGCTTTATTAGTCATTAACTTTAGATGATTCACAATAACATGTTCCATTCAACATGAATTTCTTTGCAAGACTTAAGTTTCTTGTATGTCCTTGACAATTACGGGACATCTGTTATGTGTGTACTAACATCAATACTAACTTCGGGATAGGTATGTCAGTACTCAACATTGCACTGCGACCCGAGAAATCTCCCCCCGGAGTTATGTTGGAAATTTCCAACACTAATACAATACTATTGTATTATAATAAACCAGTATCATTATGTACTAACTACAGTAGTCACTAAAACTTACTAACAGTAATGTTCACATAAACTAACCATTATATCTACATATGGATGCTGGAATTCTTACGAAACCAAGCACCAGTATTGCGTCAGATTATATCTAGTTAAACACATTTATAGCTAGTGTACTAGAGAATTGAATGTGATTCTCTAAAATCATCAGTATTCCATGTGATAATTATTTATGTATAACATAACTCCCAAATAATTCTAAATCGGGAGTTTTTAGTTACAATTGTTATCAAGTAATAGTTTTTCTGTCACGCGTGAATGCCATGGAGAAAACTAAAATCTTCTCCATTTCTCGTTTACCACCATAAGACGAGAAAGCAATAATATTTAAATCCCTAGAATCACAACCCAGTCTTTATTAAAATATTTCAATCACAATTGCGCGAAATAGTATTATTCGTGATAAATAATTTCTGTGGTGAATGCGGCACGCGGGTTGAGGGAGGATGAGACGCCATTGTGTGTGTGTGTGGCGAGCTCATGTTGCGGAGTGAGCAACGAGAGCATACGTATTTGGACAGAAAGTCGAGGTGTCAGAGTCTGAGACACGTGACGTTGGGATTATCAGCAAGAATTACACTGGTACTCAACCTAGAACGAATAATTATTCTTCTACGTGATCTACAGTGCTCGGTCAAATAATAACGCGTCGATATTCAAGCCAAATTCTCAACCACGTGTACAACATTGTGGAAATTTGAGACTGAGACGCGATACCGGCAGACTTCAGCATACACTGCACCCGTTGATAAGTATATATTTCTTTCTTGATGCATCATTAGAGATTGTATATTTCGTGGGCAGTTTGTCGTTACGTCGAAAGCCGACTAAAAATCCAACGTTAGTACCGCACTAATTTTTATTTCCTATTTCATAAATATTGAGATTTAAGTAGCCTAGTTCAATGCTACGTAATATCCTTTAAATTACAGCTCGTATGTGAGGAGTCAACGAGCCGTTAACTACATTCGTGTTATTCACCTCTAAGGGCTTCTATGTTGAGATGCTGAGATCACGAGGACGAGACGCGAACGATGTCATAGAAATCGTCTTAAAGCTAAGATTTTTTGTACACATTTAATTTCACCAATTTATTCTACATGTTCATGATATTATCAAATTGAATACTTGTCATGTGAACTGGAGATAAATTGTGTTTATTTAGATGATTGCTCTCTAATTCAAATAATCATTAATAATTTCTATTTGTATTTACCTATTGATTCTATAATATTTTGGTCACAATATTCTTTATTCAACAATGAACTGGTGCACGAACCACACTAGTTCCTAGACGTATATGAAGTTCTAGCAATACCCCCCCAATGTAGGTGTTTGAGGCTCTGACTTTAGTTAATTAACCATACAGTCCATTATTTATTTAAGTGATTATTCTTTCTAATATTTATCCATAGACACTGGTTCTTCCTTGTGTTTCTAATGATCACTTTTTATTAGTTTCCCTCTTTTCTCAAAAGGGGGTGGTCCTTCGTTATTAATTTGATTAATTAAAGAATTAAATAATTGAGTCAAGCCCCAGATATCCCACAGAGGCTGCATACTCCAGGATTGGCCTTACATATGTGGTATACAAGGTTCTGAAGGATTCCTTACACAGGTTTCTGAAAGCAGTTCTGATGTTAGCGAGCATTGCAATGGCTGCTAATGTTGTTCTTTTTATATGGGCTTCAGGAGACAAGTTTGGCGTGATATCGACTCCTAGATCTTTCTCTCTGTCCGTTTCGTGAAGGAATTCATCTCTCATTCGGTATCCAGTGACTGGCCTCCTAGTTCCTCCTCCTAGTTTCATTACCTTACATTTACTTAGGTTGAACTTTAGTAGTCATATGTCGGACCATTCCTTCAGTTTGTCTGGGTCATCTTGTAGCGTCATGCTATCCTCCTCTGTCTTGTGTGTGTGTGTTTGTGTTTAGAAGCGGAGAGAAAAACGTATAGTCGTGACCCACCAACAAATGGTCATATTCCCACATAGAATTTCTCTCAAAACAATGAATGAACACAATATATTGTGAATATTATAGTCATCCTATAAAGATTTATTTAAAAAATCTATGTATAGAGAACACTACACTCCTCTTCTTCTTGTTCTTGATAGTAGGTGCAGTTTGCATGAAAGGTTTGTCCTCATGATGACTGCACCAGTACACATGTTGGTAGAGGCGTTTATGTTGAGGATGATAAGAGTTTCAAAAGTGCTTGTTGCGTTGTGCTGTAGACAGAGGAGCGGCGACTAAAACAGAGGTGTATGTTAGAGGGAGACTTGCCGCACCGTAGGGCGGTGTGTTGTGTTTATGGCGTCAGCTGATCCTTGGTGCTGCGACGAGGCAGTTGTTGTCTGTGTTTAGCTGTTGGTGGCGCCAGGTATAAATGTGGCGCGGGTCAGATGTGACCCAATTTATTGGTCTACTGGACCAATTTATTGGTCTATTTGGTATTTTTCCTGTAACGAGTGGTCACCTCCTCCTAATATATGCTTGATGGTAAAGGGTATTTTAAGTGAAATAAGTACTTGTTTGAAATTTACTCTGGCATTATGATGTCGGAAGCAGTGAAAGCGATAGTGTTCGATTGTTTCAGGCATACACCGAGAGGTGAACAGGATGGGTGTTAGGTAAATCTGCTAAGAATGCAGCAAAAACGGTTAGGCTTAGTATGGAGCCTTGCGGGACACCCGTTTGTATTGGGATGCCATCGGAAAACTCGCCTTGTATATAGACTTTTGAGGTCCTGTTCGTAAGATAGGACTGTAACCATGAAAGTAATCTTCCCCGTACACCTAAACGTGCAAGCGTTGCCTGGAGGCAAGTATGAGGAAAGCTATCAAAAGCTCCTTTGAGGTCTATGTAGAGAACAATACAAAATTTACTGCTTCTGAGAGAGGTGCGGATTTCATGTTCCAGGCAGAGTATTTGATCAAGTGTGGAGCATTGCGGTCGAAATCCAGCTTGGAATGACGGTATAATATTATTATACTCAAGGTACCATTGGAGGCGAGTATGTACTAGTTTTTCCATGACTTTATTGAGGCATGATAGTGGGGAAATAGGTCTATATGACGCAGGTTGGGATGGGTCTTTTCCTGGTTTAAGGAAAGGAAGAATAATACTGGTCTGTCATTGCGAGGGAATATTTCCGTGAGTCCAGCATAGGTTGTAATAGTTGAAAAGCGTATTATGTGCAGTCGATTGAAGATATTTAATGAGTTCATATGGAATTTCATCCTCTCCAGGTGTCTTGCCATGAGGTAGGCGGGTTAAGGCTAATTATAGCTCGCTTGAGGTGTACGTGTTCTGAGGGCACTGGTCGTCACACAACCATCAGTAAGTAGGGATCACTCAGCTACTGTGTACCGTATTTTGAGGCCACTGGTCGTCACAGTCATCAGTAAGTTGGGATGACTTAGCAACTGTGTACGGTGTTCTGAGACCAGTGTGGTTACAACCCACAGGAGTTTGGTGACTCGCACCATCACGAGGCTTCCTAGTGGTCGTCGTGTATAAAGAGAAAGAAGGTTGAGAAGAGGAGAGAAAGGGTGCGCCTTTAGTCATGACCCATCAACAAATGGTCATCTTCCAGCATCGCACTTCTCTCGAAACAATGAATGAACACTGTATATTGAGAATATTATAGTAACCCTTTAAATATGTATAGAAAACCAACACGTCAGTAAGTAATTATCAAAAGAAGGCACCAAACCGGGAATGCTATGTAGCACCATCAAATGTGCGGAATAATCAGAGGGCGCTAAATATCACCAAGGATGCCAACATAAAAACAGAAATGCATAAGACGAAGGATATCAAAAGTTTCCGGTTCATCAAGAATTCTATTGAGGGACAAGTGACCGCGGGGGACGGTCAGAAAGCAAGACACACTCTCGTTCTGAAAGTCAGGACATTCAACAAGGATATACACTACTGTAGGAGTGACAATGCAATTTGGACAATAAGGAGCAGGGCGGTGCTCCATTAAGAGACAATGAATTAAGCGTGTATGGTTAATGCAACCTTGTTAGAGTCGTTTCCCATCGCCGGTTACAGCGGTAGGATGAAAGCCATGGGTACACACTATGCTTAAGAGAACACAGTATGTTACCAACAACAGAAGATCAACAACCCTGCCAACGGGCAACGGGCAAGGACGGAGGGATGAATAACTGGGTACAAGTCGGAAAAAGGTATTCCTTTACAGGAGATGGGACAAGAGCGGATTGTTTCCCTAGCGGCAGGATCCGCACGCTCATTAAAAGAAACACCAATATGGCTGGGAACCCAACAAAACTACAGTTTTAAATTTTCTGGAGATAAGAAACAGCCAATATTGAATCTTGACGACCATCAGATGGAGTGGATTAAAGGACCCTAGAGCCATGAGGGCCCTACGAGAGTCAACTACAACCACAAAGGAGGATTGACAATGAGAATGCAGGAAACGAAGAGCATAAAGAATAGTATAAAGTTCTGCAGTAAAGATGCTAGTCTCGGAGGAAGTCGACACATATAAATGCTGTCAGGGAAAACAACAGAATAGCCTTCACTATCTGCAGACTTAGACCCAACGGTGAAGATGGAAATGGAGCGGGAGAGTGAAGAAAAGCGTTCGAGGAAAAGGCGTTTCAGAACTGTAGGAGGGGCAAAAGCTTTAATGATGCAGGTCAAGGATGTACAAAATTTTGGAAGGGGGACTCTCCATGGTAGCAAGGAAGGAACAATACGAGGTGAAACATTAGAAATACGAACCGAAAGAGAATCTTGGAAATGAGATAACTAGACAGAAAGAGGGAGATGGTGAGGAGGAACAGGAACCACAATAGGGGTAAAAGTCAAAACACGACAGAGGCGAGAGGAAGGATGTTGCAAAGACCGCGCAAGATAGCGAAGACAGTATCGATCACGAAGGTCCTGGAGAGATGGGAAGCCAGTGTCAACATGCAAGGTGAGGGTGGGAGTCGAACGAAAGGCACCAGAGCTAAGGTGCCACCCAGTATGGCGCAAAGCATCAAACGGAGAAAAATAGAAAGAGAAGCAGATGAGTAAGCAGGGCAGCCATAATCGAGTTAAGACAGGACGAGAGAGGAATGTAAAGAGAGGACCGTGTCCCTATTCGCTTCCCAAGAAATATTGGACAAAACCTTAAAGAGGTTAAGGGCTTCAGAGCATTCAACTCATAGGTAAGAGATATGGGGTGACCAAGACAAACGAGTGTCAAAGATTAACCCCAAAAGCTTAGCAAATCCCTGTCCATAAGAGGATGACCATAAAGCGACAAAGAGGGATGAAGAACAACATGCTTCCAAGTAAAAGTCATAGCACAAGTCTTAGACAAAGAGAACTTGCAGCCATGATCGGTGGCCCAAGGCGACACAGCATCAATCGCAAGTTGAAGCCACCATTGAAGGAGAGGTGAATCATCACCTCGACAGCAAAGGGCAAGATCGTCGACATAGAGAGCGGAGAAGACGCCAGAAGGGAGGAAAGAAGATCATTGAGGCCAACTAGAAAGAGAGTAGTGCACAGAACACTATCTTGCGGTACACTCTCATATTGCCTAAAAGAGGCAGAGAGAGTGACACCAAGTCTCACTTGAAAGGAACGACGAGAGAGGAGGCTTTGGAGAAAGAGAGGGAGATTACCACGAAGGCCAAAAGAATGGAGTTGGGACAGAATATGTTATCTGCAGGTGGTATCTGTGGTGTTTTTTTGTAGCTGAGGAAGTCTTGGTTGTAGGGTTGATATAAAGTCATGGCTTGGTTACTGACTTTAATACATATTAGCGATTACATGACTAGCTGCTTCCAAGCTGGTAGCGTCCTGTACGCTCTCTGTTTACCTTCTTCTGGCGTCTGTGCCGCAGCACATAGAAAACGGATGGTACCGTTTTCTGTGAACATGACATCCCTCCTTTTCTTTAAAAAGAATGAATACAGGATGTCTACCATGCTTGTAGCACAAAGCTAAGTTATTGACACAAAGTAAGTTATTAACATATCAAGAGATATTGCATACATTTAAAATTAATTAAGGACACAAAGAATTTAAACAACTTAATCTTTACCACAAAGGATTTCAGTGTTAAAAATACATATGCAATGTTAAACAAACATGAAAAAAACTGTAATACAAAGTTACAAAATATTGAATGAGAGATCTGCATTATTCAAACAATATTAAATTTAGTGTAGCATAATAAGTAAATACTTTGCATTACATAGGAACACAATTAATCATCAAATCGCGTAGGGCGTTTAACATGATGTTTAGGACGAGAGTCCTTAAATACAAGAATATCCCTTGATGAATTGTTTGTCTGGTTATAACTATTTTTTCTTTATCGTTTGTACGACTTTGCACTTCATAATTTTCTACACTAGTTGGAATCACTTTGAAATAGGCCATATTACGTGTTATACTATGATCTCTATTACTCACTGTTACCATAGTTCCTTTTACACTAATCACTTTATATGGTTTTGTATCATACGGCATATCTAGCTTTCCCTCTTTTTTCTTTTTAACTAGAACAGTATCTCCAACCTTTATGAATTGTTCCTTTGCACGTTGATCATGAGCAATTTTCATTTTGCCCTTGGCTAGTGCATCCTTCTGAGCGAGACGTTTATCCGTTACCTCGGCTGGCATGACAGATAATGTGATTCTCATAGGACGACCAAATAAAAGTTCGCCAGGCGACTTGCCCAGTGTTGGAAATTTCCAACACCGAATACAACACTGTTGTCTTCTCATTAATTATTACTAATGCTACTAATCTTTGTAGTAAGTAAAATTAACACAACGTAGAATTCACATGTACTAATAATTTCATCTGTGCAATAGGCTAGAATTCTCACGTCACCCGACGCCAGTATTGCGTCAGATTTCATTACAATAAACACATTATATCCAATGTATCTGAGAATTGAATTCGATTCTCTATAACCAAGGCGTTCTGTGTGATAATTAATTACAGATAAATTGACCTCCAACTAAAAGCCGAATAGAGCGTTAGAGTCATAGCAGTTATCTAGCAATAAAAATTAACGTCACAAGTGAATGCCATGGAGAGACATTAATTCCTCTCCATTATATGTTTACTATCACTGAACTGGCAAATAGTAATATTTCACTCTTCTAAATAATAAACCCGTCCTATCTCGAACATTTCAAGCACAACTGTGAGAAATACTAATATTCATGATAATAATTTGTCTAATGAACGCGAGACGCGGAGTGGGGAAGGAGAGCAAGCCAGTACACGTGTTGAGAAGCTCTCGAGCGGACCTGTTCGCGTCGTGCTCACGAGGAGACGCCATTACCCAGCCATCAGGGTAAACGCTATCCATCCTCCAGAAGAAAGTCGCCACTGTGAGGCGTGAAAGGCCTTGCAGACAATATCTTCAACTGGTGTCAGAGTCATATAAAGAACCTATCAAATCTGGTTCTTTGTGATTCCACGTGACCGGCCAGTGAAGCGCGCCATTATCCAGGATAGGTGAAGCCAGAGCCTGGGACGCGAATTTCGGCAATCTTAAAACTTATACAGTGCCCATATTAGCTAAGTATCTTATCCTTATTTGATGCATCTGATAGGGTGTAGAATTGTAGCTGGGTGATTTGTCGTGACGACGTATACCAACACCAAACTACAGATCAATATCCATTATCTACTATTAACATTAATTTCTTGGACATAGAAATTCAGTAGTTTAATTAGTTGCTACTGTAAATATTTGTTTTGCAGCACGTGAGAAGAATTCTCCTAGCTGTCCTCTCCCATGTCAATCGAATCCCAATCGTCATCCAGTCGAGCCCAGGAGAATCAGAGGAAGCGTCGTGACTTACTTTAAGGAATCGTCATTAAGCTAAGATTCCTTTGTATTCCTTTAATAATTATCTGGAATTATTTACATGCAGAACTCTGTTTTGGATTGACATGTGTTTATTATGATTATCATTATTATATTCATAATCTATGTTCCCATTAATGATAATGACATTGATTTCACAATAATTCATAGGATTAGATTATTATATCTTGGATTAGTGAACGAACCACACTAGTTCCTGGACGTACTGAGTTCCAGTAATAACCCCCCAATGTCGGTGTTTGAGGTTTGATTCATTTAATTATACAGCCCATTAATTATTTCTATGATCATATTCTCTAGTATTTTATCCATAGTTACTGGTTTCATCTAGGAATTATCAAATGATCATAATTTCTCAGTTTCCCTCTTTACTATAAAAGCGGGTGGTCCTTCGTAATTTAATTTACTATATTAATATTTAAATAATTAGATTCAAGCCCCAAATGTCCCACACCCAGGGTTCCATTTGGTGTTGCACGGTAGTTCCTGAGAAAAGCATACATAGCTTGTTTCCAGGATCGTCCTTCGGCATGAGCACAGCGTATCGCTTTCATGAGAGGTTGCATGAATCTCTCAACTTCTCCATTTGCTTGAGGATATAGTGGCATCACACGGCGGTGTTTGAATCCAATATGCTCAGCAAAGTTGACGAAGTCTTGTCCATTGAATGGCGGTCCATTGTCCGTCTTGACAACTTCAGGAATGCCAAAATTTGAAAAGATCTTGTCGAGTTTCGGGATGACAGCCTTTGCAGATGTGGAAGTGATGATTTCTACTTCTGGATAACGTGAGTGATCATCAATGAATACCATCAAGTACTCTCCAGTTGGTAGCGGTTGGTTGTAGAGGTGATGGTCTTGAAGTATCCACTGCAGCTTGGCAAGGGACACAGGCATCATGCATATCCTTTGCTTGATGATCAATGCCAGGAAACCACACCTTTTCTCGTAGCAGCTGTTTGGTCCTAACAAGACCTTGGTGTCCTTGATGTGCAAGCTTCAGAGCACGTTGCTGGAGAACAGCTGGAATGACGATACGAGTACCTCACAGCACAGTGTCACGTTGTTGCGTAACACTTAATTCTGTCTAGATTCGTTCAAGTCCTTTGAATGCATCTTGGTCAACTCCTGAGGGTGGGATGCGTGGAAACTTTTTCTTAGTCAATTCATCCACTGTTGCTTGCAGAGGTGAGTCCTCTAGGGTTGCAGTACGGATTTCATCAAGAGTGAGAGCCTTAGAGACTGCATCACAGGTTACAGAGTGTACATATTCCTCGGCAACTTGCTGATGCTTGGTGATGGTGAAACTGTTGGCAGGATGTCGACTGATGTAATCAGCGGGATTGCCTGCACCCGGCTTGTATTTCACCGTAAAGTTGTATGGTTGCAGACGAAGAGCCCATCTCTCAATGCGAGCTGGTGGTTTGGACTTTGGATTATTGAAGATGGTCTCTAACAGTTTGTGGTCAGTGACTATCGTGGTGAAGGGTGCACCAAGCAGATACACATTGAAGTGTTCACAGCCCCTTACAAGAGCAAGAGCTTCCTTCTCTGTCTGACTGTATCGTTGCTCAACATCTGTGAGAGAACGGCTGGCGTAGGCAATTACTACTCTGGAATCTGGTTGACCAGGTTTGTGTTGGGCTAAAACAGCACCTAAACCAACAGGACTAGCATCCACCGTTAACTCAGTGTCCATTGATGGATCAAAGTACGCAGCAGTTGCATTCTCTACTAATGCATCTTTCACAGCATCAAATGCATTTTGCTCGATATCGCTCCAGTACCATGATGCATTTTTCTTCAGGAGCTCACGTAGAGGCTTCATAATGGTAGCAAAATCTGGAATGAAGCGAGAACACTAGTTTGCCATTCCCAGAAAACTATGTACTTCAGTGGATGTTGAAGGAGGTGCAGCATTCTTGATATCTGCAACTTTCTTAGGATCTGGAGACAGACCTTTGTCACTAAGTACATGTCTAAAGAATTCAATTTTATGTTGATTGAACTCACACTTTGCTCGGCGTAGCGTCAGATTCTTTTCTCGTAAGCGTTGCAATGTTGCACGAAGAGCTTTGTCGTGTTCAGCTTAGGTACGGCCATAAATAATGATGTCATGAGACATGTTGTCAGCATTAGGTATATCTTGCAATACCTGGCTGATGATGTGCTGGAATACCTCGGCAGCACTGTTAATACCAAAACTCAGGCGCATGTACCTATACAGACCTCGATGTGTCGTAAACGTTGTGATTAAGCGACTCAAGTTCATCATCAAGTTCAAGCTGATGATAACCCTTGTTTAAATCTAACTTGCTGAATACAGTTGCACCATTCAAGCGGTAGATCATATCATCTACAGTGGGTGTAGGATGGCGTTCACGCATTATTGCCTTGTTGGGAACACGCATGTCCACACAAATGCGTATCTCATCTGGATTCTTCGGCTTTGGTGGAGTGACAATTGGGCTTACCCATGGTGTTGGGCCTGTTACTGGTTCAATTATATCTAGTTCCATCAGCCTATTCAGTTCGGCATCGACTTTCTTGCGAGTACGGAATGACTGTCGGCGATGTGGTTGGGCAACTGGAATTACATCTGGGTTGATGTGCAGATGTACTTTGCTATCAGTATGACAACCTATGGATTCAAATCGATCAGAAAATTCAGCAACAATAGCATCAACATTGTTTGCAGATTCCACTGCTACAGCATTAGAAAGCTGAAGTAGCCCCAATTTGGTTGATGTCTTGTAACTGAGTAAAGACTCCTTTGCATTCCTAACAACATGGAATGTAGTAATGAACATTGCACTCTTTGACTTAATCTCTGCAGTGAAAGTTCCAATCACTGGCAAGGCTACCTTTGAAGTATAGGCAGTGGCTTTGCCATTGTAGTTCTCAAGCTTTGGGAACTGTTTTTTAAATTTCTCATAGTGACATTCAGCAATGGTGTCAATGTTTGATCCAGTGTCAATGAGAACTTTGAGACAAATACCAGCAATGTATACACATGTCTCTGGGTTGTTTGGAAGATCATTCCATTCTGTGATTGCTTGTACTCCATAAGTATAATCACATTCACTGTTATCTGAGACTGGTTGTAATGAAATGTTGTCTTGTACATTATTAACATTCTGGATATGAGGTGCAATATTGTGTTTATCACCTCGACCCCTATGAACTGATCCTCGTACAGTACTTTTATTCAATGAATGTGGTTTCTTGAGTGCGGAACGACACATAGCACCAAAATGACCTAGTTTTCCACACTCATAGCACTTCTTACCTTGAGCGGGAGAAACATTATCTTGGTGTGGGTAGTATCCTCCACAATTATAACATTTATTGTTGACACCCTCTGGTGTGGGTCGTTGTGACTGCTTGAGTCTTGTTCCATGCCTTGGTTTGAAATGCTCTGTTAGTTTGGCTTTGGCAGTGTCATAATCTTTGGCACCACCAGTGTCTTTCAGTGTGTCAAAGATGTCACAAACTCTATCACCTGCATAATGAAGTAGAAAGGCACGCTTTCTTTCAACACTTTTGATGTCAAAAACTATCAACAAATTTTCAAACCTTTTAAGCCATTTGACCTACCTCTGTGACAGGTTTGTCTGGTCACAGTCAGGATCAAATGCAGGAAACTGAGGTATATTTGCCATTTTTACTGAATAAATGTAAACTTATCACTTAAATGTTCCTCAGAATACTAAACACTTACTGCGCTGTGTATGTTAGTTATGAATTCACTGTAATTACTTTAATTTTGCAAAGCACACAAGTATTTTAATGCAAAAGTTCAAAACAGTGCACAATATAGCAGCAACTGATGTCTTACCTAGCCCTCGTGTACATGTGTTGTTGCTACTCACAGCAGCACAGCAGTTGGTACAGCAGTAGTTAGCAGTTGGCAGCAGTTGGTGCAGCAGTTGGTACAGCAGTTGGTACAGCAGTTGTCAGCAGTTAGTTCACAGCATGAAGAATAGTAGCACATAGCGTGTTTCGTATACAAAACATCGGGTTTTGTATACAGCATCAAAGCATCGTTTCGTACACCACGTCGGCAGATTCCTCAATATACAGCTTCAGTCAGCACATAGCTTGGGTTAGCTTCAAGAGTGCTTCAATGCTGAATGCCCAGCTTTTCATATCAGAGGTACCAGGCGAATAAAACCGACAGACTACCACTATGAAAACAGCCACTACTCCATCAACCGGGATAATTTTTTAGCAAGAGGAGGAGGAGAAGAATGGCTAAAAATGACCAGACTCTACCACCAACTCGGTCAAATGCTAGAGAGGACGCAAACACAGTGACCTCCTTACCAGAGCCTCAGATATTAACACCAATTAAAGCATCCAGCACTTCCACTAACACGATAACATCATTTATATTTGCCAACATCCAGGGTATAAAAACACGCAAATCCAACAAAGTTCATTTTATAGATGGTCTCCTTCATGAGGCAAATGCAGTGTTTGCAGCCCTAACGGAAACTCACACAAAGGACTACCTTGATGGTGAAATATGGATCTCAGAATACAATCTCTTCAGATGTGATAGGAAACACCGGCTTCAGGGTGGGGTCAGCCTCTACATCAAAGACACACTCATCTGTACTGAGCTGCTAAACACCTCAAATGATATTGTGGAAGTGCTGATAGTCAAAATAGAGATCCTAAATGTAGTTGTTGTCCTTGTATATAAGTCACCGGAGGCAAACCCTCAGCAGTTTAAAGACCAACTAATGAAAATAGAGCACTGCTTGGAAAACCTCACAAATCCAGCTCCGAACATCATCCTGCTTGGGGACTTCAACCTACGGCACCTGAAATGGAAGCACCTGGCTAATACAGTAATATCAGAAAGAATACAAGGAAGTAGCCTAAATGAGCAGGCACATGCAAATGACCTGCTACGGATGTGCGATAGGTTTGCCTTAAACCAGCAAATAGTAGAACCAACTAGGAAGGAGAACATGCTGGACCTCATTTTCACTAATAATGATGAGTTGATCGGGAACATAATGGTTACAAATACCTGTTACTCAGATCACAACTTAATTGAAGTTCTGACAACCATGGGGAATGGACCTTCAAAACCAGTCCAGATTCCCGGTGGAGGAGATTTCAGCAAATTCAACTTCAATAATAAACGGATAAACTGGGAGCAAATAAACCAGGACTTCACAGAAATAAACTGGGTAGAACACCTAGGAAATGCAAACCTGAGCCAGTGCCTGGAAATAATAAGCTCAGTAGCACTAGAAATATGTTCAAACCGCATACCCCTAAGAAAAAAGAGAAAGAGATGCAGATTGGAACGGGAACGTCGTTCCCTATATAGGCGAAGAAAACGAATCGCGGAACAACTTGAGAGTCGCACCCTATCTCAAGAACGGCGAAGAAGGTTAGGTAGAGAAATAGAAACAATTGAACTCAAGCTACAAGAATTATACAAAACCCAGGAGAGGCAAAGAGAGCAAAAGGCCATCAGTGAAATAGAGAGAAATCTGAAATATTTTTTCTCCTATGCAAAATCAAGATCAAAAACCACATCTAGTATCGGGCCCCTGCGAAAGGGAGATGGAACTTTCACCGATGACAACAAAGAAATGAGCGAGTTACTGAGGAAGCAGTACGACTCTGTTTTCAGTGAGCCATTAAATGCACTAAAGATTGATAACCCAAATGAATTTTTCATGGATATGATACCAACATCAAATCATATATCAGACGTCGCCCTATCCCCACTAGATTTTGAAGAAGCCATAAACAGTATGCCTATGCACTCTGCACCAGGCCCGGATTCTTGGAACTCCATATTCATCAAGAACTGTAAAAAACCACTATTGCAGGCCCTTCACATTCTGTGGAGACAAAGCCTAGATACTGGCGTTATCCCTGACATACTAAAAACAGCAGAGATAGCACCACTCCATAAAGGAGGAAATAAGGCAGAGGCAAAAAATTACAGACCGATAGCACTAACATCGCACATCATAAAAATTTTTGCACATCAAAAAAATCTCTTGCCTGTCACAGTTGCTGGACCACTATGATATGGCATTAGATGCTATGGAAGACAAACAAAACGCTGATGTAATTTTCACAGATTTCGCAAAAGCTTTTGATAAATGTGACCATGGTGTTATTGCACATAAAATGCGTTCAAAAGGAATTACCGGGAAAATAGGCAGATGGATCTACAATTTCCTGACTAACAGAACCCAATGTGTAATAGTCAACAAAATAAAATCCAGCCCATCAACCGTGAAGAGCTCAGTCCCCCAGGGTACTGTGCTTGCTCCAGTACTTTTTCTCATCCTCATATCGGACATAGACCAGAACACAACCTATAGCACTTTATCATCCTTTGCAGATGACACTACGATTTTCATGAGAGTTGGCAACATAGAGGACACGGCAAACCTCCAATCAGATGTAGATCAGGTCTTTCTATGGGCTACAGAAAATAATATGGTGTTCAACGAGGATAAGTTCCAGCTCATGCGCTATGGAAAAATTGAAAATATAAAAACAGAAACCACGTACAAAACTCAGGCAAATCATAATGTAACACTGTAAAAGTGTTTGGTTTAGTTTAATACATACATAGAGTACACGAGTCACAGACAAGGATCTGAGAGGCGCCAGTTGTCTGCCTGAGATCTCACACCTCAAAGCGTTAATGACCCCAAGTGACCTGAGGTCAGATCATGAGAATTTCACCTTGCTTCCGCTAAGCGTATAATTGGAGCCGGGTAGCCTTCAAACATGCCGACGTTTAAGGAGTGGCTTGGTAGTGCCGGAGGCTATCTACTTGTGGGCGGAGTTAGCTACTAGGTTCCCCAATAAATACTCGGAGAACTATCGAGCAAAAAGCATTAACAGACAGAACAGCAGACGAGAGCAGAGAAGACGTCCCTAGCAGGGAGGCTGTCGGCCGGCAGGGGGCGAGACAGTCTCTGTCAAGCTACAGACCCCCCCCCCTCTCTATTCAACTTAGACTCAGTCCTCGGTGAGTTGAACATTTAGGTGACTTGGTCGTGTTTACATATGTTGTGTGATGATCAGGGGCAGTCAAGTTGTAGTGTTCTCAGATTCTTGGAGGATGACTCACTTTGAATACTAATCGTTAACATTTTAATTGGATTGCTTAAGTTATGATACTTATCATGAAAAATATAATTGTTGAATTTATTATTTAAATGGTCTTTCACTGGGTTCCTTAGAGAATTGAGTTGAGGTGAGAAAGCCTCTGTGGTTACTGGTTTCATGGTTTAGAATGAGTACATGATAAAGATGGGAACTACTAATAATGAACTCATGATAACTTCCTTTGAGAATTTTGTGATACAGGCAAGTTCCATTCCTTGTCTTGTATGTAATGATCATGAATGGATGGTGGCAGCATTTCGTCTTCTACTATCTACTTCTACTATCTACTTTTCTACGTCTACTTTCTACTCTTCTACTACTACCTATCTATTCCTCTCCCTCCACCCCTCTCTAAACTCTCACTTTCAACTAATGACCCTCCTCGCTCCTCCCACCTCCCTACCTCTCACCCCAAACCCTCACTAATTACTTCACTATTCATTTCTTTCCTTTCGTTTTCTCTTTTACGTTTGTGGCAATGATTCTGTATTCTAGAGTTCTCTCTGGAGTTTCGGGTAACTGATCAAGTGACGGCGCCTTGTAGTCTTAGCACCTAGGTAGTCAAATACCTAGGTTACAAGGTGTTGAACGAGAGAGGTTGCCTTAGGAACTCTGGGAGTGCTCTAGAATAGTTAGCTAACTGGGGACGGGATAACGGACTAGAGAGAGCTGTTTCCCCCGGCCTCGTTAGTTAACTGGGGGGTGGAATAATGGACAAGATAGAGCTATTTCCCCCACCCCCCGTTACAATGTTGGCAGCGGTGTTGAACAATGTTTAAGGTATTGGTGTTCTTTTGAACATTGTTCAGTCCCACGTGTCTTTTTGCCGCTCAGGCGCTATCAGGGAGATCTTGACAGGTGTTTATTATTCGCGATTTAGCGAACTTTTTTCAGGTTAGGAGATTGTGATTCTCTGGTGTTGTGTTTTAGTGATTTTGTGAAGTTCAGGGAATGTTCACCAGAACTTGCGAATGTAGTAATTAATGTTAGTGATAAGATTTGGTGATTTGGGAACTTAGCGGTTGGTGGGTAGTGGAGGTCAGCTGAGTGTGACAGGTGACCTCGCATGTCCCAGGGGGACACCCAGCCACCGCTGGTCTCCAGGTCAGTGGGGAGAGGCAGGTGTAGTTCTTAAATAGATTTTAAGTAGTTTTTAGTGGTTCTGCTCAGATTATTGCGATCGACTGTTTTACTCCATTTGAACGCAATAACCCGAGGTGTACTGGTCTTGTACAGCATGCTAGGGGGAGCCTTAGTATGTCAGTAGACTTCACGTTGGGGACGCTCGACGTTAGATAGTCTGGTCACAGGGGGTTGCAACAGTTGGAGTTGTTGACCGGCGGAGATGCTAGGGAGACACTCTGGGTCACGTAGGTGGCTGTAGGTTAAGGGTGGGAGTAACGGTTAATTATGTACTTAAGATTAGGAACGGTATAGTTAAGTTAGGCTAGTGTTTGGTCAATTAGTTTTGATATTTATTGTGGAGATTGGTTTAGCGACAAATTAAGTAGTGATGACCTTATTCTCTCTTCTCTAACTTTACTCTGTTACTGTTTTATGTTCCACCAAGTCAATATCATTCAGAGTTAATTGGATTATTAAAATTTAAGTGTAGTTGTTGCCAGGAGGAGAGCTTATAATTGGACTGTGTGAACCCTATACAAACTACAGGGTCACACAAACAGCATGGAACACGGGTATTGTCGCCTTTCTGTTCATCCACAGGTGGGAGCCAGAGGAGAGGCGCGACGCATATACAAAAGAGGGAGACGACTGCTGTGTACCACACTCACGGGCGTTTATCACCACCTCGACGACCAGCCCCCCTACCTGGAGGTCATGGCTCCACCACTACCACCACCCCAGGGGACCCCAAGATGCAGCCCTCTCGGTCAGTCAACATTGGTCTACCCAGTGGACCCCAGGACGGACGGACCCCAGTGGACCCCAGGTCGTTCTGCAGACGACCCCAGACGACCCAGTAAAGATGGAAGAGGAGCAACAACGACTCCAGTCTGTCCCACCAACATCGGTCTACCCAGGATGGACCCCAGGACGGACGGACCCCAATGGACCCCAGTTCGCTTGTCAAAGACCCATGGGAGGAGGAAGAGAGAAGAAAGAAGAGAGAAGAAAGAAGGGAGAAGAAGGAAGAGAGAAGAAAGAAGAAAGAAGAAGAAGAAGATAAGACAAGCTGAGTGAGACACGATGCCTCGTGTCCCTTGCTGGTGTCAGCATCATTGCATGGAGCGTAATTGCAAGACAGGATCGTTTGCCTTAACTGGCCGCCCCTCCTGCAAGCATGTTGCTCTGTTGAGTGATTCATCCTGTGTCGTGCGGACTTGATGTGGCTGTCAGAAGTAGCTCTCTGAAGGAGGCGTGCTGGAGCAACAGGGAGGAAGAAGAGTAGGATGGGATTTCTACTGTTGGCAACTATATGAAGGTCTCGAAACTTGTAGTCCCTATAGCTGTGAAGAACCCCAATATACGTCTCTCATGGTCACTGACGTAGGGCCAATTACAGATCAGCTGGGACAACCGAATTCCACGGTGCTGTGCTCAGTTCAAGTAGTAACGGCTTTCGGGTTGACCAAGTGTTGTTGTGCGTTAACGACGGAGAAGCGACGGAGGCAGTTGTGTTGAAGAAATGTGGTACAGGATTATCTACAAGACCAAGCAGTGACGTCGCCCAGCCAGAGACAATGGACGTCTGTCTATATATATCATTTTTTAGAGTAGGATGATGTATATTTGTTTAGCTAGGATGTATTTTTTTTTTTCGTTAATAAAGTTGTTGCACACAGCTAGCTTGCTTTAGCAGTGTTGCAAAAACTTTATTTCGGGGAGAAGGGGAGATGTAACACTGTAAAAGTGTTTGGTTTAGTTTAATACATACATAGAGTACACGAGTCACAGACAAGGATCTGAGAGGCGCCAGTTGTCTGCCTGAGATCTCACACCTCAAAGCGTTAATGACCCCAAGTGACCTGAGGTCAGATCATGAGAATTTCACCTTGCTTCCGCTAAGCGTATAATTGGAGCCGGGTAGCCTTCAAACATGCCGACGTTTAAGGAGTGGCTTGGTAGTGCCGGAGGCTATCTACTTGTGGGCGGAGTTAGCTACTAGGTTCCCCAATAAATACTCGGAGAACTATCGAGCAAAAAGCATTAACAGACAGAACAGCAGACGAGAGCAGAGAAGACGTCCCTAGCTGTCGGCTGTCGGCCGGCAGGGGGCGAGACAGTCTCTGTCAAGCTACAGGGCCCCCCCCCCTCTCTATTCAACTTAGACTCAGTCCTCGGTGAGTTGAACATTTAGGTGACTTGGTCGTGTTTACATATGTTGTGTGATGATCAGGGGCAGTCAAGTTGTAGTGTTCTCAGATTCTTGGAGGATGACTCACTTTGAATACTAATCGTTAACATTTTAATTGGATTGCTTAAGTTATGATACTTATCATGAAAAATATAATTGTTGAATTTATTATTTAAATGGTCTTTCACTGGGTTCCCTAGAGAATTGAGTTGAGGTGAGAAAGCCTCTGTGGTTACTGGTTTCATGGTTTAGAATGAGTACATGATAAAGATGGGAACTACTAATAATGAACTCATGATAACTTCCTTTGAGAATTTTGTGATACAGGCAAGTTCCATTCCTTGTCTTGTATGTAATGATCATGAATGGATGGTGGCAGCATTTCGTCTTCTACTATCTACTTTTCTACGTCTACTTTCTACTCTTCTACTACTACCTATCTATTCCTCTCCCTCCACCCCTCTCTAAACTCTCACTTTCAACTAATGACCCTCCTCGCTCCTCCCACCTCCCTACCTCTCACCCCAAACCCTCACTAATTACTTCACTATTCATTTCTTTCCTTTCGTTTTCTCTTTTACGTTTGTGGCAATGATTCTGTATTCTAGAGTTCTCTCTGGAGTTTCGGGTAACTGATCAAGTGACGGCGCCTTGTAGTCTTAGCACCTAGGTAGTCAAATACCTAGGTTACAAGGTGTTGAACGAGAGAGGTTGCCTTAGGAACTCTGGGAGTGCTCTAGAATAGTTAGCTAACTGGGGACGGGATAACGGACTAGAGAGAGCTGTTTCCCCCGGCCTCGTTAGTTAACTGGGGGGTGGAATAATGGACAAGATAGAGCTATTTCCCCCACCCCCCGTTACAATAACATAGAACGAAAAGGCAATGTAAAGGATCTGGGTGTACTCATGTCGGAAGACCTTACCTTTAAAGAACACAATAAAGTAGCCGTCACAACTGCAAGAAAAATGACAGGTTGGATAACAAGAACTTTTCACACTAGAGATGCTATACCGATGATGATACTTTTCAAAACGCTTGTGCTCTCTAGAGTGGAGTACTGCTGCACAATGACAGCCCCTTTCAAAGTTGGAGAAATTGCTGACCTAGAGAGCGTGCAGAGATCCTTTACTGCTAGAATCCACTCAGTAAAACATCTAAATTACTGGGACCGACTAAAGAGCCTAAATCTGTACTCCCTTGAGCGTAGGCGGGAGAGATACATAATAATTTACACGTGGAAAATAATTGAGGGGCTGGTCCCAAACCTGCACACAGAAATAACACCACATGAGACCAGAAGACATGGCAGGATGTGCAGAATACCCCCGTTGAAAAGCAGAGGTGCAACAGGTACTCTGAGAGAGAACTCTATCAACATCAGAGGCCCGAGACTGTTCAACACGCTTCCACTACACATAAGGGGCATAACTGGCAAACCCCTCACAGTGTTCAAGAGAGAACTGGATAAGCACCTCCAAAGGATACCTGATCAACCAGGCTGTGACTCATACGTCAGGCTGCGAGCAGCCGCGTCTAACAGCCTCGTTGATCAGTCCAGCAACCAGGAGGCCTGGTCGACGACCGGGCCGCGGGGACACTAAGCCCCGGAAGCACCTCAAGGTAGCCTCAAGGTAGCACACAGCACTGGATAGCACACATCATTGGTTAGCACGCAGCATCGGGTATGGTACTCACAGACAGCACGACTTCCCTCCTCCTCTGGGCGTGAGACAGCATGCTCTTCCTTGTGTTTTAAGCTGAACAAATACCTGCGTTCACAGTTCATCCTCGACGCCAGTGTGGTGTTTGTTTGTAGCTGAGGAAGTCTTGGTTGTAGGGTTGATATAAAGTCATGGCTAGGTTACTGACTTTAATACTTATAAACGATTACATGACTAGCTGCTTCCAAGCTGGTAGCGTCCTGTACGCTCTCTGTTTACCTTCTTCTGACGTCTGCGCCTCAGCACATAGAAAACGGATGGTACCGTTTTCTGTGAACATGACAGTATCGAAAGCCTTTTCCAGGTCAATTAGGACCGCAACAACGGAGGTCTTCGCAGCAAAAGCAGTACGAATATAGATCTCCAAGTTCACCAGGACATCTGTTGTGCTGCAGCACTTGCGAAAACCAAATTGAGAAGAGGGAGAGGTGGTGATAGTGTTCTAGGAACCACATCACACAATCATCAACCATACGTTCAAAGAGTTTGCAGACACAACTTGAGGGCAATAGGGTGGAAGTCCTTAGGGGATGTCCCGAGAGACCTTAGTTTCTGACCAGGGAGGACAACAGCATCGAGCCAGTCCTCAGGGACTGACGACGACTCCCAGATCCGGTTATACATACTCAGTAAATACTGAGACATGCGCGGAGGGAGATGGCGAAGCATCTCATAATGAATGGCATTGGAGCCCGCTGCCGTAGAACCGCAGAGGGCCAGGGCAGACTGAAGTTCAGAGAGAGAGAAGGGATTGTTATAGGAAAGTCTGAGATAGGTACGGAAATCGAAAGGATGAGATTAAAAAACAGCCTTACGAAGAAGGAAAGACCGAGGAAGATGAGAATCAAAGCTAACAGATGAAATGTGGGAACCCAGTTCGGTCGCAACCGGCACCGAATCTGTCACAAGAGTGCCACGGAGGTGAAGGACCGGCGAGACATGGGGAACGAACCCGCTATCTTGCGGAATGTTGGGGGTTTCACCTCTCTATTATTCTCTACCCTTACTCTGGGGTAAGCAATAGTTATGCTCAAGGTAACTCACCGTAGCCCTGCGGGTCTTCCCTCGATCCTCACGGCGCCACTGCACGCCAGGAGAGTCTCCCAGTCAATCTTAACGGCCTCTTATTAAGAAAGAGTGAGAACACGACTCGATCACATCGACCGTCGTGTGCCCTCCCCAACAATAGGGCTCTACGGTTAATCACAAAGTCGCCAATTGGTGTTTAAGGTGGCCAATAACACCATCAGTGGACTGGTGTATTCAGTGGTAGCCTTGGCAAGGTCACACTCAAAGATCAGGAATCAGGCAGGTACTTATTGTTATCACTCTATGCTTACAGGTATAGTATAGCCACAAGATCAATGGAGGGGATGATAAAAACACAAAGAGAGTTTTGTATTTTACTTAAAATGTATGAAAGATGTCACAAGGCCACACAATAACCGATAAATCAACTGATCCTGACTCGGCCGGTAATTCCCACGGATATTATGCGACCGCTAGAGGGCAACACTCTCCCCTCCTCATCAAGTGTCAAGAACAGCTGATCGCAATGGTCTCTCCGCGCGAAATTTGCTTGTTTTCTAGATTCACGCGCGCGGTTTCTTTAAATTCTCCAATATTACTAGAAACTCGCACACTCGATATTGGCACAAATAAACCGAATTACTTAGTTACACTGTATTCAGGCTCAAACAGTCTTTTCTACAATCAATTCTACAATGATTCACTGTAATGGTCTTACACTGTTATTTATCCAACAATATATTATGAAATATTAACACGGGAGTTTTCAGTACTTTCTCTCGTGGGCGATAACGCAATAATTCACTGTACTCACAAATGATTATTCACTGAATGAACATAGACATATATATGGTATATAAATCAATCATCAATACATGGAAAATAAATAGTTTCTGGGCACATAGCCTAACCTCCAAATACTGGCATAATATTATATATAATTCACCACTATATGTTCATATCAAAATCTATAGAAAGATATACACAACACAGTAAATTTATCACTGGTTCTTGGTGTCTGTACACACCAATAATCAACATGAATATTACAAGCACTCTTGATAGTACTGTCTAGCACCCTGGTGCTTTACCATGACATAAGTGAGACTTGCTCACGACATATAAAATCTTCAGGCTAGATAATATAGCCAAATAACATAGCTAACTAAAGGGGAATGGGGAGGGAACTAGAACCACCTACTTCACCCTATCCTCCGATGAGAGTCGAGATGTAGCTCCTGGTCCTCGTGTCGGGAACGCCCCCACACTACACGTCGTCGTGTCCTACCAGAGCCTCTCGTCGTCCCACCGTTGAGCGCGTCGTCTCCCTGCCTCCTCACTGCAGGTCCGTCCTCCTCCTTGACTTCTTGAAGGTTGGAGTCGGTCTCCTGGCCGTCGTCTTCTCCCAGCAACGGCTGTCGCCTACGTCTCAGCTACAGTCGTCCGGTTCCCCAAATAGTCCTCTCTTCCTCAGCTACCCAGTGGCTCTGTCAGCCACTACGCTGTCACGAACGGGTGAATTGCCACAGGCGTCAACATACGTCACTGCACGGCTTCACTGCTACTGGCACAGTACCTGACTGGAGCACTTGTTGCTCAAATAACCGTCAATTCCCTCTTCTGGTTCAACACATGAACTAGGGAAGACTTCTCAGAGTACTGGCGAACTTCCGATGACGCGTAAATCCACGGTAGTGGGAAACAGCTGTCCGACAGACAGGACCACTCGTCGCACGTCCGACCTCTATGACGTGTTGTGTCTGACTGCTGGCGCCAGCCCGGCGCGCTGGCCGGACCCCCTTCCTTCGTGACGTCACTTTCGCCACGGGAGGTTTTCATTGGCTCCCGGTGCCACATTGCTGTCGGTGACCAATCCGGTGCCACTGACGTCACACGGTTTTGGCGGGAGATCAGGGAAGCCAGCGCCATCTTGGCTCCCTAAAGGGCCTAAACCACAGGCCAAAATATTACTATTTCACAAATTTCTCGGCTCTCCGAGAACACTTCACTCTCTCCCATATATCAAATTGTAGCCTGCAACGTAGAGAACGCTTGGGAAAAGTAGACATGACTCTTACTGCAGGCACGGGAGAATTATAAGGGGGGGAACTCCGTCACATACCCCTCCCCTTAAAATAAGAGTCATGTCTGGTTAGTGCATATGGGATAGGGCATCCGCCACTACGTCGTCCTTCCCCTTGATGTGCTTGACCTTGATCCTTGTCAGATTCTCAGTGCGGGTGAGACTGGTGCCGTCCGCCCTGGACCACTTACTTTCCTCCTCCGGGAGTTCTCGGTCCCTCGGTACACTCAGACCCGTCTTCCGCTGGGTTTCTCGGGTATACGTTCCGTCCTGCTTGTCGGCTCTTCCTTCCACAATGAAGAAAGGTTTCAGGCGGTCCATGCGACACACCTGTTTCTTTCGGGGTCCATCCGGCTTCCCAATCTCGTACAACACTGGACCCAACCGTCGCAGCACTCGGTACGGTCTCTTGAACCGCGTCTTGGTCGCTCTACCTTTACCTGGCAGCACAACCATTACTTTGGATCCGGCCTGAAAATCCCTCTGCGCAGCTCTCCTGTCGTACCACTCCGACATCTTACGTTGCGCCTTCTTCAGGAGTTTCCTAGCCAGTTTCTTCGCTCGAGTGAGACGTTCTTTGAACTTCTGGACATATTTAATCACCGTTCCCACGGTCGCTCCTGGTGTCCATCGTTCCTTCAGCATGGATAGCATGGCATATATAATATAGATAAATGGAAAGTAAGCCTTCTCAGGACCCACACGTCCTCCTTCGGCCTTACTAACCAATTTGGGGAACTCCTCCTGCTGTAACTCTCCGAGACGAGCGCGGTTTACCCCTGGAGAACCGGTGAGTGTCACCTGCAACTCACCATTCGGGCTACTTTCGCCCTCCACTCGTTCTCTGGGTCCTACGTAGAGGTGATCTGTTCCCAGGCTGTCAGTCGACTCCTCAGCCCCATCAGATCCACAACCTCTTGGTTCTTCGCGTTGTCTCGGTGTCACAGTACAAACTGGGATCGCCACCGGTGCGATTCCCTTCTCGTCCCCACAGGCGTTCAACTCCCCGCCTGTCTCCTTGTACTGTTCTATGCACTCTTCGCCCTTCACGAGATGCGGGAGGACGTATCCTCCACATGCGTCATTCCCCAAGATGACCTGCGCCTCCATCTTGGGCATTGATGTACAGACTCCCACCACTAGGGTCTGGCAGCCATAGTCGGAATCTACAGTTACCTGGTGTAGGGGCATCCTCACTGGGCCTCCCACAGTGGTCACACTTGCTACCCCCACACTGGTACTTTCGTAACCCTCGGGGAACAGGGTCTCACTCACCAGGGTAAAATCGGCCCCAGTGTCTCTTAAGATCTTCACAGGGATGGGGTCTGCGTTCCCCATCCTTACGGTTCCTTGACACACGAATGGGTGAACTTGCTTCTCCCCACTCAGCGCGGGTTCATCCCGCACTCTCTCGGCCCTCTGGTCCTCGAACATCACTAAAGCAACGTGTCCCCGCTGCTTAGGGCGTCTGCATTCCCGCGCGACGTGTCCGGGTATTCCGCAGTTGTAGCAGCGGCCCCTCGGCGGAGACCATCCGCCACCGCTCGCCTTAGCACTGCCTCCAGAGGCCGTCGCACCCTGTGTCTTTCCCGAACCGCTTGTTGACTCCTTGGTCGCAACAACAGCTCCCGAGCTCTCCGCATGGTTCTTCTTGATCGGTTCTACAGCACCTTTTGATCCTCGGGTATTCCAACTTGAGAGGTGGGATTTGGGAGAACTCGCTCCTGTCCTCCATCCATCCGTCCTTCTATAACTCCGATCGTTTCCGACGTATGCGGGTGGTCGGTTCTGTCCCTCCCGGCGTGGGCGTAGGGCTTCTTCTAGCATGTCGGCCCGGTCGGCTGCGGCCCTCAGGTCCTTTATGTCCGCCTCCTTTACCCTCATCCTGATCTCAGGAGAGAGCACGGACATAAACTTTTCCATGGCCATTAGTTCCTTGACCTCTTCGACCGACCTTGCTTCTTCAGAGTCCAGCCACTTAAGGAGCTTTCTTTCAATGTCCCTCGCCGTCTCCGCATACGATTTTCCTGGCAACCGGGTACATTCTCTAAACCTCTTTCTGTAACACTCTGGCGTGAGCTTAAAGGAACGGAGCACAGCTCGTTTTACCGCATCGTAGTTAGTGCATTCTTGGAAGTCGAGCATAGTGAAGGCTTGGCGAGCTTCACCTGTGAGCCTCCCTTGGACCAACTCCGCCCACTCCGCCCTCGGCCACCTCTTCATAGCAGCAACTCTCTCAAAGTGATCGAAGAAACTTTCGGCTTCACTAGGCACAAAGACCGGCAGGTCTCGTTCCCTCACTCGTCGGTCTTCCTGTGGCGGGGCAGGGGCACCTAGTCCCAGTTCAGCTCGCTTCAGCTCCACCTCCTGGTTGGCTTCTATTTCCATTTGTCTCAGCCTAACTTCTTGCTCTCGTTCTTCCCTGCGTAGCTGTGCTTCTCGTTCTTGCTCTTCCCGGCGCAGCTGTGCTTCTCGCTCTTGCTCTTCCCGGCGCAGCTGTGCTTCTCGTTCCTCACGCTTCGTCTGTGCTTCTCGCTCCTGTTCCTCCCGGCGCAGCTGTGCTTCTCGCTCTTGCTCTTCCCGGCGCAGCTGTGCTTCTCGCTCCTCACGCTTCATCTGTGCTTCTCGCTCTTGCTCTTCTTTGCGCTGTTGTGCCTCTTCTCTCCTCAGTTGCGCTTCTGCTTCTCGCTCTTCTTTGCGCTGCTGTGCTTCCTCTCTCCTCAGCTGCGCTTCTAGCTGCAGCTTCATTATTTCCAGCTTTATGCTGTGCCTGCTGCCGCTGGATCCCCTGCTGCTTCCACCAATACTCAGGTGTTCACCCTCACTGGCAGGTGTTTGGGGCCGTTCCTCCCCCAAAGCTTCGTCTCGAGCCTTGAGCTGAGCCATTATCTCTAGTCTTCTTTCACCAACTTGGGCAGATTTCAGCTTTATTCCAAAATGATCCGCTATAGCCTGTAACTGTGCCTTGGTGCATTCTTCCAGCACCTGTACGTCTCTAGAGTCAATAAACTTGGTTACTTTACCATCCTCCATCTTGTGCTATGAGTGTTAACCTTCACCTGATCTCTAACACCACTGCCAAGTACCACTGCAACCTTTACTCCGATCTATATCCTGGCAAGGTCGCCAATGTTGGGGGTTTCACCTCTCTATTATTCTCTACCCTTACTCTGGGGTAAGCAATAGTTATGCTCAAGGTAACTCACCGTAGCCCTGCGGGTCTTCCCTCGATCCTCACGGCGCCACTGCACGCCAGGAGAGTCTCCCAGTCAATCTTAACGGCCTCTTATTAAGAAAGAGTGAGAACACGACTCGATCACATCGACCGTCGTGTGCCCTCCCCAACAATAGGGCTCTACGGTTAATCACAAAGTCGCCAATTGGTGTTTAAGGTGGCCAATAACACCATCAGTGGACTGGTGTATTCAGTGGTAGCCTTGGCAAGGTCACACTCAAAGATCAGGAATCAGGCAGGTACTTATTGTTATCACTCTATGCTTACAGGTATAGTATAGCCACAAGATCAATGGAGGGGATGATAAAAACACAAAGAGAGTTTTGTATTTTACTTAAAATGTATGAAAGATGTCACAAGGCCACACAATAACCGATAAATCAACTGATCCTGACTCGGCCGGTAATTCCCACGGATATTATGCGACCGCTAGAGGGCAACACTCTCCCCTCCTCATCAAGTGTCAAGAACAGCTGATCGCAATGGTCTCTCCGCGCGAAATTTGCTTGTTTTCTAGATTCACGCGCGCGGTTTCTTTAAATTCTCCAATATTACTAGAAACTCGCACACTCGATATTGGCACAAATAAACCGAATTACTTAGTTACACTGTATTCAGGCTCAAACAGTCTTTTCTACAATCAATTCTACAATGATTCACTGTAATGGTCTTACACTGTTATTTATCCAACAATATATTATGAAATATTAACACGGGAGTTTTCAGTACTTTCTCTCGTGGGCGATAACGCAATAATTCACTGTACTCACAAATGATTATTCACTGAATGAACATAGACATATATATGGTATATAAATCAATCATCAATACATGGAAAATAAATAGTTTCTGGGCACATAGCCTAACCTCCAAATACTGGCATAATATTATATATAATTCACCACTATATGTTCATATCAAAATCTATAGAAAGATATACACAACACAGTAAATTTATCACTGGTTCTTGGTGTCTGTACACACCAATAATCAACATGAATATTACAAGCACTCTTGATAGTACTGTCTAGCACCCTGGTGCTTTACCATGACATAAGTGAGACTTGCTCACGACATATAAAATCTTCAGGCTAGATAATATAGCCAAATAACATAGCTAACTAAAGGGGAATGGGGAGGGAACTAGAACCACCTACTTCACCCTATCCTCCGATGAGAGTCGAGATGTAGCTCCTGGTCCTCGTGTCGGGAACGCCCCCACACTACACGTCGTCGTGTCCTACCAGAGCCTCTCGTCGTCCCACCATTGAGCGCGTCGTCTCCGTGCCTCCTCACTGCAGGTCCGTCCTCCTCCTTGACTTCTTGAAGGTTGGAGTCGGTCTCCTGGCCGTCGTCTTCTCCCAGCAACGGCTGTCGCCTACGTCTCAGCTACAGTCGTCCGGTTCCCCAAATAGTCCTCTCTTCCTCAGCTACCCAGTGGCTCTGTCAGCCACTACGCTGTCACGAACGGGTGAATTGCCACAGGCGTCAACATACGTCACTGCACGGCTTCACTGCTACTGGCACAGTACCTGACTGGAGCACTTGTTGCTCAAATAACCGTCAATTCCCTCTTCTGGTTCAACACATGAACTAGGGAAGACTTCTCAGAGTACTGGCGAACTTCCGATGACGCGTAAATCCACGGTAGTGGGAAACAGCTGTCCGACAGACAGGACCACTCGTCGCACGTCCGACCTCTATGACGTGTCGTGTCTGACTGCTGGCGCCAGCCCGGCGCGCTGGCCGGACCCCCTTCCTTCGTGACGTCACTTTCGCCACGGGAGGTTTTCATTGGCTCCCGGTGCCACATTGCTGTCGGTGACCAATCCGGTGCCACTGACGTCACACGGTTTTGGCGGGAGATCAGGGAAGCCAGCGCCATCTTGGCTCCCTAAAGGGCCTAAACCACAGGCCAAAATATTACTATTTCACAAATTTCTCGGCTCTCCGAGAACACTTCACTCTCTCCCATATATCAAATTGTAGCCTGCAACGTAGAGAATGCTTGGGAAAAGTAGACATGACTCTTACTGCAGGCGCGGGAGAATTATAAGGGGGGGAACTCCGTCACAGGATACACTTCCAGATCAATGGCAGAGGAGTTTTGGACGTAATGGAGGAAACATACGACTTCCAACACTCACGTTTAGTAGTATTGATTGTCCTACGGACCAACGCACTCGAATTCCGAAGCAAAAGAAAAAGAATCAGCCGTCTGCCAGCAGTGGTGTCTCTTCCAGGCTGCACACTTACAGCAGACAGCCCGGGCACAGTCCACATTCCACTAGGGAACGCACTTCCGCATGACCTGAGAGGTAGAACGAGGAATAAAGTGTAGAGCAGTGTCGAAGACGGTGTCATGAAAATGAAGGAGGGTGCGAGAGAGAAAGAGGCAGAATGGACAGGTCGGAGAGAGTAGCTTGGAGGGTAAAGAGGTTCCAGTCGTCCTTTGTCAAACTGCCACCTAGGGAAGGAGAGGGGTGAGTGAAAAGAGAAAAAGGTAACAAGGATGGGGAAATGGTCACTACCATGGAGGGCATCAAGAACCCGCCACGAGAAATCCAAGTAAAGAGACGACGAGCAGAGAGAATGATCAAGACAGGAAAGGGTGCGCGTTCGAGAGTCCAAATGAGTGGGCTCACCAGAATTCAGAAGGGATAGGGAAGAGAGGACGAACGGTTCAAGAAGGCGACTCCGGGTGTTTATTAGAACATCACCCCAGAGGGTATGTCGACAATGAAAATCACCAAGCAGGAGAAGAGGCTCCGACAAGGAGTCCAGTAGGTGTTAAGGATCGGGAAGAGAAAGTGGGATATTTGGGGGGATATAAATGGAACAAACCATGTACCATTTACTCACAAAGACACGGGCAACAGACCATTGGAAAGGCTATGAAAAAAGTAGGGGAACGAAAGGAATATCAGAACGAATCAAGAAAGCAGTAGAGTTATGGGTCCCAGCAAAAACTTGAAGAGAGAGAAAGGAATAGCCACGGAAACGACCAAGGCGAGCACCAAGCATCGGTTCCTGGACACAGACACAAAGGAGGGAAACTATAAAATCAGAAGTTGGAGTTCATGGAAATTGGCGTAATATCCAATAATTTTCAATTGAAGAATGGACATAGGCAAAAAGACAGAGAACAGCAACAGAGAACAATGAAGAAACAGAGGGTAAAAAGAAACACTGCATGTTAAAGAAGCTCAGGATCAGGATTAGGGTCAGCGAATTCAGGGTTAGAGGGCATGGGTAAACTGAGTTAGGATGGAGGGAAGGGAGTGGGAGGACAAACCAGAGGCGGACGAGTAGGGTCCGGAGGAGACAACCGAGGGTCAAGGACAGCAGGAGGATGAGGAGGGGCAGAAACCGAGAGGGAAGCGGGGGCCAAAGAATCCTCCATAGCAGAAACAGGGGGCTCGACTACCGAAACGGGAGGGGATGGAGCGACAGAGTCAGAGGTGGGGGGCGAGGAAGAAAGCAAAGCCTTCTTACCGGCTGGGGAAGACGAAGGAGATAAGCCAGGCTTTCGCTTCTGACTCAAAGAAACAGGTGTTCCAGCAACAATGTACTGGGTAACAGACTCAAGCGTCTCAACAGGAAAAGAAGAACGAGAGCGAACAACACGATGATCGCTGGGAGAGTGATAGACATCAGCCCGCACAGACAGGCGGCGTGGAGAGCTAAGGGATGGAGGAGAAGGATGGGAAGGAGGATCGGAGGGAGAGGAGAAAGAAGACACAGGAGACATGACAGACTGGGTAGAAAGAAGGGGAGCCCAAGACAGAGAACTAGGAGGGAGACCCTTCGGGGAGGAGGCGATGAGCATGTCTGGGTCTAAGGCATGGAAATGGTTGTGAGACTGAGGAAGGTGGGAATGACGAAGAGAGGAAGAGCACAACACGCGAGCATAAGAGACACCAGCGTAAGGGGCGAGATGGCAAACTTGGTGCCTCGCCTCAGGAAAAGACAAACGTTTCTGGTGCTTCAAGTTGAGGACGGCTGCCTTAAGCTTGTAATGTATACATGCGCGGAAGAAGGTAGGGTGGGCCTCACCGCAATTGAACCAGCGAGCCTGGGGAGAAGTGCACTCCGACTTAGAGTGACCTTCGTCCCCGCACAAGGGACAGAGAGAGACAGTACTGGAGCATTGGGGGGCACCAGAAGAAACAGAAGAAGTCCAAAGGAATAAATAACACTGGCTTAAGGTTGGCGGGAAATGTCAATTGGAAAGAAGAGGGAGGGAGAAAAATGAAACACAAGGAAAATAGATCTGGCACAATTGGAGAAGACAGCAGCAGGAGCATAGGGCTCTAAAAGGACAGAGGACTGACCCATGGAGCATCACACTCTGGCAGCCGCCCACTAAGCCCCTCCATGACTACAACGGGCCAGATAGGGAGGGGGTCCAACACTACAGACTACCGCTTTAGTGAGGGAGGACAAGGAAATAAATAGCATTTATATCTTCCTAATTACAATCAGTTCTTAGGCAAGATATTAGTTTAAATACAAATTAAATATTATGTATAAAATCATGTACAGGTTTTAAGACTATTTTAAAATTACTTAAATTACTTTTTTAGATTTGTATGAAACTTAAAAAAATTAAAAACAGAGATAAAAGATTTTAGGTATAAACCTTGCTTGTAATGCTCATATAAAAGTAAGATATAATTTATTATTATTATTATTATTATTATTATTATTATTATTATTATTATTATTATTATTATTATTATTATTATCTATATAAATGGAAATGTTCGTTTTGTGCATAACAGCTAATCTCCAAAAGTTCTTCACCGATTGCTTTGAAATTTTCACACAACGTTCCATTCACATCTGAAAAGGCTTTTATATACGTATTATATGGATGTCATGTCTGAGACAGTAAAAGAATGCTTTTTCTGAAAAACAGTGTGTTTTTCATGTGAAGGGAAATCTTCGAAAACTTTTTACCGATTGCTTTGAAATTTTGACACAATGTTGCATTCGAATAGGCGCATCTTTTTATATATCTACTATATACATACCTCGCCTGTGACAGGAAAAAATATGCATTTTTTGAAAAACAGCGCCATCTGTTGGACGTAAGAGCAACACACGCTGTAATCTCCTAAAATTCTTCACCAATTGCTTTGAAGTTCAGACACAACTTTGCATTCGAAAAGGCGCATCTTTTTATATACCTACTATATAGATGCCACCCATGTGACAGGTAAAAACATCCGTTTTTGAAAAAAAGCGCCATCTGTTGCACATAAGACCAACACATGCTATACTAAATATGTTACGATTCCATTTCAATGTTTCCGATTTCATTGGTAAATAAAATTTTCATAGATTTTGAATTATTTTCATTTAGATTTAATTATTTTGTGTGACATTGTGTTGGAATTGAGCTTTATTGTTTACCATACATTTAATAATGTATGGTAAACATTAGGTAAACATGGTAAACATTATGGTAAGTAAACAGTATGGTAAACATTATGGTAAACATACACTTAATAATGTATGGTAAATAACTCATACATACCCACTCACTTTGTGAGTACAGTTTTTTTTTATATTTTGTCATTGCTTTTCATTTCGGTTTTTATTTCTTTTTCTAATATGTCAATGATGGGAACATCAAATCATTTGATGTTCCCAGTTTTCTGATGGGAACATCAGATCATTTGGGAATGCATCGGACGAGTGAGTAAGGAATGGTAGGGAGGGCGAGGGGATGGGAGACGTGGATGGAGGAGGAGGACGAGGGTACAGGGAAGGGGGAAATGGTGGGGGAAGATGAGGGGATGGGGGATAGGAGAATGGAGTATGGTGGGGAGGACAAGGAGACCAGGGAGTGAGGGAATGGTTGGGAGGATGAGGTGTTGGAAGAGGAGGAAATGGAATGGAGGACGAGGGGACGGTGTAGTGGGGAATGGTTAGGAGGACGAGGAGATGGTGGAGTGGGGAGGACAAAGGAATGGAGGAGGGGGAATGGTGGGGAGGATGAGGGGACGGGGGAGTGGGGAATGGTTGAGAGGACAAGGGGATGTGGGAGTGAGGAATGGTTGGGAGAACGAGGGAACGGGGAATGGTGGGGAGGACTGGGAAACAGGGAAAGGTTGCTGTGGCTCAGCAACGCACATGCATTGCTGAGCCACAGCAATGCGTGGCCGGTAGAGCTAGTTATCTATGTAAATGTAAATGTTTGTTCAAAATCACTAATTTCCGAAAGTTCTTCACCGATTGTTTTGAAATTTTTACACAAATTTCCATTTGTATCCGAGCGGGTTTTTATATATATACTAAATAGATGTCACGTCTGTGATGGGAAAAAGCATGTTTTCTTTTTTTTAAACTATGTTTTTCATGTGAGGGAAATCTTTGTAACCACTTTACCGATTGCTTTGAAATTGTGACACAACGTTGCTTTCGAATAGGCGCGTGTTTTTATATACCTATTATATACATGCCTCACCTGTGACAGGAGAAAACATGCGTGTTTTGAAAAACAGCGCCATCTGTTGGATGTAAGAGCAACACACGCTGTAATCTACATAAGTTCTTCACCGATTGCTTTGAAATTTTGACACAACGTTCCATTCGAATACGTGCGTGTTTTTAAATACCTACTATATAGATGCCATACCTATGACAGGTAAAAAAAGGCATTTTTTAGAACAGCGTGATCTTTGCACGTAAGGGCAACACACGCTATACTAAATATATAACGATTTCATTTCAATGTTTCCGATTGCACTGATAAATTGAATTTTCACACATTTCGATGTATTTTCATTTTCATTTAATTATTTTGTGTGACATTGTGTTAGAATGGAGCTGTGTTATTTAAAATCATTCATTTTGTGAGCATTGTTTATTTTTTTTATTTTTTCATTTCGTTTTTTAACTGTTCTTATTTTTCAGTGATGGGAACATCAGATCATTTGATGTTCCCAATTTTCTGATGGGAACATCAGATCATTTTTGGAATGAATTGGACGAGAGAGAGTGGTGGGAATGGTGAGGAGGATGATGGGGCGGGAGCGGGGATTGTTGGGAGGACGAGGGGACAGGGGAGGAGGTAAACGTGGGGAAGACGAGCAGACGGGGGAGTTGGGGATGATTGAGACGATGGGACGGGGGAATGGAGAATAGTGGGGAGGACAAGGAGACATGGGAGTGGGAAATGGTGGAGAGGAGGAGAGGAAAATAGTAGGGAGGACGAGGGGATGGTAGGTGGGGAATGGTGGGGAGGACGAGGGGTTGGTAGGTGGGGAATGGTGGGGAGGACGCGGGGATGGTAGGTGGGGAATGGTGGGGAGGACGCGGGGATGGGGGGAAGTGGGGAATGGTGGGGAGGGCGAGGGGATGGTAGGTGGGGAATGGTGGAGAGGACGCGGGGATGGGGGGAAGTCGGGAATGGTGGAGAGGACGCGGGGATGGAGGAGTGGGGTGAGGACTGAGGGACAGGGAAAGGACGCTGTGGCTCACCAATACGCATGCATTGCTGAACCACAGCAATGCATCAACCCGTTCTCGCAAATTTAATAAGTTAATATTGACTTATTAAATATGTGCATAGGTGACATACTTAACATAATAGTTTCCCTTGAAAAGCTTCATAGAAAACACCGACCTTACCTAACCTACTTAGTATGTTAAGATAAGCATCTTATTGCTTCGTAATTACAATTATTACCTAACCTATACCTATAATAGGTTAAGTAACAATTGTAATTACGAAGCTATAAGATGCTTATTTTAACATACTAAGTAGGTTAGGTAAGGTCGGTGTTTTCTATGAAGCTTTTCAAGGGAAACTATTATGTTAAGTATGTCACCTATGCACATATTTAATAAGTCAATATTAACTTATTAAATTTGCGAGAACGGGTTGAATGCATGGCCGGTTACAGCTAGCACCTAATAATTACACTAATTCAATTCTGGACTGGATTTTCACTCATCAGTAATTGTGATAACTTTGCTACTCTGAACTGAGATCACAGTTGTCGGTATGTGTACCTAACTACTATGTACCACGTTCTAAGCCCAGTAGTCTTCATTAAGTGGGGATCAATTAGCTACTGTGCGCCGTGTTCTGAGGCCAGTGGTCGTCACACAGTCATCAGAAGGTAGGGATTAATTAGCTATTGTCCACCGTGTTCTGAAGCATCTGGTCTTCACGAGGTCATCAGTAAGTGGAGATCACTTAGCTAATGTGCACCGTGATCTGAGGCCAGTGGTCGTCACGGTTGTCAGTAAGTAAGGATCACCACGATAGTGTGAACCATGTTATGAGGCCACTTCTCGTCACACAGTCAGCCACTTGTCGTCATCAGTAAGAACGGATCACTTAGCTAATGTGCACCTTTTTCTGAGGACATTGTTCGTCATAGTCGTCAGTAAGTGGGGATCACTTAGCTACTGTGTACGAAGATCTGAGGCTTATGTTCGTCACACTGTCATCAGTAAGTAGGGATCACTTTGCTACTGTGTACCGTGTTCTGAGACCATTGTGGTTACAACCCACAGGAATTTGGTGACTCGCACCATCACGAGGCTTCTTAGTGGTCGTCGTGTATAAAGAGAAAGAAGGTTTAAAAGAGAAGAGAAAGGGTGCGCCTATAGTCATGACCCATCAACAAATGGTCATCTTCCTGCATCGCACTTCTCTCGAAACAATGAATGATCACAATATATTATGAATATTTTAGTTAGCCATTAATGATATAAAAAAAACACCAGATCTCTCCTATCTCTATCTCTATCTATCTAGATCTCTATCTCCAGAGTGAGTGTGAGCAAATAAATAAATTGTATTTATATCATCTTAATTACAATCAATTCTGAGCCAAAATATTAATTTATATAAAAATTAAAATTAGTATATAAATTTCTATAAAACTTTACCAATATTTTGAAAATTCTTAATTTTCTTTTCTTAATTTTTTATAAAAAAATTAATTAAGTAGATTATAAAAATATTTTTAAATTTAATACGTAAACTTTGATATACATTTCTCTGAATACCTAAATGACAAAAAATTTTGAGTATAAAACCTGATAATTTTATTAATTAATAGCGTGAAATCATTCTCACTTATAAGTAATTGGTGATAGTTTCGCTATTCTGAACTGAGATCACAGTACTCGGTATGTGTAATTACCTACTGTGTACCACGTTCCGAACCCAGTAGTCGTCATTAAGTGAGGATCAATTAGCTACTGTGCACCGTGTTCTGAGGCCACTGGTCGTCACACAGTCATCAGTAAGTAGAGATCACTTAGCTACTGTGTACTGTATTCTGAGGTCACTGGTCGTCACACAGTCAACAGTAAGTAGGGATCACCTTGCTACTGTGCACCGTGTTCCGAAGCCAATAGTCTTGACACAGTCATTAGTAAATTCGGATTGTTTAGCTACTGTGCACCGTGTTCTCAGGCCAGTGGTCGTCACAGTTGTCAGTAAGTTGGGAGTAAAAAAGTATGAGTGTGTCAGTAAGAGTGCCTCATTACACCAGAGTGCCTCACTACACCAGAGTGCCTCACTGCACCAGAGTGCCTCACTACACCAGAATGCCTCACTACACCAGAGTGCCTCACTACACCAGAGTGTCTCACTCCACCAGAGTGTCACACTACATCAGAGTACCTCTCTACACCAGAGTGCCTCACCACACCAGAGTGTCTCACTACACCAGAGTGTCACACTACACCAGAGTGCCTCTCTACACCAGAGTGCCTCACTACACTAGAGTGCCTCACTACACCAGAGTGCCTCACTACACCAGAATGCCTCACTACACCAGAGTGTCACACTACACCTGA
Organism: Procambarus clarkii; assembly: GCF_040958095.1. Classification (NCBI taxonomy): domain Eukaryota; kingdom Metazoa; phylum Arthropoda; class Malacostraca; order Decapoda; family Cambaridae; genus Procambarus; species Procambarus clarkii. The sequence continues at coordinate 49,001,647 of NC_091152.1, read as the reverse complement.
GTGCCTCTCTACACCAGAGTGCCTCTCTACACCAGAGTGCCTCACTACACCAGAGTGCCTCACTACACCAGAGTGCCTCACTACACCAGAGTGTCTCACTACCCCAGAGTGCCTCACCACACCAGAGTGGCACACTACACCAGAGTGCCACTCTACACCAGAGTGCCTCACTACACCAGAGTGTCACACTACACCAGAGTGTCTCACCACACCAGAGTGCCTCACTACACCAGAGTGTCTCACCACACCAGAGTGTCTCACTACACCAGAGTGCCTCACTACACCAGAGTGTCACACTACACCAGAGTGCCTCACTACACCAGAGTGTCTCACCACACCAGAGTGTCTCACTACACCAGAGTGTCTCACTACACCAGAGTGTCTCACTACCCCAGAGTGCCTCACCACACCAGAGTGTCACACTACACCAGAGTGCCTCACTACACCAGAGTGTCTCACCACACCAGAGTGTCACACTACACCAGAGTGTCTCACTACACCAGAGTGTCTCACTACACCAGAGTGCCTCACTACACCAAAGTGTCTCACTACACCAGAGTGTCTCACCACACCAGAGTGTCACACTACACCAGAGTGTCTCACTACACCAGAGTGTCTCACTACACCAGAGTGTCTCACTACACCAGAGTGCCTCACTACACCAGAGTGTCTCACTACACCAGAGTGTCTCACCACACCAGAGTGTCTCACCACACCAGAGTGTCTCACTACACCAGAGTGTCTCACTACACCAGAGTGTCTCACCACACCAGAGTGTCTCACTACCTTACCTTACCTTGAGGTGCTTCCGGGGCTTAGCGTCCCCGCGGCCCGGTCGTCGACCAGGCCTCCTGGTTGCCGGACTGATCAACCAGGCTGTTGGAAGCGGCTGCTCGCAGCCTGACGTATGAGTCACAGCCTGGTTGATCAGGTATCCTTTGGAGGTGCTTATCCAGTTCTCTCTTGACCACTGTGAGGGGTCGGCCAGTTATGCCCCTTATGTGTAGTGGAAGCGTGTTGAACAGTCTCGGACCTCTGATGTTGATAGAGTTCTCTCTCAGAGTACCAGTTGCACCTCTGTTTTTCAACGGGGGTATTCTGCACATCCTGCCATGTCTTCTGGTCTCATGTGATGTTATTTCTGTGTGCAGGTTTGGGACCAGCCCCTCTAATATTTTCCACGTGTAAATTATTATGTACCTCTCCCGCCTGCGCTCAAGGGAGTACAGTTTTAGGCTCTTTAGTCGGTCCCAATAGTTTAGATGTTTTACTGAGTGGATTCTAGCAGTAAAGGATCTCTGCACGCTCTCCAGGTCAGCAATTTCTCCAGCTTTGAAAAGTGCTGTCATTGTGTAGCAGTACTCCACTCTAGAGAGCACAAGCGTTTTGTAAAGTATCATCATCGGTATAGCATCTCTAGTGTGAAAAGTTCTTGTTATCCAACCTGTCATTTTTCTTGCAGTTGTGACGGCTACTTTATTGTGTTCTTTAAAGGTAAGGTCTTCCGACATGAGTACACCCAGATCCTTTACATTGCCTTTTCGTTCTATGTTATGATTTACCTGAGGTTTGTATGTGGTTTCCGTTTTATATTTTCATTTTTTCCATAGCGCATGAGCTGGAACTTATCTTCGTTAAACACCATATTATTTTCTGTAGCCCATAGAAAGACCTGACCTACATCTGACTGGAGGTTCGCCGTGTCCTCTATGTTGCCTACTCTCATGAAGATCCTAGTGTCATCTGCAAAGGATGATACAGTGCTATAGGTTGTGTTCTTGTCTATGTCAGAAATGAGGATGAGAAAAAGTACTGGAGCAAGCACAGTACCCTGGGGGACTGAGATCTCCATGGTTGATGGGCTGGATTTTATTTTGTTGACTATTACACATTGGGTTCTGTTGGTCAGGAAATTGTAGATCCATCTGCCTATTTTTCCGGTAATTCCTTTTGAACGCATTTTATGTGCAATATTACCATGGTCACATTTATCAAAAGCTTTTGCGAAATCTGTGTAAATTACATCAGCGTTATGTTTGTCTTCCATAGCATCTAATGCCATATCATAGTGGTCCAGCAACTACGACAGGCAAGAGCGCCCTGTTCTGAAACCATGTTGTCCGGGGTTATGGAGTTGCTGTGATTCCATGTATTTTGTGATTTTACTTCTTAGCACTCTCTCAAAATTTTTTATGATGTGCGATGTTAGCGCTATCGGTCTGTAATTTTTTGCCTCTGCCTTATTTCCTCCTTTATGAAGTGGTGCTATCTCTGCTGTTTTTAGTATATCAGGAATAACGCCAGTATCTAGGCTTTGTCTCCACAGAATGTGGAGGGCCTGCGATAGTGTTTTTTTTACAGTTCTTTATGAATATGGAGTTCCAAGAATCCGGGCCTGGTGAAGAGTGCATAGGCATACTGCTTATGGCTTCTTCAAAATCCAGTGGGGATAGAGTGACGTCTGATATATGATTTAATGTTGGTATCGTATCCATGAAAAATTCATTTGGGTTATCAATCTTTAGTGTGTTTAATGGCTCGCTGAAAACAGAGTCGTACTGCGTCCTCAGTAGCTCGCTCATTTCTTTGTTGTCATCGGTGAAAGTTCCATCTCCCTTTCGCAGGGGCCTGATACTAGATGTGGTTTTTGATCTTGATTTTGCATAGGAGAAAAAATATTTCGGATTTCTTTCTATTTCACTGATGGCCTTTTGCTCTCTTTGCCTCCCCTGGGTTTTGTATGATTCTTGTAGCTTCCGTTCAATTGTTTCTATTTCTCTACCTAACCGTCTTCGCCGTTCTTGAGATAGGGTGCGACTCTCAAGTTGTTCCGCGATTCGTTTTCTTCGCCTATATAGGGAACGACGTTCCCGTTCCAATCTGCATCTCTTCCTCTTTTTTCTTAGAGGTATGCGGTTTGAACATATTTCTAGTGCTACTGAGCTTATTTTTTCCAGGCACTGGTTCAGGTTTTCATTTTCTAGCTGTTCTTCCCAGTTTATTTCTGTGAAGTCGTGGTTTAATTGCTCCCAGTTTATCTGTTTATTATTGAAGTTGAATTTGCTGAAATCTCCTCCACCGGGAATCTGGACTGGTTTTGATGATCTACTCCCCATGGTTGTCATAACTTCAATTAAGTTGTGATCTGAGTAACAGGTATTTGGAATCATTATGTTCCTGATCAATTCATCATTATTAGTGAAAATGAGGTCCAGCGTGTTCTCCTTCCTAGTTGGCTCTACTATTTGCTGGTTTAAGGCAAACCTGTCGCACATCCGTAGCAGGTCATTTGCATGTGCCTGTTCATTTAGGCTACTTCCTGGTATTCTTTCTGATATTACTGTATTAGCCAGGTGCTTCCATTTCAGGTGCCGTAGGTTGAAGTCCCCAAGCAGGATGATGTTCGGAGCTGGATTTGTGAGGTTTTCCAAGCAGTGTTCTATTTTCATTAGTTGGTCTTTAAACTGCTGAGGGTTTGCCTCCGGTGACTTATATACAAGGACAATAACTCCATTTAAAATCTCTATTTTGATTATCAGCACTACACCAGAGTGCCTCACTACACCAGAGTGCCTCACCACACCAGAGTGTCACACTACACCAGAGTGTCTCACTACACCAGAGTGTCTCACTACACCAGAGTGCCTCACCATACCAGAGTGTCTCACTACACCAGAGTGCTCTCTACACCAGAGTGCCTCACCACACCAGAATGTCTCACTACACCAGAGTGCCTCTCTACACCAGAGTGCCTCACTACACCAGAGTGTCTCACTACGCCAGAGTACCTCTCTACACCTGAGTGCTTCACCACACCAGAGTGCCTCGCCTCACCTGAGTGTCTCAATACGCCAGTGGTCGTCACAGTCGTCAGTAAGTAGGGATCACTTAGCTACTGTGTATCGTGTTCTAAGGTCACTGGTCGTCACAGTCATCAGAAAGAAAGGATAACTTAGCTACTGTGTACCGTGTTCTGAGACTAGTGTGGTTGCAACCCACAAGAGTTTGGTGTCTCACACCATCACCAGGTGGGCGTCAGTAGGCCGCCCACAGGTGGTAGGGGCGCCTGACAGCTGGGTGAACAGCGCTTCAGATTCGTAGTCTTGAGGTTCCGGCTTCGAACCCAGGTTGAGGCGGAGACAAATGGGCAAAAAGTTTCTTTTACCCTGATGCACCTGTTCACCTAGTAGTAAATAGGTACCTGGGAGTTAGACAGCTGCGACGGGCTGCTTCCTGGGGTGGTGTAACAAAAAGGAGGCCTGTTCGAGGACTGGATCGCTGGGATGCAAAGCCCCGAATTTATCTCACGAGGCTTCCTAGTGGTCGTCGTGTATAAAGAGAAAGAAGGTTTAGAAGAGGAGAGAAAGGGTGCGCCTATAGTCATGACCCATTAACAAATGGTCGTCTTCCAGCATCGACTTCTCTCGAAACAATGAGTAACGCAATACATTGTGAATATTATAGTCACCCTTTAAAAATATACAAAAATAAACAACACTACAGCTTTCCTTTCGAGGTAGGGAGAAAAAGCAAATTAATAGCATTTATGTCTTCCTGATTACAAATAATTCGTTGGAAAATAATAACTCGTATTTAAAATTAATAGCATATATAAAGTAAAAAAGAATTTTGAAAGCAATTTTAAAAATCTTAGTTTTTTAAAATTTTGTATAAAAACTAAAAAAAAAATATTAAATGAAAATATTTATTTATAAACGTGCTTCAATGTTACAGAAAATTATAATACTTTTTTTTTTAATATAATGCATAATAGTTTACTCAGAAAATGTTGATGGCTTAGCTACTTTAAACTGAGGTTACAGTCGTTGGTGTAGAGGCACTACGGGCTCACCATAGCCCGTGCTACTTGGAACATGTTGTTCCGAGTAGAGAATCTTAAACAACAAACAACAGTCGTTGGTATATTTAATTATCTACTGTGCACCACTTTTTGAGCCCATTAGTTGTCATTAAATGGGGAATGACTTAGCTACTGTGCACTGTGTTCTGAGGCCACTGGTCGTCACACAGTCATCAGTAAGTAGGGATCACTTAGCTACTGTGTACCGTGTTCTGAGACCAGTGTGGTTACAACCCACAAGAATTTGGTGACTCGCACCATCACGAGGCTTCCTAGTGGTCGTCGTGTATAAAGAGAAAGAAGGTTTAGAAGAGGAGAGAAAGGGTGCTCCTATAGTCATGACCCATCAACAAATGGTCATCTTCCAGCATCGCACTTCTCTCGAAACAAGGAATGATCACAATATATTGTGAATATTTTAGTTACCCTTTAAAGATATAAAAAAAAACTACTGGCTATCTCCTGAGTGAGGGAGAGCAATTAAATAAATAGTATTTATATTATCTTAATTATAATCAATTCTTAGCAAATATATTAATTCAAACAAATATTAATAGTCCTTTATAAATTTCTGTAAAGGTCTTTAGAAAGCTTTTAAATCACTTAATTTCATATGTCACTTCTGTATAAAAACTAAAATAAAAGTTATAACAAAATTTAAAAGTATTTATTTACAAACTTTGTTAACTAAAATTACAGTATTTTACAATTTAAAATTTTTGAGTATAAAACCTATAAATTTTAATAGTTAAATTCGTGAATTCATTCTTACTCATAAGTCATTGGTGATAGCTTGGCTACTCTGAACTGAGATCACAGTAGTTGGTATGTGTAATTACCTACTGTGCACCAAGTTCTGAGCCCAGTAGTCGTCATTAGTGGGGATCAATTAGCTACTGTACACTGTGTTCTGAGGTCACTGGTCGTTACAGTCACCAGTAATTAGGGATCACCTAGCTACTGTGCACCGTGTTCTGAGACCAGTGGTCGTCACAGTTGTCAGAAAATTGGGAGTAAAAAAGTAAGAGTGTGTCAGTAAGAGTGCCTCACTACACCAGAGTGCCTCACCACGCCAGAGTGCTTCACCACACGAGTGTGCCTTATTACACCAGAGTGTCTCACTACACCAAAGTGTCTCATTCCAGCAGTGACTCACCAAACCAGAGTGCCTCACCAAACCAGAGTGCCTCACAAAACAAGAGTGCCTCACGACATCAGATTGTCTCACACCAGAGTGCCTCAGTACAACAGAGTGCCTGAGTAAACCAGAGTGCCTCACCACACCAGAGTGCCTCACCACACCAGAGTGCCTCACCACACCTGAGTGCCTCACCACACCAGAGTGCCTCATTACAACCGTGTGCTTAACCACACCAGAGTGCCTCACCACACCAGAGTGCCTCACCACACCTGAGTGCCTCACTTCGCCAGTGGTCGTCACACAGTCATCAGTAAGTGGTGATTACTTAGCTACTGTGCGCCGTGTGTTTTAAAGCCGGTGGTCGTCACTGTTGTCAGTAAGTGGGGATCACTTAGCTACTATGTACCGTGTGCTGAGGCCCACTGGTTGTCACACAGTTATCAGTAAGTAGGGATCACTTAGCTACTGTGTACCGTGTTCTGAGACCAGTGTGGTTGCAACCCACAGGAGTTTGGTGACTCGCACCATCACGAGGCTTCCTAGTGGTCGTCGTGTATAAAGAGAAAGAAGGTTTAGAAGAGGAGAGAAAGGGTGCGCCTACAGTCGTGACCCATCAACAAATGGTCATCTTCCAGCATCGTACTTCTCTCGAAACAATGAATGAAATCACAATATATTATGAATATTTTAGTTACCCTTTAAAGATACAAAAAACACTACTGTCTATCTATTGAGTGTGGGATGGCAATCAAATAAATAGCTTTTAAATCATCTTAATTACAATCAATTTTTAGCCAAAATAATAATTTATATACAAATTAAAAGTGATATATAAATTTGCAAAAAGTTCTTAAAAAAACTTTAAAACCACCCTATATCTTAAGTTATTTTTTTATAAAGAAATATAGAAAGAAAATTTTAATAAAGAAAAAATTATATATAAGTTTTGACACCCATATATATATATATATACAAGAAATATATGATAAAAAATTTTTAAGCAAAATACCTAATAATTATAATAGTTAAATACGTAAATTCATTTTCACTTGTAAGTAATTGGTGATAACTTGGCTACTCTGAACTGAGATCATAATAGTCGGTATGTGTAATTGGCTACTGTGTATCACGTTCTGAGCCCAGTAGTCGTCATTGAATGGGGATCAATTAGCTACTATGCACTGTGTTCCGAAGCCAATAGTCTTCACACAATCATCAGTAAGTTGGGATTTTATAGCTACTGTGCACCGTGTTCTCAGACCAGTGGTCGTCACAGTTGTCAGTAAGTTTGGAGTAAAAAAGTAAGTGTGCTTCACTACACCAGAGTGCTTCACTACACCAGAGTGCTTCACTACACCAGAGTGCCTCACTACACTAGAGTGTCTCACGACACCAGAGTGCCTCACTACACTAGAGTGTCTCACTACACCAGAGTGCCTTACTACACTAGAGTGCCTCAATACACCAGAGTGCCTCTCTACACCAGAGTGCCTCTCTACACCAGAGTGCCTCACTACACCAGAGTGTCTCACTACACCAGAGTGCCTCACTTCACCAGAGTGCCTCACTTCACCAGAGTGCCTCTCTACACCAGAGTGCCTCTCTACACCAGAGTGCCTCACTACACCAGAGTGCTTCACTACACCAGAGTACCTCACTTCAACAGAGTGCCTCTCTACACCAGAGTGTCTCACCACACCAGAGTGCCTCACCACACCAGAGTGCCTCTCTACACCAGAGTGCCTCACTACACCAGAGTGTCTCACTACACCAGAGTGTCTCACCACACCAGAGTGCCTCACTACACCAGAGTGCCTCACTACACCAGAGTGCCTCACTACACCAGAGTGCTTCACCACGCCAGAGTGCCTCACCACACCAGAGTGCCTCACCACACCAGAGTGCCTCACCACACCAGAGTATCTCACTACACCAGAGTGCCTCACCACACCAGAGTGCCTCACCACACCAGAGTGCCTCACCACACCAGAGTATCTCACTACACCAGAGTGCCTCACCACACCAGAGTGCCTCACCACACCAGAGTGCCTCACCACACCAGAGTGTCTCACTACACCAGAGTGCCTCACTGCACCAGAGTGCCTCAGTGCACCAGAGTGCCTCACTACACCAGAGTGTCTCATTACGCCACTGGTCGTCACACAGTCGTAGGTAGGGATCGCTTAGCTACTGTGCACCTTGTTCTGAGGCCAGTGGTCGTCACAGTTGTAAGTGGGGATCACTTAGCTACTGTGTACCTAAGTCGTCCTCCCCCCCTGCCTGAAACGCTTTGTGTAAAGGTGGTTTAGGCATTGTATGTACTAGGTCTATTTATAAATCGATCAATGTTTGTATCTCACCTTGTATGTATATACTTTACCTGAATAAACATTTAATTTGATTTGTTCCGTGTTCTGAGGCCACTGGTCCTCACAGTTATCAGAAATTGGGGATCACTTAGCTGCTGTGTACCATGTTCTGAGGCCAGTGGTCATCACAGTCGTCAGTAAATGGGGATTACTTAGCTACTGTGTACTGTGTTCTGATGCCAGTGGTAGTCAGAGTCGTTAGTAAGTGTGGGATTGCTTAGCCACTGTGCACCGTGTATTGAGGCCTCTGGTCATCAGTAAGTAGGGATCACTTAGCTACTGTGTACCGTGACTCACAACAAATGGTCATTTTCCAACATGGCACTTCTTTCGAAACAATGATTAAACACAATATTGTGGAGGTGACCCCACGTGTTACAACAATAGTACAGTAATATTTCACCTTGAACTGTCGTCGTAGGGAGAGGTAGGGCTGGTAGGGCAGGTAGAGCAAGTCTAGGCTCCTCAGGAAGGATAGGATAGGGGGAGTCAAGGCCTCTTTAGGGGTCCTATGGGCACATATCCTAAGTGCCAGTGGTGCCGGGTAGGCGTCGTCCGCACGGGGTCACATGTAGTTCAAATCTGGCCCACTCGGCCTGCGCGGGTAGGCTGTGCGCAGTCGCCGTCCACCAATCAGGGCACAGTCCTGCCTACACTATGAAATGTCTCCTTTGGCGGGCACTTTGAATGTGGTTCCCTCCACACTCCTCCCGTCCCTATAGAACAATGGGTATACTAGAGGGGAAATGTTTCACTATATGTAACATGTCTTTTTTGGAAAAAGTCTTCACCAGCTCCACACTAGGGGGTGGTGTTGCAAACAAGGCCACAAAGGAGAACATTTCCGGTTTCACAAATGGGTGCTATTACATTTACTGTATTACCCGTATTATCTTTGCACTATACACAAACTGTTTCAACACTGCATACACTACACTACCTTCTTCTGTTTTTTATTTTTTTTTTCGTCTTCAGCTTCTCTTTTTAGGAATTTACTCTGTCCTAACAATATTCCTCGCACCGAAGCGCTGCTCCTTGAATGTGAGTCCTTTGACAGAGCAACCCTTTTTCCACATCTCACCCTCAGGATCCCAAGGGAAAGCAATTGGATCTATGCCTTCCAAGAACTGACCAAATGCTAGTTCATTCTTTATTTTCTTCTGAGCCCTCCTTTCCACATTGTGTCTTAACGGGCCCCACTTCCTGTGAAAACTTTGCTTCGCTTCCTGGTCCAGACCTGTCTGTTCAGTAGTGAACGGTCCCGAATTGCCACTTTTGTCCTGCATTGGATTCCTGAAGGGGCCCTCACTTGCTGAGTTCTCACTTAGCATAACCAAACTCTGCTGGTTGTCCATGTCTGATGTGCTAATATCCATGTCCCCCCTGTCAGTGTGAGCCGAGATGTCTTCCACGCCTTTAGACAATATCTGGCCAGCATCTTGCTCCGATGCCCCTCCTTGGCCTGTTATGCACTGGGTCGGATTTAGGCCGAATGAGCCGACCCGGCAGCGTTTAAAGACGAATTCTGCTCCTTAAATGAAACATGTGGCCTGTTGCCCGAGATGTCCGGTGCTGGCGGACTCCTTCCTCATCCCTTTCGGATTCCTCACAGTCCCGAGCAAAATGACCCTCTTTCCCACACCCGTAGCACTAAACAGGTCGCCTAGGGGATGGGCTACGGCGATGCTGTGGTGACATAAGAGCAACTGTAAGGTGCCTCAAACTCTTACACACCTGGTCCAATCTCCCGTTGGTCTCTGAGATACCTGCTACCAAGGTGTCCAACTTCTCCTCCACGCCCATGGAAGATAAAGGATGCGAGCCCGCAATCGACGGTCGGCAAGTGTTGATTCCACGACCTGAAGAGCTGGTAGCCGGTGACGTGCCTGGGGAGCTGAGAAGGGCGAGGGTCGAGCGCCGAGAAGCGTCATTACTCCTGGGTGGCTGCTCATACTGGGAGTACCTTCCCACTGCTGGACCTTGGGGCACTCGGTGATGGGAGTCGTATCCTTTGGAACCTGAGGGACCGTGGATTGCTATGGCATTGTGCTGGAAGGTTTGGGCCCGATCAATAGCCTCCTCCATGCAAGAGTTCCTCGCATTGGAAATGTATCCTGCCAGACTCTTATCCTGTAATCCCTGGCCAAGTCGCATTACTGCCATTTGTTCCACTTCCCACTGTGGTATGTGTTTGTAGGCTCGATGAGCCAGGTGATGGACCTTGTCTGCCCAATCAGCGATGTCCTCCTCGGGTTCCTGCTGAGCCTGGTTAAACTTCATCATGGCTATATCCAGAACTTCCCTATCGCCAAATCGCTTGATCATCTTATGCATCATGCGATTATAATCGATGGATGGCTCTCTGTCCAGTAAGCGATTGTAAAAATCACTCGCCTTACCCTTGAGGCACCACCCTAACTGCGTCAATAACGTAGGCCCGCTCCAGTCCTTTTCCGAGGCATAAGACGTGAAACGGCGGTAGAAGGTGGCCCAATCTGACTTCCCGTCATAATCCAACGCCCGAGGTGGTGTGCGGAAGGTCTCTTCTGTTGGCGATAACCTGTCCGCCTGCTGCGGGATAGAGAGGCATCCGAATCGGAAGTCCGAGAGCTGTGTGACGAGTGTCGAGCTGGCCATCTCCTTGATCGAGCCGATCGATGGTGGAAGGGGCTCCCCTGCCGAGTACCTTGCAGGCCACTAGCCCTGGAGTAGGCCAGTGACTGAGGTCGGTGTCCATGCTGTCCGCCGCAGGCGGCACCCCTAGAGGAACGGCGGGTACCCGTTTCGCTGGACGAGGGCGATGAACGACTTCCTGCCCCCTGACCTGAGGGCCTGGGGCCCTGTTGGGACGGGTCCACCTCAAACAATATAGCAGCCATCAAATCGGGTGTGGCCCGAAGGCGGTTGATATCATAAATGTTGTCCTCCGTGATCACGTGGCTACGCCAAAACTTGATAATGCGAGCGGCCAATGTATCTCCTACACCCGGTAGCAGCTGCAGCTCAGCAGCCGAAGCAGAGTTTATCTTGATTAGAGCCATTGTGCTGGTGTCGAAAACTAAAGCTCAAATATATCGTGCCACGCCTGGTAATAAGCCTAAGATCTGGGGGCCAGGCACCTCACATATATATCACCCCCCCCCCCCAAAAAAAAAAAAAAAAAAAAAAAAAAAAAAAAAACACAGACACCGATGGCCACACTTAAGGTTCCAATGTTCAGAGATAGAGATAAATGTCCCACAAGGAAAAATAAGCACTGCACAGTCAATAATGTAAATGATGGGGCCAGGTGGATTTCAAGCAACATAAAACACTGCACACTTAATTGGTACCTAAATCATTTGAGGCTTAGACAAAAACTGGGCACTTACTGCACTTGCAAAACTGGAAAATCTGATATGGCAGGCACTTTGAGGAACTTTAACTAGCAACGTGCCTGATTTTCATAAGCACTGGGCTGAGGGTTCTCAAAAACACTTTTTTCAGGTGAACGTGGGGAACTGTGTGCAGGGCGGATCACCATCCACCTTAAATCTGGTATGAACACAAACTCACTGGCTTACTTAATGTATCTGTTCCCCTTGAGCCGTTACTTCTGTAGAAAGCCTAGAACAGGTTACGTCTAGCTAACAGTAGAAATGAGAAAGTAACAGACCTGTAGCAAGCACCCTGCAGAGCTGGGACCAGCGTCGCTGTAGTAAACACACTGGAGACGGATGCACTCAGGAACGACAGCCTGAAATCCTCCGCGAGCGGATTCGTTAACAATACAGGTCGGATATGCTCCTGAACGGTGGCCAGTATTCTGTGTGAATGGTGGGTCTCCCCTTCTTCAAAAAACTTAGGGACCGCAGGAATCGGTGCTTGGGGGACAAGACAATAAAATGCAAAAAATCCGAGGAAATAATCCGTATAAAACACTGATAACTGGAACTTATGAAGAATCTTGGGGGATTGCACGAGATGTGGAATAAAACATATGCACAAAAAAAACAGGGACTGAAATATCTTGGGCACCGCTATTGAACAACAAACCGAAGAACATCTATGGTGCAACCAAAGCCAGTAATTCGAGACTGGAAACGTTGAACACTATCTAAGACGTCTTGACTGAAGTCGACAGAACGATGATGCAGATATCTTGTCGAGGTCCTCTTGATCACCGCGTGGGAACGTTTACTCACTGCGCCAATGTGGAGGTGACCCCACGTGTTACAACAGTAATGTTACAGTACAGTAATATTTCACCTTGAACTGTCGTCCTAGGGAGAGGTAGGGCTGGTAGGGCAGGTGGAGCAAGTCTAGGCTCCTCAGGAAGGATAGGACAGAGGGAGTCAATGCCTCTTTAGGGGTCCTATGGGCACATATCCTAAGTGCCAGTGGTGCCGGGTAGGCGTCGTCCGCACGGGGTCACATGTAGTTCAAATCTGGCCCACTCGGCCTGCGCGGGTAGGCTGTGCGCGGTCGCCGTCCGCCAATCAGGGCACAGTCCTGCCTACACTATGAAATTATGTCTCCTTTGGCGGGCACTTTGAATGTGGTTCCCTCCACAATATTTTGAGAGTATTATAGTGATCCTCAACAGATTTATAAAAAAAAACAATACTGTCTAACTTCTGAGTGAGAGAGGACAGGCAAATAAATAGCATTAATATATTTTTAATTACAATATGTACTGAAAAAAATAGTTTTTGTAAACATTAAGTTAATTATATAAAATAATTTAATGTTCTTAAAACAATTTTCAATTTTTAAAAAATCAACCGTTATTTTTCTATAAAAATTTGTAAAAAAAAATTATCAGAAAATTAAAAACATTTAACAATAAACTTTCATGTGCACATGAAATTAATACTTAACTTCAATAAAATTTTGAAGATAATACATAAAATTAATGATAAAGTTTAAATACAGGAATTGATTATTACTCATCAGTATCTGTTGATTGCTTGGCTGCTCTGAACTCAGATCACCGTCGTCGCTATGTGTAAATAGCTACTGTGTACCACTTACTGAGCCCAGTAGTCGTCAGTAAGTGGGGATCACTTAGCTACTGTGCACCGTGTTTTGAGGCCACTGGTCGTCACAGTTGTTGGTTAGAGGGGATCACTTCGATACTGTGCACCAAGTTCTGAAGCCAGTGGTCGTCACAGTCGTCAGTAAGGATCACTTAGCTATTGTGCACCGTATTCTGAAGCCCACTGGTCGTCACAGTCGTAATTAAGTAGGGATCACTTAACTACTGTGTACCGTGTTCTGAGTCCCGTATAGTTGCAACTCACAAAAGTTTGGTGACTCGCACCATCACGAGGCTTCCTTGTGGTCGTCATGTATAAAGAGAAAGAAGGTTTAGAAGGAGAGAAAGGGTGCGCTAATAGTCATGACCCATCAACAAATGGTCATCTTCCAGCATCGCACTTCTCTCGAAACAATGACTGAACACAATATATTGAGAATATCAAAGTCATTCTCAAAACATATGTAAAAAAAACACTACTGCCTACCTTCTGAGTGAGTTAGGACAAGGAAATAAATAGCATTAATATGTTTTTAATTATAATATCTTAATGTTCAAAAAATCAATATTTTTTAAGATATAATTAAAAACATATTAGTGCTATTTATTTGCGTGTCCTAACTCACTCAGAAGGTAGGCAGTAGTGTTTTTTTTTACATATGTTTTGAGAATGACTTTGTTATTCTCAATATATTGTGTTGATTCATTGTTTCGAGAGCAGTGCGATGCTGGAAGATGACCATTTGTTGATGGGTCATGACTATAGGCGCACCCTTTCTCTCCTCTTCTAAACCTTCTTTCTCTTTATACACGACGACCACTAGGAAGCCTCGTGATGGTGCGAGTCACCAAACTCCTGTGGGTTGCAACCATACGGGACTCAGAACACGGTACACAGTAGCTAAGTGATCCCTACTTACTGATGACTGTGACACCCAATGGCCTCAGAACATGGTACACAGTAGCTAAGTGATCCCCACTTACTGACTGTGTGACGACCACTGGCCTCAGAACAAGGTGCACAGTAGCTAAGTATTCCCCACTTAATGACGACTACTGGGCTCAGAATGTGGTACACAGTAGCTAATTACACATACCGACGACGGTGATCTCAGATCAAAGTAGCCAAGCAATCAACAAATACTGATATCTTGAGATGATTTCGGGGCTTTAGTGTCCCCGCGGCTCGGTCCTCGACCAGGCCTCCACCCCCAGGAAGCAGGCTGTGACAGCTGACTAACACCCAGGTACCTATTTACTGCTAGGTAACAGGGGCATTCAGGGTGAAAGAAACTTTGCCCATTTGTTTCTGCCTCGTGCGGGAATCGAACCCGCGCCACAGAATTACGAGTCCTGCGCGCTATCCACCAGGCTACGAGGCCCCTCCATGAGTAATAATATATGAGTAATAACTGATGAGTAATAATCAATTCTTGTACTTAAACTTTATAATTAATATGGAATATCTATAATTTTTTTTGGAGTTTATAATTAAATGTGAATGTGCATGCAAGTTTATTAATTAAGGTTTTTTATTTTTCTGTGAATTATTTTACAAATTTTTATATAAAAGTAACAATTGATTTTTAAAGGAATTTAAAATTGTGTTAAAAACTTTTCATTTTTTTTAAATAAGTAACTTAATGTTCATAAAATCAATATTTTTTGTAAGTTACTTATTTTAAAAAATGTAAAGTTTTTAACACAATTTTAAATTCCCTTAAAAATCAATTGTTACTTTTATATAAAAATTTGTAAAATAATTCACAGAAAAATAAAAACCTTAATTAATAAACTTGCATGTCAGTTTTGTATAAAAATTAAGGAAAGAATATTATAAGACAATTTAAAAAAATTATATGTAAACTTTAATTGTGATTACTCCGGGTTACGTCAGTAAAAAAGTTTGAATATAATATCTAATAATTATTACAGTTAAATATGTGAATTCATTCTCCCTCATAAGTAATTGGTGGTAGCTTGGCTACTCTGAACTGAGATCACAGTAGTCGATATGTGCAATTAGCTACTGTGTACCACGTTCTGAGTCCAGTAGTCGTCATTAAGTGGGGATCAGTTAGCTACTTTGCACCGTGTTCTCAGGTCAGTGGTCGTCACACAGTCAGTAAGTGGGGATCACTTAGCTACTGTGCACTGTATTCTGAGGTCACTGGTCGTCACAGTCGTCAGAAAGTTGGGATAACCTAGCTACTGTGTACCGTGTTCTGAGACCAGTGTGGTTGCAACCCACAAGAGTTTGGTGACTCGCACCATCACGAGGCTTCCTAGTGGTCGTCGTGTATAAAGAGAAAGAAGGTTTAGAAGAGGAGAGAAACGGTGCGCCTATAGTCATGACCCATCAACAAATGGTCATCTTCCAGCATCGCACTTCTCTCGAAACAATGAATGAAATCACAATATATTATGAATATTTAAGTTAGCCTTTAAAGATATAAAAAAAAACACTACTATCTATCTCCTGAGTGAGGGTGAGCAATTAAATAAATAGAATTTAGATCATCATAATTACAATCATTTCTTTCCAAAAATATAAATTTTTATAGAAATTTAACACATATACTTAAATTTCTTAAGAATATGTGTACTTAACATATATGATTGTTATACTGATTAAGTATAAGTACTTAACACATATATAAATATGTGTTAAGTACTTAACGAAACTTTAAAAATTCTTAAGTTTCTTTAATAGTTTTGTGTAAAAATTTTGGGAAAAAAAATAAAAGAAAAATTTAGAAGTTATCATATGTAAACTTTGCTTACATGCTTACGAAAACTAACATCATTATAAAATTTTGAGTATCATACCTAACAATTTTATTAGTTAACTACGTGAATTCATTCTCACTCGTAAGTAATTAGTGATAGCTTGGCGACTCTGAACTGAGATCACAGTAGTCGGTATGTGTAATTAGCTACTGTGTACCACGTTCTGAGTCCAGTAGTCGTCATTAATTAAGTTGGGGATCAATTTGCTACTGTGCACCGTGTTCAAAGGTCATTGGTCGTCACACAGTCATCAGTAAGTAGAGATCACTTAGCAACTATGCACTGTATTCTGAGGTCACTGGTCGTCACACAGTCATCAGTAAGTAGGGATCACCTAGCTACTGTGAACCGTGTTCCGAAGCCAATGGTCTTCACACAGTCATCATTAGGTTGGGATTGTTTAGCTACTGTGCACCATGTTCTCAGACCAGAGATCGTCACAGTTGTCAGTAAGTTGGGAGTAAATAAGTAAGAGTGTGTCAGTAAGAGTGCCTCACCACACCAGAGTGCCTCACTACACCATACTGCCTCACTACACCAGAGTGTCTCACTACACCAGAGTGTCTCACTACACCAGAGTGCCCCACCACACCAGTGTGCCTTATTACACCAGAGTGCCTCACTACACCAGAGTGCCCCACCACACCAGTGTGCCTTATTACACCAGAGTGCCTCACCACGCCAGAGTGCCCCACCACACCAGTGTGCCTTATTGCACCAGAGTGCCTCACTACACCAGAGTGCCTCACTACACCAGAGTGTCTCACTACATCAGAGTATCTCACTACACCAGAGTGTCTCACTACACCAGAGTGCCTCACTACACCAGAGTGCCTCACCACACCAGAGTGTCTCACTACACCAGAGTGTCTCATTCCAGCAGTGACTCACCAAACCAGAGTGCCTCACCAAACCAGAGTGTCTCACTACACCAGAGTGCCTTACCCCACCTGAATGCCTCACTACACCAGAGTGCCTCACCCCACCAGAGTGCCTCACTACACCAGAGTGCCTCACCCCACCAGAGTGCCTCACTACACCAGAGTGCCTCACCACACCAGAGTGTCTCACTACACCAGAGTGACTCTCTACACCAGAGTGTCTCACTACACCAGAGTGCCTCGCTACACCAAAGTGCCTCACTACACCAAAGTGTCTTACTACACCAGAGTGCCTCACTACACCAGAGTGTCTCACTACACCAGAGTGCCTCACTACACCAGAGTGCCTCACTACACCAGAGTGTCTCACTACACCAGAGTGTCTCACTCCACCAGAGTGCCTCACTACACCAGAGTGTCTCTCTACACCAGTGTCACACTCCACCAGAGTGCCTCACTACACCAGAGTTCCTCACTCCTCCAGAGTGCATCACTCCTCCAGAGTGCCTCACAACACCAGAGTGCCTCACTACACCAGAGTGCTTCACCACACCAGAGTGCTTCACCACACCAGAGTGTCTCACTACACCAGAGTACCGCTCTACACCAGATTGCCTCACTCCTCCAGAGTGGCTCACAACACCAGAGTGCATCACCACACCAGAGTGCCTCTCTACGCCAGAGTGCCTCACTACACCAGAGTGCATCACCACACCAGAGTGCTTCGCCTCACCTAAGTGCCTCAATACGCCAGTGGTCGTCACAGTCATCAGTAAGTAGGGATCACTTAGCTACTGTGTACCGTGTTCTGAGACCAGTGTGGTTGCAACCCACAAGAGTTTGGTGTCTCACACCATCACTAGGTGGGCGTCAGTAGGCCGCCCACAGGTGGTAGGGGCGCCTGGCAGCTGGGTGGACAGCGCTTCAGATTCGTAGTCGTGAGGTTCCGGGTTCGAACCCCGGTTGAGGCGGAGACAAATGGGCAAAAAGTTTCTTTTATCCTGATGCACCTGTTCACCTAGTAGTAAATAGGTACCTGGGAGTTAGACAGCTGCGACGGGCTGCTTCCTGGGGTGGTGTAACAAAAAGGAGGCCTGTTCGAGGACTGGGCCGCTGGGATGCTAAGCCCCGAATTTATCTCACGAGGCTTCCTAGTGGTCGTCGTGTATAAAGAGAAAGAAGGTTTAGAAGAGGAGAGAAAGGGTGCGCCTATAGTCATGACCCATTAACAAATGGTCGTCTTCCAGCATCGACTTCTCTCGAAACAATGAGTAACACAATACATTGTGAATATTATAGTCACCCTTTAAAAATATATAAAAATAAACAACACTACAGCTTTCCTTTCGAGGTAGGGAGAAAAAGCAAATTAATAGCATTTATGTCTTCCTGATTACAAATAATTCGTTGGAAAATAATAACTTGTATTTAAAATTAATAGCATATATAAAGTAAAAAAGAATTTTGAAAGCAATTTTAAAAATCTTAGTTTTTTAAAATTTTGTATAAAAACTAAAAAAAAAAATATTAAATGAAAATATTTATTTATAAACGTGCTTCAATGTTACAGAAAATTATAATACTTTTTTTTTTAATATAATGCATAATAGTTTACTCAGAAAATGTTGATGGCTTAGCTACTTTAAACTGAGGTTACAGTCGTTGGTGTAGAGGCACTACGGGCTCACCATAGCCCGTGCTACTTGGAACATGTTGTTCCGAGTAGAGAATCTTAAACAACAAACAACAGTCGTTGGTATATTTAATTATCTACTGTGCACCACTTTTTGAGCCCATTAGTTGTCATTAAATGGGGAATGACTTAGCTACTGTGCACTGTGTTCTGAGGCCACTGGTCGTCACACAGTCATCAGTAAGTAGGGATCACTTAGCTACTGTGTACCGTGTTCTGAGACCAGTGTGGTTACAACCCACAAGAATTTGGTGACTCGCACCATCACGAGGCTTCCTAGTGGTCGTCGTGTATAAAGAGAAAGAAGGTTTAGAAGAGGAGAGAAAGGGTGCTCCTATAGTCATGACCCATCAACAAATAGTCATCTTCCAGCATCGCACTTCTCTCGAAACAAGGAATGATCACAATATATTGTGAATATTTTAGTTACCCTTTAAAGATATAAAAAAAAACTACTGGCTATCTCCTGAGTGAGGGAGAGCAATTAAATAAATAGTATTTATATTATCTTAATTATAATCAATTCTTAGCAAATATATTAATTCAAACATATATTAATAGTCCTTTATAAATTTCTGTAAAGGTCTTTAGAAAGCTTTTAAATCACTTAATTTCATATGTCACTTCTGTATAAAAACTAAAATAAAAGTTATAACAAAATTTAAAAGTATTTATTTACAAACTTTGTTAACTAAAATTACAGTATTTTATAATTTAAAATTTTTGAGTATAAAACCTATAAATTTTAATAGTTAAATTCGTGAATTCATTCTTACTCATAAGTCATTGGTGATAGCTTGGCTACTCTGAACTGAGATCACAGTAGTTGGTATGTGTAATCACCTACTGTGCACCAAGTTCTGAGCCCAGTAGTCGTCATTAAGTGGGGATCAATTAGCTACTGTACACTGTGTTCTGAGGTCACTGGTCGTTACAGTCACCAGTAATTAGGGATCACCTAGCTACTGTGCACCGTGTTCTGAGACCAGTGGTCGTCACAGTTGTCAGAAAATTGGGAGTAAAAAAGTAAGAGTGTGTCAGTAAGAGTGCCTCACTACACCAGAGTGCCTCACCACGCCAGAGTGCTTCACCACACGAGTGTGCCTTATTACACCAGAGTGTCTCACTACACCAAAGTGTCTCATTCCAGCAGTGACTCACCAAACCAGAGTGCCTCACCAAACCAGAGTGCCTCACAAAACAAGAGTGCCTCACGACATCAGATTGTCTCACACCAGAGTGCCTCAGTACAACAGAGTGCCTGAGTAAACCAGAGTGCCTCACCACACCAGAGTGCCTCACCACACCTGAGTGCCTCACCACACCAGAGTGCCTCATTACAACCGTGTGCTTAACCACACCAGAGTGCCTCACCACACCAGAGTGCCTCACCACACCTGAGTGCCTCACTTCGCCAGTGGTCGTCACACAGTCATCAGTAAGTGGTGATTACTTAGCTACTGTGCGCCGTGTTTTAAAGCCGGTGGTCGTCACTGTTGTCAGTAAGTGGGGATCACTTAGCTACTATGTACCGTGTGCTGAGGCCCACTGGTTGTCACACAGTTATCAGTAAGTAGGGATCACTTAGCTACTGTGTACCGTGTTCTGAGACCAGTGTGGTTGCAACCCACAGGAGTTTGGTGACTCGCACCATCACGAGGCTTCCTAGTGGTCGTCGTGTATAAAGAGAAAGAAGGTTTAGAAGAGGAGAGAAAGGGTGCGCCTACAGTCGTGACCCATCAACAAATGGTCATCTTCCAGCATCGTACTTCTCTCGAAACAATGAATGAAATCACAATATATTATGAATATTTTAGTTACCCTTTAAAGATACAAAAAACACTACTGTCTATCTATTGAGTGTGGGAGGGCAATCAAATAAATAGCTTTTAAATCATCTTAATTACAATCAATTTTCAGCCAAAATAATAATTTATATACAAATTAAAAGTGATATATAAATTTGCAAAAAGTTCTTAAAAAAACTTTAAAACCACCCTATATCTTAAGTTATTTTTTTATAAAGAAATATAGAAAGAAAATTTTAATAAAGAAAAAATTATATATAAGTTTTGACACCCATATATATATATATACAAGAAATATATGATAAAAATTTTTTAAGCAAAATACCTAATAATTATAATAGTTAAATACGTAAATTCATTTTCACTTGTAAGTAATTGGTGATAACTTGGCTACTCTGAACTGAGATCATAATAGTCGGTATGTGTAATTGGCTACTGTGTATCACGTTCTGAGCCCAGTAGTCGTCATTGAATGGGGATCAATTAGCTACTATGCACTTTGTTCCGAAGCCAATAGTCTTCACACAATCATCAGTAAGTTGGGATTTTATAGCTACTGTGCACCGTGTTCTCAGACCAGTGGTCGTCACAGTTGTCAGTAAGTTTGGAGTAAAAAAGTAAGTGTGCTTCACTACACCAGAGTGCTTCACTACACCAGAATGCTTCACTACACCAGAGTGCCTCACTACACTAGAGTGTCTCACGACACCAGAGTGCCTCACTACACTAGAGTGTCTCACTACACCAGAGTGCCTTACTACACTAGAGTGCCTCAATACACCAGAGTGCCTCTCTACACCAGAGTGCCTCTCTACACCAGAGTGCCTCACTACACCAGAGTGTCTCACTACACCAGAGTGCCTCACTTCACCAGAGTGCCTCACTTCACCAGAGTGCCTCTCTACACCAGAGTGCCTCTCTACACCAGAGTGCCTCACTACACCAGAGTGCTTCACTACACCAGAGTACCTCACTTCAACAGAGTGCCTCTCTACACCAGAGTGTCTCACCACACCAGAGTGCCTCACCACACCAGAGTGCCTCTCTACACCAGAGTGCCTCACTACACCAGAGTGTCTCACTACACCAGAGTGTCTCACCACACCAGAGTGCCTCACTACACCAGAGTGCCTCACTACACCAGAGTGCCTCACTACACCAGAGTGCTTCACCACGCCAGAGTGCCTCACCACACCAGAGTGCCTCACCACACCAGAGTGCCTCACCACACCAGAGTATCTCACTACACCAGAGTGCCTCACCACACCAGAGTGCCTCACCACACCAGAGTGCCTCACCACACCAGAGTATCTCACTACACCAGAGTGCCTCACCACACCAGAGTGCCTCACCACACCAGAGTGCCTCACCACACCAGAGTGTCTCACTACACCAGAGTGCCTCACTGCACCAGAGTGCCTCAGTGCACCAGAGTGCCTCACTACACCAGAGTGTCTCATTACGCCACTGGTCGTCACACAGTCGTAGGTAGGGATCGCTTAGCTACTGTGCACCTTGTTCTGAGGCCAGTGGTCGTCACAGTTGTAAGTGGGGATCACTTAGCTACTGTGTACCTAAGTCGTCCTCCCCCCCTGCCTGAAACGCTTTGTGTAAAGGTGGTTTAGGCATTGTATGTACTAGGTCTATTTATAAATCGATCAATGTTTGTATCTCACCTTGTATGTATATACTTTACCTGAATAAACATTTAATTTGATTTGTTCCGTGTTCTGAGGCCACTGGTCCTCACAGTTATCAGAAATTGGGGATCACTTAGCTGCTGTGTACCATGTTCTGAGGCCAGTGGTCATCACAGTCGTCAGTAAATGGGGATTACTTAGCTACTGTGTACTGTGTTCTGATGCCAGTGGTAGTCAGAGTCGTTAGTAAGTGTGGGATTGCTTAGCCACTGTGCACCGTGTATTGAGGCCTCTGGTCATCAGTAAGTAGGGATCACTTAGCTACTGTGTACCGTGACTCACAACAAATGGTCATTTTCCAACATGGCACTTCTTTCGAAACAATGATTAAACACAATATTGTGGAGGTGACCCCACGTGTTACAACAATAGTACAGTAATATTTCACCTTGAACTGTCGTCGTAGGGAGAGGTAGGGCTGGTAGGGCAGGTAGAGCAAGTCTAGGCTCCTCAGGAAGGATAGGATAGGGGGAGTCAAGGCCTCTTTAGGGGTCCTATGGGCACATATCCTAAGTGCCAGTGGTGCCGGGTAGGCGTCGTCCGCACGGGGTCACATGTAGTTCAAATCTGGCCCACTCGGCCTGCGCGGGTAGGCTGTGCGCAGTCGCCGTCCACCAATCAGGGCACAGTCCTGCCTACACTATGAAATGTCTCCTTTGGCGGGCACTTTGAATGTGGTTCCCTCCACACTCCTCCCGTCCCTATAGAACAATGGGTATACTAGAGGGGAAATGTTTCACTATATGTAACATGTCTTTTTTGGAAAAAGTCTTCACCAGCTCCACACTAGGGGGTGGTGTTGCAAACAAGGCCACAAAGGAGAACATTTCCGGTTTCACAAATGGGTGCTATTACATTTACTGTATTACCCGTATTATCTTTGCACTATACACAAACTGTTTCAACACTGCATACACTACACTACCTTCTTCTGTTTTTTATTTTTTTTTTCGTCTTCAGCTTCTCTTTTTAGGAATTTACTCTGTCCTAACAATATTCCTCGCACCGAAGCGCTGCTCCTTGAATGTGAGTCCTTTGACAGAGCAACCCTTTTTCCACATCTCACCCTCAGGATCCCAAGGGAAAGCAATTGGATCTATGCCTTCCAAGAACTGACCAAATGCTAGTTCATTCTTTATTTTCTTCTGAGCCCTCCTTTCCACATTGTGTCTTAACGGGCCCCACTTCCTGTGAAAACTTTGCTTCGCTTCCTGGTCCAGACCTGTCTGTTCAGTAGTGAACGGTCCCGAATTGCCACTTTTGTCCTGCATTGGATTCCTGAAGGGGCCCTCACTTGCTGAGTTCTCACTTAGCATAACCAAACTCTGCTGGTTGTCCATGTCTGATGTGCTAATATCCATGTCCCCCCTGTCAGTGTGAGCCGAGATGTCTTCCACGCCTTTAGACAATATCTGGCCAGCATCTTGCTCCGATGCCCCTCCTTGGCCTGTTATGCACTGGGTCGGATTTAGGCCGAATGAGCCGACCCGGCAGCGTTTAAAGACGAATTCTGCTCCTTAAATGAAACATGTGGCCTGTTGCCCGAGGTGTCCGGTGCTGGCGGACTCCTTCCTCATCCCTTTCGGATTCCTCACAGTCCCGAGCAAAATGACCCTCTTTCCCACACCCGTAGCACTAAACAGGTCGCCTAGGGGATGGGCTACGGCGATGCTGTGGTGACATAAGAGCAACTGTAAGGTGCCTCAAACTCTTACACACCTGGTCCAATCTCCCGTTGGTCTCTGAGATACCTGCTACCAAGGTGTCCAACTTCTCCTCCACGCCCATGGAAGATAAAGGATGCGAGCCCGCAATCGACGGTCGGCAAGTGTTGATTCCACGACCTGAAGAGCTGGTAGCCGGTGACGTGCCTGGGGAGCTGAGAAGGGCGAGGGTCGAGCGCCGAGAAGCGTCATTACTCCTGGGTGGCTGCTCATACTGGGAGTACCTTCCCACTGCTGGACCTTGGGGCACTCGGTGATGGGAGTCGTATCCTTTGGAACCTGAGGGACCGTGGATTGCTATGGCATTGTGCTGGAAGGTTTGGGCCCGATCAATAGCCTCCTCCATGCAAGAGTTCCTCGCATTGGAAATGTATCCTGCCAGACTCTTATCCTGTAATCCCTGGCCAAGTCGCATTACTGCCATTTGTTCCACTTCCCACTGTGGTATGTGTTTGTAGGCTCGATGAGCCAGGTGATGGACCCTGTCTGCCCAATCAGCGATGTCCTCCTCGGGTTCCTGCTGAGCCTGGTTAAACTTCATCATGGCTATATCCAGAACTTCCCTATCGCCAAATCGCTTGATCATCTTATGCATCATGCGATTATAATCGATGGATGGCTCTCTGTCCAGTAAGCGATTGTAAAAATCACTCGCCTTACCCTTGAGGCACCACCCTAACTGCGTCAATAACGTAGGCCCGCTCCAGTCCTTTTCCGAGGCATAAGACGTGAAACGGCGGTAGAAGATGGCCCAATCTGACTTCCCGTCATAATCCAACGCCCGAGGTGGTGTGCGGAAGGTCTCTTCTGTTGGCGATAACCTGTCCGCCTGCTGCGGGATAGAGAGGCATCCGAATCGGAAGTCCGAGAGCTGTGTGACGAGTGTCGAGCTGGCCATCTCCTTGATCGAGCCGATCGATGGTGGAAGGGGCTCCCCTGCCGAGTACCTTGCAGGCCACTAGCCCTGGAGTAGGCCAGTGACTGAGGTCGGTGTCCATGCTGTCCGCCGCAGGCGGCACCCCTAGAGGAACGGCGGGTACCCGTTTCGCTGGACGAGGGCGATGAACGACTTCCTGCCCCCTGACCTGAGGGCCTGGGGCCCTGTTGGGACGGGTCCACCTCAAACAATATAGCAGCCATCAAATCGGGTGTGGCCCGAAGGCGGTTGATATCATAAATGTTGTCCTCCGTGATCACGTGGCTACGCCAAAACTTGATAATGCGAGCGGCCAATGTATCTCCTACACCCGGTAGCAGCTGCAGCTCAGCAGCCGAAGCAGAGTTTATCTTGATTAGAGCCATTGTGCTGGTGTCGAAAACTAAAGCTCAAATATATCGTGCCACGCCTGGTAATAAGCCTAAGATCTGGGGGCCAGGCACCTCACATATATATCACCCCCCCCCCAAAAAAAAAAAAAAAACAAAAAAAAAAAAAAAAAAACACAGACACCGATGGCCACACTTAAGGTTCCAATGTTCAGAGATAGAGATAAATGTCCCACAAGGAAAAATAAGCACTGCACAGTCAATAATGTAAATGATGGGGCCAGGTGGATTTCAAGCAACATAAAACACTGCACACTTAATTGGTAACTAAATCATTTGAGGCTTAGACAAAAACTGGGCACTTACTGCACTTGCAAAACTGGAAAATCTGATATGGCAGGCACTTTGAGGAACTTTAACTAGCAACGTGCCTGATTTTCATAAGCACTGGGCTGAGGGTTCTCAAAAACACTTTTTTCAGGTGAATGTGGGGAACTGTGTGCAGGGCGGATCACCATCCACCTTAAATCTGGTATGAACACAAACTCACTGGCTTACTTAATGTATCTGTTCCCCTTGAGCCGTTACTTCTGTAGAAAGCCTAGAACAGGTTACGTCTAGCTAACAGTAGAAATGAGAAAGTAACAGACCTGTAGCAAGCACCCTGCAGAGCTGGGACCAGCGTCGCTGTAGTAAACACACTGGAGACGGATGCACTCAGGAACGACAGCCTGAAATCCTCCGCGAGCGGATTCGTTAACAATACAGGTCGGATATGCTCCTGAACGGTGGCCAGTATTCTGTGTGAATGGTGGGTCTCCCCTTCTTCAAAAAACTTAGGGACCGCAGGAATCGGTGCTTGGGGGACAAGACAATAAAATGCAAAAAATCCGAGGAAATAATCCGTATAAAACACTGATAACTGGAACTTATGAAGAATCTTGGGGGATTGCACGAGATGTGGAATAAAACATATGCACAAAAAAAACAGGGACTGAAATATCTTGGGCACCGCTATTGAACAACAAACCGAAGAACATCTATGGTGCAACCAAAGCCAGTAATTCGAGACTGGAAACGTTGAACACTATCTAAGACGTCTTGACTGAAGTCGACAGAACGATGATGCAGATATCTTGTCGAGGTCCTCTTGATCACCGCGTGGGAACGTTTACTCACTGCGCCAATGTGGAGGTGACCCCACGTGTTACAACAGTAATGTTACAGTACAGTAATATTTCACCTTGAACTGTCGTCGTAGGGAGAGGTAGGGCTGGTAGGGCAGGTGGAGCAAGTCTAGGCTCCTCAGGAAGGATAGGACAGAGGGAGTCAATGCCTCTTTAGGGGTCCTATGGGCACATATCCTAAGTGCCAGTGGTGCCGGGTAGGCGTCGTCCGCACGGGGTCACATGTAGTTCAAATCTGGCCCACTCGGCCTGCGCGGGTAGGCTGTGCGCGGTCGCCGTCCACCAATCAGGGCACAGTCCTGCCTACACTATGAAATTATGTCTCCTTTGGCGGGCACTTTGAATGTGGTTCCCTCAACAATATTTTGAGAGTATTATAGTCATCCTCAACAGATTTATAAAAAAAAACAATACTGTCTAACTTCTGAGTGAGAGAGGACAGGCAAATAAATAGCATTAATATATTTTTAATTACAATATGTACTGAAAAAAATAGTTTTTGTAAACATTAAGTTAATTATATAAAATAATTTAATGTTCTTAAAACAATTTTCAATTTTTAAAAAATCAACCGTTATTTTTCTATAAAAATTTGTAAAAAAAAATTATCAGAAAATTAAAAACATTTAACAATAAACTTTCATGTGCACATGAAATTAATACTTAACTTCAATAAAATTTTGAAGATAATACATAAAATTAATGATAAAGTTTAAATACAGGAATTGATTATTACTCATCAGTATCTGTTGATTGCTTGGCTGCTCTGAACTCAGATCACCGTCGTCGCTATGTGTAAATAGCTACTGTGTACCACTTACTGAGCCCAGTAGTCGTCAGTAAGTGGGGATCACTTAGCTACTGTGCACCGTGTTTTGAGGCCACTGGTCGTCACAGTTGTTGGTTAGAGGGGATCACTTCGATACTGTGCACCAAGTTCTGAAGCCAGTGGTCGTCACAGTCGTCAGTAAGGATCACTTAGCTATTGTGCACCGTATTCTGAAGCCCACTGGTCGTCACAGTCGTAATTAAGTAGGGATCACTTAACTACTGTGTACCGTGTTCTGAGTCCCGTATAGTTGCAACTCACAAAAGTTTGGTGACTCGCACCATCACGAGGCTTCCTTGTGGTCGTCATGTATAAAGAGAAAGAAGGTTTAGAAGGAGAGAAAGGGTGCGCTAATAGTCATGACCCATCAACAAATGGTCATCTTCCAGCATCGCACTTCTCTCGAAACAATGACTGAACACAATATATTGAGAATATCAAAGTCATTCTCAAAACATATGTAAAAAAAACACTACTGCCTACCTTCTGAGTGAGTTAGGACAAGGAAATAAATAGCATTAATATGTTTTTAATTATAATATCTTAATGTTCAAAAAATCAATATTTTTTAAGATATAATTAAAAACATATTAGTGCTATTTATTTGCGTGTCCTAACTCACTCAGAAGGTAGGCAGTAGTGTTTTTTTTTACATATGTTTTGAGAATGACTTAGAATGACGTTATTCTCAATATATTGTGTTGATTCATTGTTTCGAGAGCAGTGCGATGCTGGAAGATGACCATTTGTTGATGGGTCATGACTATAGGCGCACCCTTTCTCTCCTCTTCTAAACCTTCTTTCTCTTTCTACACGACGACCACTAGGAAGCCTCGTGATGGTGAGAGTCACCAAACTCCTGTGGGTTGCAACCATACGGGACTCAGAACACGGTACACAGTAGCTAAGTGATCCCTACTTACTGATGACTGTGACACCCAATGGCCTCAGAACATGGTACACAGTAGCTAAGTGATCCCCACTTACTGATGACTGTGACACCCAATGGCCTCAGAACATGGTACACAGTAGCTAAGTGATCCCCACTTACTGACTGTGTGACGACCACTGGCCTCAGAACAAGGTGCACAGTAGCTAAGTATTCCCCACTTAATGACGACTACTGGGCTCAGAATGTGGTACACAGTAGCTAATTACACATACCGACGACGGTGATCTCAGATCAAAGTAGCCAAGCAATCAACAAATACTGATATCTTGAGATGATTTCGGGCTTTAGTGTCCCCGCGGCTCGGTCCTCGACCAGGCCTCCACCCCAGGAAGCAGCCCGTGACAGCTGACTAACACCCAGGTACCTATTTACTGCTAGGTAACAGGGGCATTCAGGGTGAAAGAAACTTTGCCCATTTGTTTCTGCCTCGTGCGGGAATCGAACCCGCGCCACAGAATTACGAGTCCTGCGCGCTATCCACCAGGCTACGAGGCCCCTCCATGAGTAATAATATATGAGTAATAACTGATGAGTAATAATCAATTCTTGTACTTAAACTTTATAATTAATATGGAATATCTATAAATTTTTTTGGAGTTTATAATTAAATGTGAATGTGCATGCAAGTTTATTAATTAAGGTTTTTTATTTTTCTGTGAATTATTTTACAAATTTTTATATAAAAGTAACAATTGAATTTTAAAGGAATTTAAAATTGTGTTAAAAACTTTTCATTTTTTTTAAATAAGTAACTTAATGTTCATAAAATCAATATTTTTTGTAAGTTACTTATTTTAAAAAATGTAAAGTTTTTAACACAATTTTAAATTCCCTTAAAAATCAATTGTTACTTTTATATATGTTACGGACCCGGATTCAGCGTCCGAGCCTGGAGCAGTGACAAACACGCCATCTGTGGGTCAGCTCCCGAAACCCCCGCCAAACGAACGACGACACCTAGTGAGGACAGCGTGTACTGGCCTCGAGGACCAGTTTCCAGTCTGGTTCAGCGCTCAACACCGCCGCTCCTGACCTCTGGTGAGGTGGTGCTCCGACGACAGCGCCATCTATGGACTGGATACGTCAGGTGTTAGTATCTGAGCCTGTGAGTGTGGTGTATTAGTGTCCCAGTTATTGATGACGTGTCTGCTTACAGAGCCGACCTGGGACCACTGTGTTGAAGGAGTAGTCAGTCTACCCGAGGCAGCCAGTCTCCATACAGTGAAGTTTGCTGCAGCTGTCGTGACGTCGTCCCCCCGGAAGAACACTGTGGTGTGTTAAGCCTGCCAGTGGAGTGGCAGTGGAAGGATTTACCCGGGACCGACGGTTGGAGACGATAATCCACTGGGGTATTGAGGACAGGAGGGTGATTGGTGATATCACACGAGACTCCTGTCTAGGGCGTACCCCTTTTATCGTTCGTAGAGTGGCCGTACCAGCCTTGTTGGCTCAGTACCTGCCAGCAGACCTGCTGGACGTGTGGTTGACGGCCTCCACGACGGTGCCCCCAGTGGACCTGTGTTGTGGCTGACCTGTGGCCAGGGTAGACTCGGCGTTCTCAGAGGACACGTCTTGAGGCCACGAAGAAAGCACCGCGGACTCAGCACCTAGCTTCGAGGATCCATAGTCTCCAGCAGAAGACTACAGTGTTGATCCCCTTGTAAAGTGTTAATACCCCTCCCCCTTGTGTACTCTATTATTTTATATATTTAAATGGTGATGGTGAAGATTATATTATATTAAGTTCTTAGCTTTCTTTCCCTACTCCCTTTAAGTTACTTGCGTCACGGATCGCATCCCTTGATAGCCTCTACTGGCTTGGGGCCGGACATATATCTTCCTCTAACTACATCAGAGTAAGAACCCCGTTGCGTCCCGAGAGGGCCGTAACAATATAAAAATTTGTAAAATAATTCACAGAAAAATAAAAACCTTAATTAATAAACTTGCATGTCGGTTTTGTATAAAAATTAAGGAAAGAATATTATAAGACAATTTAAAAAAATTATATGTAAACTTTAATTGTGATTACTCCGGGTTACGTCAGTAAAAAAGTTTGAATATAATATCTAATAATTATTAGTTAAATATGTAAATTCATTCTCCCTCATAAGTAATTGGTGGTAGCTTGGCTACTCTGAACTGAGATCACAGTAGTCGATATGTGCAATTAGCTACTGTGTACCACGTTCTGAGTCCAGTAGTCGTCATTAAGTGGGGATCAGTTAGCTACTTTGCACCGTGTTCTCAGGTCAGTGGTCGTCACACAGTCAGTAAGTGGGGATCACTTAGCTACTGTGCACTGTATTCTGAGGTCACTGGTCGTCACAGTCGTCAGAAAGTTGGGATAACCTAGCTACTGTGTACCGTGTTCTGAGACCAGTGTGGTTGCAACCCACAAGAGTTTGGTGACTCGCACCATCACGAGGCTTCCTAGTGGTCGTCGTGTATAAAGAGAAAGAAGGTTTAGAAGAGGAGAGAAACGGTGCGCCTATAGTCATGACCCATTAACAAATGGTCATCTTCCAGCATCGCACTTCTCTCGAAACAATGAATGAAATCACAATATATTATGAATATTTAATTTAGCCTTTAAAGATATAAAAACAAACACTACTATCTATCTCCTGAGTGAGGGTGAGCAATTAAATAAATAGAATTTAGATCATCATAATTACAATCATTTTTTTCCAAAAATATAAATTTTTATAGAAATTTAACACATATACTTAAATTTCTTAAGAATATGTGTACTTAACATATATGATTGTTATACTGATTAAGTATAAGTACTTAACACATATATAAATATGTATTAAGTACTTAACGAAACTTTAAAAATTCTTAAGTTTCTTTAATAGTTTTGTGTAAAAATTTTGGGAAAAAAAATAAAAGAAAAATTTAGAAGTTATCATATGTAAACTTTGCTTACATGCTTACGAAAACTAACATCATTATAAAATTTTGAGTATCATACCTAACAATTTTATTAGTTAACTACGTGAATTCATTCTCACTCGTAAGTAATTAGTGATAGCTTGGCGACTCTGAACTGAGATCACAGTAGTCGGTATGTGTAATTAGCTACTGTGTACCACGTTCTGAGTCCAGTAGTCGTCATTAATTAAGTTGGGGATCAATTTACTACTGTGCACCGTGTTCAAAGGTCATTGGTCGTCACACAGTCATCAGTAAGTAGAGATCACTTAGCAACTATGCACTGTATTCTGAGGTCACTGGTCGTCACAGTCATCAGTAAGTAGGGATCACCTAGCTACTGTGAACCGTGTTCCGAAGCCAATGGTCTTCACACAGTCATCATTAGGTTGGGATTGTTTAGCTACTGTGCACCATGTTCTCAGACCAGAGATCGTCACAGTTGTCAGTAAGTTGGGAGTAAATAAGTAAGAGTGTCAGTTAGAGTGCCTCACCACACCAGAGTGTCTCACTACACCAGAGTGTCTCACTACACCAGAGTGTCTCACTACACCAGAGTGCCTCACCACGCCAGAGTGCCCTACCACACCAGTGTGCCTTATTACACCAGAGTGTCTCACTACACCAGAGTGCCCCACCACACCAGTGTGCCTTATTACACCAGAGTGCCTCACTACACCAGAGTGCCCCACCACACCAGTGTGCCTTATTACACCAGAGTGCCTCACCACGCCAGAGTGCCCCACCACACCAGTGTGCCTTATTGCACCAGAGTGCCTCACTACACCAGAGTGCCTCACTACACCAGAGTGTCTCACTACATCAGAGTATCTCACTACACCAGAGTGTCTCACTACACCAGAGTGCCTCACTACACCAGAGTGCCTCACCACACCAGAGTGTCTCACTACACCAGAGTGTCTCATTCCAGCAGTGACTCACCAAACCAGAGTGCCTCACCAAACCAGAGTGTCTCACTACACCAGAGTGCCTTACCCCACCTGAATGCCTCACTACACCAGAGTGCCTCACCCCACCAGAGTGCCTCACTACACCAGAGTGCCTCACCCCACCAGAGTGCTTCACCACACCAGAGTGCTTCACCACACCAGAGTGTCTCACTACACCAGAGTACCGCTCTACACCAGATTGCCTCACTCCTCCAGAGTGGCTCACAACACCAGAGTGCATCACCACACCAGAGTGCCTCTCTACGCCAGAGTGCCTCACTACACCAGAGTGCATCACCACACCAGAGTGCTTCGCCTCACCTAAGTGCCTCAATACGCCAGTGGTCGTCACAGTCATCAGTAAGTAGGGATCACTTAGCTACTGTGTACCGTGTTCTGAGACCAGTGTGGTTGCAACCCACAAGAGTTTGGTGTCTCACACCATCACTAGGTGGGCGTCAGTAGGCCGCCCACAGGTGGTAGGGGCGCCTGGCAGCTGGGTGGACAGCGCTTCAGATTCGTAGTCGTGAGGTTCCGGGTTCGAACCCCGGTTGAGGCGGAGACAAATGGGCAAAAAGTTTCTTTTATCCTGATGCACCTGTTCACCTAGTAGTAAATTGGTACCTGGGAGTTAGACAGCTGCGACGGGCTGCTTCCTGGGGTGGTGTAACAAAAAGGAGGCCTGTTCGAGGACTGGGCCGCTGGGATGCTAAGCCCCGAATTTATCTCACGAGGCTTCCTAGTGGTCGTCGTGTATAAAGAGAAAGAAGGTTTAGAAGAGGAGAGAAAGGGTGCGCCTATAGTCATGACCCATTAACAAATGGTCGTCTTCCAGCATCGACTTCTCTGGAAACAATGAGTAACACAATACATTGTGAATATTATAGTCACCCTTTAAAAATATATAAAAATAAACAACACTACAGCTTTCCTTTCGAGGTAGGGAGAAAAAGCAAATTAATAGCATTTATGTCTTCCTGATTACAAATAATTCGTTGGAAAATAATAACTTGTATTTAAAATTAATAGCATATATAAAGTAAAAAAGAATTTTGAAAGCAATTTTAAAAATCTTAGTTTTTTAAAATTTTGTATAAAAACTAAAAAAAAAAATATTAAATGAAAATATTTATTTATAAACGTGCTTCAATGTTACAGAAAATTATAATACTTTTTTTTTTAATATAATGCATAATAGTTTACTCAGAAAATGTTGATGGCTTAGCTACTTTAAACTGAGGTTACAGTCGTTGGTGTAGAGGCACTACGGGCTCACCATAGCCCGTGCTACTTGGAACATGTTGTTCCGAGTAGAGAATCTTAAACAACAAACAACAGTCGTTGGTATATTTAATTATCTACTGTGCACCACTTTTTGAGCCCATTAGTTGTCATTAAATGGGGAATGACTTAGCTACTGTGCACTGTGTTCTGAGGCCACTGGTCGTCACACAGTCATCAGTAAGTAGGGATCACTTAGCTACTGTGTACCGTGTTCTGAGACCAGTGTGGTTACAACCCACAAGAATTTGGTGACTCGCACCATCACGAGGCTTCCTAGTGGTCGTCGTGTATAAAGAGAAAGAAGGTTTAGAAGAGGAGAGAAAGGGTGCTCCTATAGTCATGACCCATCAACAAATAGTCGTCTTCCAGCATCGACTTCTCTCGAAACAAGGAATGATCACAATATATTGTGAATATTTTAGTTACCCTTTAAAGATATAAAAAAAAACTACTGGCTATCTCCTGAGTGAGGGAGAGCAATTAAATAAATAGTATTTATATTATCTTAATTATAATCAATTCTTAGCAAATATATTAATTCAAACATATATTAATAGTCCTTTATAAATTTCTGTAAAGGTCTTTAGAAAGCTTTTAAATCACTTAATTTCATATGTCACTTCTGTATAAAAACTAAAATAAAAGTTATAACAAAATTTAAAAGTATTTATTTACAAACTTTGTTAACTAAAATTACAGTATTTTATAATTTAAAATTTTTGAGTATAAAATCTATAAATTTTAATAGTTAAATTCGTGAATTCATTCTTACTCATAAGTCATTGGTGATAGCTTGGCTACTCTGAACTGAGATCACAGTAGTTGGTATGTGTAATCACCTACTGTGCACCAAGTTCTGAGCCCAGTAGTCGTCATTAAGTGGGGATCAATTAGCTACTGTACACTGTGTTCTGAGGTCACTGGTCGTTACAGTCACCAGTAATTAGGGATCACCTAGCTACTGTGCACCGTGTTCTGAGACCAGTGGTCGTCACAGTTGTCAGAAAATTGGGAGTAAAAAAGTAAGAGTGTGTCAGTAAGAGTGCCTCACTACACCAGAGTGCCTCACCACGCCAGAGTGCTTCACCACACGAGTGTGCCTTATTACACCAGAGTGTCTCACTACACCAAAGTGTCTCATTCCAGCAGTGACTCACCAAACCAGAGTGCCTCACCAAACCAGAGTGCCTCACAAAACAAGAGTGCCTCACGACATCAGATTGTCTCACACCAGAGTGCCTCAGTACAACAGAGTGCCTGAGTAAACCAGAGTGCCTCACCACACCAGAGTGCCTCACCACACCAGAGTGCCTCACCACACCTGAGTGCCTCACCACACCAGAGTGCCTCATTACAACCGTGTGCTTAACCACACCAGAGTGCCTCACCACACCAGAGTGCCTCACCACACCTGAGTGCCTCACTTCGCCAGTGGTCGTCACACAGTCATCAGTAAGTGGTGATTACTTAGCTACTGTGCGCCGTGTTTTAAAGCCGGTGGTCGTCACTGTTGTCAGTAAGTGGGGATCACTTAGCTACTATGTACCGTGTGCTGAGGCCCACTGGTTGTCACACAGTTATCAGTAAGTAGGGATCACTTAGCTACTGTGTACCGTGTTCTGAGACCAGTGTGGTTGCAACCCACAGGAGTTTGGTGACTCGCACCATCACGAGGCTTCCTAGTGGTCGTCGTGTATAAAGAGAAAGAAGGTTTAGAAGAGGAGAGAAAGGGTGCGCCTACAGTCGTGACCCATCAACAAATGGTCATCTTCCAGCATCGTACTTCTCTCGAAACAATGAATGAAATCACAATATATTATGAATATTTTAGTTACCCTTTAAAGATACAAAAAACCCTACTGTCTATCTATTGAGTGTGGGAGGGCAATCAAATAAATAGCTTTTAAATAATCTTAATTACAATCAATTTTCAGCCAAAATAATAATTTATATACAAATTAAAAGTGATATATAAATATGCAAAAAGTTCTTAAAAAAACTTTAAAACCACCCTATATCTTAAGTTATTTTTTTATAAAGAAATATAGAAAGAAAATTTTAATAAAGAAAAAATTATATATAAGTTTTGACACCCATATATATGTACAAGAAATATATGATAAAAATTTTTTAAGCAAAATACCTAATAATTATAATAGTTAAATACGTAAATTCATTTTCACTTGTAAGTAATTGGTGATAACTTGGCTACTCTGAACTGAGATCATAATAGTCGGTATGTGTAATTGGCTACTGTGTATCACGTTCTGAGCCCAGTAGTCGTCATTGAATGGGGATCAATTAGCTACTATGCACTGTGTTCCGAAGCCAATAGTCTTCACACAATCATCAGTAAGTTGGGATTTTATAGCTACTGTGCACCGTGTTCTCAGACCAGTGGTCGTCACAGTTGTCAGTAAGTTTGGAGTAAAAAAGTAAGTGTGCTTCACTACACCAGAGTGCTTCACTACACCAGAGTGCTTCACTACACCAGAGTGCCTCACTACACTAGAGTGTCTCACGACACCAGAGTGCCTCACTACACTAGAGTGTCTCACTACACCAGAGTGCCTTACTACACTAGAGTGCCTCAATACACCAGAGTGCCTCTCTACACCAGAGTGCCTCTCTACACCAGAGTGCCTCACTACACCAGAGTGTCTCACTACACCAGAGTGCCTCACTTCACCAGAGTGCCTCACTTCACCAGAGTGCCTCTCTACACCAGAGTGCCTCTCTACACCAGAGTGCCTCACTACACCAGAGTGCTTCACTACACCAGAGTACCTCACTTCAACAGAGTGCCTCTCTACACCAGAGTGTCTCACCACACCAGAGTGCCTCACCACACCAGAGTGCCTCTCTACACCAGAGTGCCTCACTACACCAGAGTGTCTCACTACACCAGAGTGTCTCACCACACCAGAGTGCCTCACTACACCAGAGTGCCTCACTACACCAGAGTGCCTCACTACACCAGAGTGCTTCACCACGCCAGAGTGCCTCACCACACCAGAGTGCCTCACCACACCAGAGTGCCTCACCACACCAGAGTATCTCACTACACCAGAGTGCCTCACCACACCAGAGTGCCTCACCACACCAGAGTGCCTCACCACACCAGAGTATCTCACTACACCAGAGTGCCTCACCACACCAGAGTGCCTCACCACACCAGAGTGCCTCACCACACCAGAGTGTCTCACTACACCAGAGTGCCTCACTGCACCAGAGTGCCTCAGTGCACCAGAGTGCCTCACTACACCAGAGTGTCTCATTACGCCACTGGTCGTCACACAGTCGTAGGTAGGGATCGCTTAGCTACTGTGCACCTTGTTCTGAGGCCAGTGGTCGTCACAGTTGTAAGTGGGGATCACTTAGCTACTGTGTACCTAAGTCGTCCTCCCCCCCTGCCTGAAACGCTTTGTGTAAAGGTGGTTTAGGCATTGTATGTACTAGGTCTATTTATAAATCGATCAATGTTTGTATCTCACCTTGTATGTATATACTTTACCTGAATAAACATTTAATTTGATTTGTTCCGTGTTCTGAGGCCACTGGTCCTCACAGTTATCAGAAATTGGGGATCACTTAGCTGCTGTGTACCATGTTCTGAGGCCAGTGGTCATCACAGTCGTCAGTAAATGGGGATTACTTAGCTACTGTGTACTGTGTTCTGATGCCAGTGGTAGTCAGAGTCGTTAGTAAGTGTGGGATTGCTTAGCCACTGTGCACCGTGTATTGAGGCCTCTGGTCATCAGTAAGTAGGGATCACTTAGCTACTGTGTACCGTGACTCACAACAAATGGTCATTTTCCAACATGGCACTTCTTTCGAAACAATGATTAAACACAATATTGTGGAGGTGACCCCACGTGTTACAACAATAGTACAGTAATATTTCACCTTGAACTGTCGTCGTAGGGAGAGGTAGGGCTGGTAGGGCAGGTAGAGCAAGTCTAGGCTCCTCAGGAAGGATAGGATAGGGGGAGTCAAGGCCTCTTTAGGGGTCCTATGGGCACATATCCTAAGTGCCAGTGGTGCCGGGTAGGCGTCGTCCGCACGGGGTCACATGTAGTTCAAATCTGGCCCACTCGGCCTGCGCGGGTAGGCTGTGCGCGGTCGCCGTCCACCAATCAGGGCACAGTCCTGCCTACACTATGAAATTATGTCTCCTTTGGCGGGCACTTTGAATGTGGTTCCCTCCACAATATTTTGAGAGTATTATAGTGATCCTCAACAGATTTATAAAAAAAAACAATACTGTCTAACTTCTGAGTGAGAGAGGACAGGCAAATAAATAGCATTAATATATTTTTAATTACAATATGTACTGAAAAAAATAGTTTTTGTAAACATTAAGTTAATTATATAAAATAATTTAATGTTCTTAAAACAATTTTCAATTTTTAAAAAATCAACCGTTATTTTTCTATAAAAATTTGTAAAAAAAAATTATCAGAAAATTAAAAACATTTAACAATAAACTTTCATGTGCACATGAAATTAATACTTAACTTCAATAAAATTTTGAAGATAATACATAAAATTAATGATAAAGTTTAAATACAGGAATTGATTATTACTCATCAGTATCTGTTGATTGCTTGGCTGCTCTGAACTCAGATCACCGTCGTCGCTATGTGTAAATAGCTACTGTGTACCACTTACTGAGCCCAGTAGTCGTCAGTAAGTGGGGATCACTTAGCTACTGTGCACCGTGTTTTGAGGCCACTGGTCGTCACAG
Organism: Procambarus clarkii; assembly: GCF_040958095.1. Classification (NCBI taxonomy): domain Eukaryota; kingdom Metazoa; phylum Arthropoda; class Malacostraca; order Decapoda; family Cambaridae; genus Procambarus; species Procambarus clarkii. The sequence goes on along the minus strand of NC_091152.1, from coordinate 48,963,511 downwards.
TTGTTGGTTAGAGGGGATCACTTCGATACTGTGCACCAAGTTCTGAAGCCAGTGGTCGTCACAGTCGTCAGTAAGGATCACTTAGCTATTGTGCACCGTATTCTGAAGCCCACTGGTCGTCACAGTCGTAATTAAGTAGGGATCACTTAACTACTGTGTACCGTGTTCTGAGTCCCGTATAGTTGCAACTCACAAAAGTTTGGTGACTCGCACCATCACGAGGCTTCCTTGTGGTCGTCATGTATAAAGAGAAAGAAGGTTTAGAAGGAGAGAAAGGGTGCGCTAATAGTCATGACCCATCAACAAATGGTCATCTTCCAGCATCGCACTTCTCTCGAAACAATGACTGAACACAATATATTGAGAATATCAAAGTCATTCTCAAAACATATGTAAAAAAAACACTACTGCCTACCTTCTGAGTGAGTTAGGACAAGGAAATAAATAGCATTAATATGTTTTTAATTATAATATCTTAATGTTCAAAAAATCAATATTTTTTAAGATATAATTAAAAACATATTAGTGCTATTTATTTGCGTGTCCTAACTCACTCAGAAGGTAGGCAGTAGTGTTTTTTTTACATATGTTTTGAGAATGACTTTGTTATTCTCAATATATTGTGTTGATTCATTGTTTCGAGAGCAGTGCGATGCTGGAAGATGACCATTTGTTGATGGGTCATGACTATAGGCGCACCCTTTCTCTCCTCTTCTAAACCTTCTTTCTCTTTATACACGACGACCACTAGGAAGCCTCGTGATGGTGAGTCACCAAACTCCTGTGGGTTGCAACCACACGGGACTCAGAACACGGTACACAGTAGCTAAGTGATCCCTACTTACTGATGACTGTGACACCCAATGGCCTCAGAACATGGTACACAGTAGCTAAGTGATCCCCACTTACTGACTGTGTGACGACCACTGGCCTCAGAACAAGGTGCACAGTAGCTAAGTATTCCCCACTTAATGACGACTACTGGGCTCAGAATGTGGTACACAGTAGCTAATTACACATACCGACGACGGTGATCTCAGATCAAAGTAGCCAAGCAATCAACAAATACTGATATCTTGAGATGATTTCGGGGCTTTAGTGTCCCCGCGGCTCGGTCCTCGACCAGGCCTCTACCCCCAGGAAGCAGCCCGTGACAGCTGACTAACACCCAGGTACCTATTTACTGCTAGGTAACAGGGGCATTCAGGGTGAAAGAAACTTTGCCCATTTGTTTCTGCCTCGTGCGGGAATCGAACCCGCGCCACAGAATTACGAGTCCTGCGCGCTATCCACCAGGCTACGAGGCCCCTCCATGAGTAATAATATATGAGTAATAACTGATGAGTAATAATCAATTCTTGTACTTAAACTTTATAATTAATATGGAATATCTATAAATTTTTTTGGAGTTTATAATTAAATGTGAATGTGCATGCAAGTTTATTAATTAAGGTTTTTTATTTTTCTGTGAATTATTTTACAAATTTTTATATAAAAGTAACAATTGATTTTTAAAGGAATTTAAAATTGTGTTAAAAACTTTTCATTTTTTTAAAATAAGTAACTTAATGTTCATAAAATCAATATTTTTTGTAAGTTACTTATTTTAAAAAATGTAAAGTTTTTAACACAATTTTAAATTCCCTTAAAAATCAATTGTTACTTTTATATAAAAATTTGTAAAATAATTCACAGAAAAATAAAAACCTTAATTAATAAACTTGCATGTCAGTTTTGTATAAAAATTAAGGAAAGAATATTATAAGACAATTTAAAAAAATTATATGTAAACTTTAATTGTGATTACTCCGGGTTACGTCAGTAAAAAAGTTTGAATATAATATCTAATAATTATTACAGTTAAATATGTGAATTCATTCTCCCTCATAAGTAATTGGTGGTAGCTTGGCTACTCTGAACTGAGATCACAGTAGTCGATATGTGCAATTAGCTACTGTGTACCACGTTCTGAGTCCAGTAGTCGTCATTAAGTGGGGATCAGTTAGCTACTTTGCACCGTGTTCTCAGGTCAGTGGTCGTCACACAGTCAGTAAGTGGGGATCACTTAGCTACTGTGCACTGTATTCTGAGGTCACTGGTCGTCACAGTCGTCAGAAAGTTGGGATAACCTAGCTACTGTGTACCGTGTTCTGAGACCAGTGTGGTTGCAACCCACAAGAGTTTGGTGACTCGCACCATCACGAGGCTTCCTAGTGGTCGTCGTGTATAAAGTGAAAGAAGGTTTAGAAGAGGAGAGAAACGGTGCGCCTATAGTCATGACCCATCAACAAATGGTCATCTTCCAGCATCGCACTTCTCTCGAAACAATGAATGAAATCACAATATATTATGAATATTTAAGTTAGCCTTTAAAGATATAAAAAAAAACACTACTATCTATCTCCTGAGTGAGGGTGAGCAATTAAATAAATAGAATTTAGATCATCATAATTACAATCATTTCTTTCCAAAAATATAAATTTTTATAGAAATTTAACACATATACTTAAATTTCTTAAGAATATGTGTACTTAACATATATGATTGTTATACTGATTAAGTATAAGTACTTAACACATATATAAATATGTGTTAAGTACTTAACGAAACTTTAAAAATTCTTAAGTTTCTTTAATAGTTTTGTGTAAAAATTTTGGGAAAAAAAATAAAAGAAAAATTTAGAAGTTATCATATGTAAACTTTGCTTACATGCTTACGAAAACTAACATCATTATAAAATTTTGAGTATCATACCTAACAATTTTATTAGTTAACTACGTGAATTCATTCTCACTCGTAAGTAATTAGTGATAGCTTGGCGACTCTGAACTGAGATCACAGTAGTCGGTATGTGTAATTAGCTACTGTGTACCACGTTCTGAGTCCAGTAGTCGTCATTAATTAAGTTGGGGATCAATTTGCTACTGTGCACCGTGTTCAAAGGTCATTGGTCGTCACACAGTCATCAGTAAGTAGAGATCACTTAGCAACTATGCACTGTATTCTGAGGTCACTGGTCGTCACACAGTCATCAGTAAGTAGGGATCACCTAGCTACTGTGAACCGTGTTCCGAAGCCAATGGTCTTCACACAGTCATCATTAGGTTGGGATTGTTTAGCTACTGTGCACCATGTTCTCAGACCAGAGATCGTCACAGTTGTCAGTAAGTTGGGAGTAAATAAGTAAGAGTGTGTCAGTAAGAGTGCCTCACCACACCAGAGTGCCTCACTACACCATAGTGCCTCACTACACCAGAGTGTCTCACTACACCAGAGTGTCTCACTACACCAGAGTGCCTCACTACACCAGAGTGCCTCACCACGCCAGAGTGCCCTACCACACCAGTGTGCCTTATTACACCAGAGTGTCTCACTACACCAGAGTGCCCCACCACACCAGTGTGCCTTATTACACCAGAGTGCCTCACTACACCAGAGTGCCCCACCACACCAGTGTGCCTTATTACACCAGAGTGCCTCACCACGCCAGAGTGCCCCACCACACCAGTGTGCCTTATTGCACCAGAGTGCCTCACTACACCAGAGTGCCTCACTACACCAGAGTGTCTCACTACATCAGAGTATCTCACTACACCAGAGTGTCTCACTACACCAGAGTGCCTCACTACACCAGAGTGCCTCACCACACCAGAGTGTCTCACTACACCAGAGTGTCTCATTCCAGCAGTGACTCACCAAACCAGAGTGCCTCACCAAACCAGAGTGTCTCACTACACCAGAGTGCCTTAACCCACCTGAATGCCTCACTACACCAGAGTGCCTCACCCCACCAGAGTGCCTCACTACACCAGAGTGCCTCACCCCACCAGAGTGCCTCACTACACCAGAGTGCCTCACCACACCAGAGTGTCTCACTACACCAGAGTGACTCTCTACACCAGAGTGTCTCACTACACCAGAGTGCCTCGCTACACCAAAGTGCCTCACTACACCAAAGTGTCTTACTACACCAGAGTGCCTCACTACACCAGAGTGTCTCACTACACCAGAGTGCCTCACTACACCAGAGTGCCTCACTACACCAGAGTGTCTCACTACACCAGAGTGTCTCACTCCACCAGAGTGCCTCACTACACCAGAGTGCCTCACTCCTCCAGAGTGCATCACTCCTCCAGAGTGCCTCACAACACCAGAGTGCCTCACTACACCAGAGTGCTTCACCACACCAGAGTGCTTCACCACACCAGAGTGTCTCACTACACCAGAGTACCGCTCTACACCAGATTGCCTCACTCCTCCAGAGTGGCTCACAACACCAGAGTGCATCACCACACCAGAGTGCCTCTCTACGCCAGAGTGCCTCACTACACCAGAGTGCATCACCACACCAGAGTGCTTCGCCTCACCTAAGTGCCTCAATACGCCAGTGGTCGTCACAGTCATCAGTAAGTAGGGATCACTTAGCTACTGTGTACCGTGTTCTGAGACCAGTGTGGTTGCAACCCACAAGAGTTTGGTGTCTCACACCATCACTAGGTGGGCGTCAGTAGGCCGCCCACAGGTGGTAGGGGCGCCTGGCAGCTGGGTGGACAGCGCTTCAGATTCGTAGTCGTGAGGTTCCGGGTTCGAACCCAGGTTGAGGCGGAGACAAATGGGCAAAAAGTTTCTTTTATCCTGATGCACCTGTTCACCTAGTAGTAAATAGGTACCTGGGAGTTAGACAGCTGCGACGGGCTGCTTCCTGGGGTGGTGTAACAAAAAGGAGGCCTGTTCAAGGACTGGGCCGCTGGGATGCTAAGCCCCGAATTTATCTCACGAGGCTTCCTAGTGGTCGTCGTGTATAAAGAGAAAGAAGGTTTAGAAGAGGAGAGAAAGGGTGCGCCTATAGTCATGACCCATTAACAAATGGTCGTCTTCCAGCATCGACTTCTCTCGAAACAATGAGTAACACAATACATTGTGAATATTATAGTCACCCTTTAAAAATATATAAAAATAAACAACACTACAGCTTTCCTTTCGAGGTAGGGAGAAAAAGCAAATTAATAGCATTTATGTCTTCCTGATTACAAATAATTCGTTGGAAAATAATAACTCGTATTTAAAATTAACAGCATATATGAAGTAAAAAAGAATTTTGAAAGCAATTTCAAGAATCTTAGTTTTTTAAAATTTTGTATAAAAACTAAAAAAGAAAAAAAAAATTAAATGAAAATATTTATTTAAAAACGTGCTTCAATGTTACAGAAAATTATAATATTTTTTTTAATATAATGCATAATAGTTGACTCAGAAAATGTTGATGGCTTAGCTACTTTAAACTGAGGTTACAGTCTTTGGTGTAGAAGCACTACGGGCTCACCATAGCCCGTGCTACTTGGAACGTGTTGTTCCAAGTAGCGAATCTTAAACAACAAACTGAGGTTACAGTCGTTGGTGTAGAAGCACTACGGGCTCACCATAGCCCGTGCTACTTGGAACGTGTTGTTCCAAGTAGCGAATCTTAAACAACAAACTGAGGTTACAGTCGTTGGTATATTTTATTATCTACTGTGCACCACTTTTTGAGCCCATTAGTTGTCATTAAATGGGGAATGACTTAGCTACTGTGCACTGTGTTCTGAGGCCACTGGTCGTCACAGTCATCAGTAAGTAGGGACCACTTAGCTACTGTGCACCGTGTTATGAGGCAAGTGGGCGTTACTTTTGTCAGTAAGTGGGGATCACTTAGATACTGTGTACAGTGTTCTGAGGCCACTGGTCGTCACAGTCTTGAGTAATTTGGGATCACTTAGCAACTGTGTATGGTATTCTGAGGCGATTGGTCGTCATAGTCGTAAGTAAGTAGGGATCACTTAGCTACTGTGTACGGTCTTCTGAGGCCAGTGTTGTTGCAACCCACAAGAGTTTGGTGACTCGCACCATCACGAGGCTTCCTAGTGGTCGTCGTGTATAAAGAGAAAGAAGGTTTAGAAGAGGAGAGAAAGGGTGCGCCTATAGTCATGACCCATCAACAAATGGTCATCTTCCAGCATCGCACTTCTCCCGAAACAATGAACGATCACAATATATTGAGAATATTATAGTCACCCTTAAAAGACATTTGAAAAACCAACGCTACTGCCTGCCGTCTGAGTGAGGCAGGACATGCAAATAAAAGCATTAATATCTTCTTAATTACAATATCTAATAGAAAAAAGTTTTTTTTTACAATAATTTTATTTTAAATAATATAAAGTTGTAAAAAAAATTTAAGTGTTTTAAAATCAGCAAATAATTTTTTATACAAACTTTAAATAAAAATTATAAGAAAAAGGAAAAAAAATTAAAAATAAGCTTTCATGCAGATACACTAAATATATTAAAAATAATAAAAAATTTTAAGATAATACATAATAATTATAAAGTTTACAGATTGGAATTGATTATTACTCACGAGTAGTTGTTGATTGCTTTGCTACTCTTAACTGATATCACCGTCGTCGCTATGTGTAATAAGCAACTGTGTACCACTCTCTGAGCCCAGTAGTCGTCATTAAGTGTGGATCACTTAGCTATTGTGCACTGTTTTCTGAGACAAGTGGTCGTCACAGTTGTAAGTGGGGATCACTTAGCTACTGTGTACCTAAGTCGTCCCCCCTCCCCCTTGCCCGAAACGCTTTGCGTAATAGTGGCTTTAGGCATTGTATGTACTAGCTCTATCTATAAATCCATCAATGTTTGTATCTCACCTTGTATGTATGTACTTTACCTGAATACACATTTAATTTGATTTACACCTTGTTCAGAGGCCACTGGTCGTCACAGTCGTAATTAAGTACGGATCACTTAGCTACTGTGTACCGTGTTCTGAGAGCAATGTGGTTGCAACCCACAGGAGTTTGGTGACTCGCACCATCACGAGGCTTCCTAGTGGTCGTCGTGTATAAAGAGAAAGAAGGTTTAGAAGAGGAGAGAAAGGGTGCGCCTATAGTCATGACCCATCAACAAATGGTCATCTTCCAGCATCGCACTTCTCCCGAAACAATGAATGATCACAATATATTATGAATATTTTAGTTACGCTTTAAAAATAAAAAAAAACACTACTGTGTATCTCCTGAGTGAGGGAGGTCAATCAAATAACAAGCATTTATATCATTTTAATTACAATTAATTTTTATTTAAAATATTAATGAATATACAAATTAAGTCATATATAAACTTGTATTAAGTTTCTAAGAAAACTTCAAATCACTTAAACTTCGATGTTAGTTTTGTATAAAAATTAAAGAAAGAAAATTAAAAGAAAAAATAAGACTATTTAAATATAAACTTTTCTGTCACGAGCCTAAGATCCACAGCTCCACGAAGATCACAGCTACGCAGCTGAGTCAACCCACCACCACCACCTCCAGCAGACCACTACCTCACCTAAAATGCACTGCCTTCGCCTCCTCTACGCTCTTGATCCTCCCTCTGACCCTGACGGTATAGGACAGAAAATCTACATGATCACCCAGACTCCTCACACCTCCATCACCCGCATTGACAAAGGAATAAAGCTCTTTCTACCCTCTGAATCTGACCTCTATGCTTGCCTCACCCCCAAAGCCCGAACAGGACTACTGACACTAGGACTCACCCCTGCACTGACACTGGAACAGAAACATAACTACACTGCTGTTGCCTTCAACGTAGACACCACCCTCCTCTCCACGATAACAACTTTAGACAAACAACGTACTGCCGACATCGGAAAAGCCAACAACATCATCATAGAAGATCTCTTCCACCCACCAAACACAAAGATCCTCAGAATCCGATGCTCCTCCCCCACTGAAGCTGAATCCCTCCTCACACATGGCTTTAAAGCAGACCACATTTCCATCCCACATTACAACCTCAAGATGAGCACATACTAATCCATTACACAATGCTTCAAGTGCTATGGATTCAACCATACCATCAGGCAATGCACGGAAAAGGAACAAGCCTGCTCCTTATGCGCCAACAAAGGACATTTCTAGAAAGACTGCACAGAAGGTTCACGATGCTGTATAAACTGTGGTGAAAACCATCCTGCCACCCACCACAATTGCAAAATCAGGGTGCAACTCATCAAGGCAATGAAGAATAAGTCCCCAAACACACTACCCCAATATCAGGCCCAGACAGCACGCCAGCTCTATCCCCAAAACCTCACTAACCAGCTTCACCACCCCAACACACTTCCCCAAAATGCTCAAACAATACCCATCAACCCTCAAGGTAGAGGTGCCCTGCTCCCCACCCCCCCAGGTTTCCCACCTCTCCAAAACCACACCACCAGCGGACACCATCTCGCACACCACCATACTCAGGCCCCCCCTCCCCCCCCTCACCCACCAACAGACGACACCCCGAGAATAATGGCAGCTATCATAATAGCGCAGATATCAGCACAAGGAGACACGAGGAAGGCAATTTCCAACATTCAGCAAATCCTACTAGCAAACAACCTCCCTCCCATAGTCATCCCTCCCAGCTTGGCGTCACAACCAGTACAACCCCTAACACCTCCCCCCATCACCCCACAAGCACTTACACCACCACCACCACCCCCACCCCTTATTACTCCCCAGACATCAAACCCAGTATCACCCCCACCCCCTATCACACTCCAGACATCAAACCCAGTACCACCCTCACTCTCGCCCCCACCCCTCATCACCACACCCCAGGCATCAAACCCAGTACAACCCCCACCTCTCATCACCTCCCAGACAAAAAACTCAGCACCACCCCCACTCTCATCCCCACCCCCCATCACCCCCCAGGCATCAAACCCAGCACCACCCCTACTCTTGCCCCCACCCCTCACCACCTCCCAGACAACAAACCCAACACCACCCCCTCCCCCCACCACCCCCCAAACACCAAACCCAGAACCATCTACACCCTCCCCTGGCACCCAGGTCTCTAACAGCTTCTCACAGACCACGCTCCCCATGACAGCTACCCCTCTCCAGTCAAAAAGATCAAGCTCACCAAAACACAAAAGAACTCTCCAAGTGAAAAGAACAAACTCACCAAAACAAAACAAAAAATTTCTGCATGCAAGACGAACAACCGCAATACACAAGAAAACCGACCCAGCACTAAGAAGGACATCAGATACCAAGAAACATGTAACCTCCCTCACCTTAGCCCACACGCCCAACACGTCAATTCACCTCACGCCCAACACGCTAGCCAACCTCACGCCCCTAACCCAATACCACACAGGTACAAAGCCCAAAATCCCACAAAATCAGCCCCAAAACGTGTCTTTCTCAGCCAAGAGGACTAACACCCCCCCCCCCAGACCACTCCCTCACCCCAACACCAAAACTTCCTAAATTCATAAATGGAACCATGCAAAACGGAAATCAATCACTGTACTTACCAAAATCTGTCATTGCCAAATCTATCTACACAACGAGTCAATGCACACAGGAGAACCTCTCCGGTTCAAACGCCACAAACACTCCACCATCAAGTCAGTAAACAATGAAAATCACACAATTTAACGTTAGAGCCTACTACACTATCAGACACCTAATTGCTAACTTTGTGGAGAACGAAAGACCGGATGTGCTGCTACTGAACAGCACATTCGTAACGAACTCTCACAAAATTTGACATTTTGGCTTCACAACCTACCAATCTCCAGATGCAGCACACGAAGGGGTTGCTATTCTGGTAAAGAACACCTATAAACATGACCTCCTTACTACCAACTGGCAGCACAAACACTTCCTAGCAGTCCGCATTCACACTCAACACGGGCAGATGATCATTGGTACCACATACATTCGTCCAAACTTAGGTCTCCCCCTCTAGGACCTAAACACTCTCTTCAACCACACACATATACCAGTCTTCCTTCTAGCAGACCTAAATGCAAAACACCAAACATTCAACCATCACCAACACAACATGCACGGTCAACAACTCCACCAAAACAAACACCTCACCTTCCTTGGCCCCGACTTCCAAACAACCTACACACACAATGGAACTGGGAGACCAGATCTCATCCTCAACAACAGAGCAGGCACCCACCTCCAACACTACATCACACCCGGACCCCTCACCGGCTCAGATCACATACCCATATCACTCACAGTCTCCAGCAACCCCATACTCATCCCAGCCACCCCACAATATGACTATAAAAATGCAGACTGGGAAGCCTTCAAACAACACCTAACTGCCAGCACACAGCCCTACAACTTCCAAGACAAACCACACACAGACATAGATTCCCAAATCCTCACCATCCAGAATAACATCATACAAGCAGCTGATGCTACCATTCCAAAAACTACCCACAAAACCAGATACTCCTTCTTTCCTTCGATCAGAACAAAAAGGCTACTCTCCTGCTATCACAACAGATTCACCCACAACCTTCACAGATACAACCAAGTAAACACAGACCTCACTATACTCAAAAACCACATACTCAACAGCCTTGACCAAGACCATGCTAACCACTGGGAGAAACTCATACATAAAGCTGAAATACAAAGAAAAACAACTCCACAACAATTCTGGAACTTCATAAAGAGGATCAGGGGAAACTCCTCCTCTTCTGTCTTTACATACATCACTCACAACAATCAAAACTACACCGATCCCTCAGAAGTAGTAGACATATTCAAACAACACTGGCAGGACATCTTCAATCCCCACCCCCCACAGCCAACAGCAATACAAAACATAAACAGAGTAGAAACATGGATCCGGCACAACCCTCATGTCATCACACACTACCCTACCATTGACCTCACGACACTAGACGACTTAGAAAGTGACCTCACAGAATCAATACTACCTGAAGAAGTAAAACTCATGCTCAAGAACACCAGACGAAAAGCCCCAGGAGCCTCCGGCATTGGCCAAGCTCTCCTCAAGCAACTTCCAGACCCCCTAATTTTTGCACTCACAGACGTCTACAACGCCTCACTAGCATCAGGATATTTCCCAAGCCCATTCAAAGAAGCCACAGCAATCCTCATTCTAAAACCCCAAAAATCCCCGACAGACCCTAAGAACTACAGACCGATCAACTTACTAGAGACATTAGGGAAAGTATACGAAAAACTCATTAATCACAAACTCAGGAATCACCTGGAACACAAAAACATACTGACAGACAAACAATTTGGCTTCAGACAACACCGCTCAACACAAGACGCACTGAACATAATAACAAACTACCTCTCCATGAATAAGCACCAGAGGGCCAAGACAGCCCTCATTGCAAAGGACGTCGAAAAGGGTTTTGACACAGTATGGCACGACGGCCTACGTTACAAACTCTGCACTCTATTTCAACTATCTGACAGCATGACCAACAGAACCCAATGTGTAATAGTCAACAAAATAAAATCCAGCCCATCAACCGTGAAGAGCTCAGTCCCCCAGGGTACTGTGCTTGCTCCAGTACTTTTTCTCATCCTCATTTCGGACATAGACTAGAACACAACCTATAGCACTGTATCATCCTTTGCAGATGACACTAGGATCTTCATGAGAGTAGGCAACATAGAGGACACGACAAACCTCCAGTCAGATGTAGATCAGGTCTTTCTATGGGCTACAGAAAATAATATGGTGTTTAACGAAGATAAGTTCCAGCTCATGCGCTATGGAAAAAATGAAAATATAAAAACGGAAACCACGTACAAAACTCAGGCAGATCATGACATAGAACGAAAAGGCAATGTAAAGGATCTGGGTGTACTCATGTCGGAAGACCTTACCTTTAAAGAACACAATAAAGTAGCCGTCACAACTGCAAGAAAAATGACAGGTTGGATAACAAGAACTTTTCACACTAGAGATGCTATACCGATGATGATACTTTTCAAAACGCTTGTGCTCTCTAGAGTGGAGTACTGCTGCACAATGACAGCACCTTTCAAAGCTGGATAAATTACTGACCTGGAGAGCGTGCAGAGATCCTTTACTGCTAGAATCCACTCAGTAAAACATCTAAACTATTGGGACCGACTAAAGAGCCTAAAACTGTACTCCCTTGAGCGCAGGCGGGAGAGGTACATAATAATTTACACGTGGAAAATATTAGAGGGGCTGGTCCCAAACCTGCACACAGAAATAACATCACATGAGACCAGAAGACATGGCAGGATGTGCATAATACCCCCGTTGAAAAACAGAGGTGCAACTGGTACTCTGAGAGAGAACTCTATCAACATCAGAGGTCCCAGACTGTTCAACACGCTTCCACTACACATAAGGGGCATAACTGGCCGACCCCTCACAGTGTTCAAGAGAGAACTGGATAAGCACCTCCAAAGGATACCTGATCAACCAGGCTGTGACTCGTACGTCAGGCTGCGAGCAGCCGCGTCCAACAGCCTGGTTGATCAGTCCGGCAACCAGGAGGCCTGGTCGACCACCGGGCCGCGGGGACGCTAAGCCCCGGAAGCACCTCAAGGTAACTTCAAGGTAAGGCATGCAGAGGCTACTCTGCAGCTTTCTAACAAATAGAAAGATGCAGATCAAGTTCCTCAGCAAGCTGTCAGGTTACTTCAACCTAAATGCAGGTGTCCCCCAGGGCTCAGTTCTCTCACCAACCTTATACATTCTCTATATAAACGACATACCTGACCCAATATACTGGACATCAATGACCCTTTGCTACGCTGACGACGTAACCCAACTGATCTCGGACTACACGAGTAACGCCCTCACACGGAAAGCACAGCAAGAAATAGACAAAGTCACTCTCTGGGAACACGACTGGCGAATAAAAACAAACCCCAACAAGTCTAAAATTACATACTTCTTCTACAACAAATGACGTAACCCTGCCCCAGTAAAACTCTACTCTCAATCACCAGATGCAACCCAGATCCCAAGAGTCAACAACACCACAGTACTTGGACTCACATTAGACTTTAACCTTCGCTTTCACACACACATAACACCCAAGAAAGCTATAGCCTCAAACGCTCTATCAAAACTCTTCCCACTCAAACATGCCTCCCAAGCCACCAAGCTCTATCTATACAAAACACTCATTCTCCCACTCCTAACATATGCACCGATCCCACTCTCACTTGCAGCACCAACAAATAGGAAGAAACTCCAGCGTACCCAGAACAGGGCTCTGAGATGGGTGTTCGATACCCATTGGCAGGACTTCAACACTAGTGAGGCCCTGCATGAGTGGGCGAACATCCCACCTCTGAACATAACCTGGGATACTATGGGGAAGAAACAGATCAATAGAATTCTCACCTATCAAGACAACTACGACGCGTTCCTCAGAAACGTCCTAAGCAGACCCAGACATACGCACAACCTCTTTAACCTGATCGACGATCCACCTCCTGCTCCGTCCTTTACATGACCCCTCTCCTCTAATATACCACTACTCAAATCACCAAACTTCCAACTATAGCCTCCTAACTCTTCTCCCCCCTCTTTAGGGGGGGAACAGCTAGCTCCCGTTTTCTGGTGCCTTGGGTGGGGGCACGATGCTGATTAGCAAATCTAAGACCACATCTGGTGTGAGCCTCCAGGGCACACCCAGCTGAGGGCTGCTATCTTCGTGGGTGCTCAGAAAGACGAAATGTTGTCACAAAGATCCGATTCCTTGCCCTCATTGCCTAGTCCGATCATAACGATTTCAATGCCATGCAGCTGGGTCTAGCCCTGGCACTTTACCTCTGTAGCGAGTAGATTATCCCAATAATATACTCGCTCCAAATGCATTGTTAATATTCCTGTCAACCTTTGGAGATGAATGAGGTGAGGCGTTGCCCGGGCAACACGGAGAGGTGTTGCCCGAGCATATAAGCAGCAGAATAGCAAACATTAACTAGTCTACTTTCAAGTGTGGTCTAGAGCAGACACTTGCGAGATACTGTACCGACGCTCAGTGCGCTCAACTCACACCAAAGTATCACCTGTGTACTTCTGTATATTCGACTCAATATATATAGTATCTTAGTGTCTGTGTTTATTTGTCACCATACTTTACGTATCAATAGAACCGTTACATTGGTGACCCAGTGAGTGAAAAAGAACACCTAGTCACAAACTAGATCTTCGTCATGGATTTATCTACCAGGTTTCCAGCATACAACGCAGATGAGCCAGAATTTTGGTTCATGCAGATGGAGGCTATTTTCGACCTTCACGAAATTTCGACTGAGAAAGCCCGATATGCCTGTACCCAGCCAACACTTACCTCAGAGGCTATGCACACTGCCTCCGCTGTCATCACCGCACCATCACCGGACACCAGAACGTACACTGCATTGAAGGCCGCTCTTCTACAGGCAGCAATGAAACGCCGCATTCAACAAAGGGACCAACTCCTCACTGACAAAAGATTAGCAGACAAAACACCAGCTCAGCTTCTGCGGCATATTCAGTATGTGATGCATACTGCAACTGGCCCAGCCCCCAGCGAGATTGTGAGATCACTGTGGATACAACTCTGTCCAAAACACATTCAACCGGCCCTATTCAGTATGACTGACGACACCCCATTAGCCCAGCTGGCTACACTGGCAGACCGGCTTCATACAACGTCTCATAACGCTACGCTGTCCCATCCTAGTGTAACACAGCAGACTACAGACACCCACCAACTCGACGTCCTCCAGAACCGGCGTTTCTTCCACCCAGGGAGGACGTACCATGCGAATCCAATATCAGTCTCTAGGCGACAGCGAGAACATCGGGGAGAGCTTTGTTCTTACCACCAGAAGTTCGGACACCAAGCCCGCAACTGTAGGGCTCCTTGTTCCTGGTCGGGAAACTACTCCGGCGGGGACTGTTAACGGCCAGTGACCCGGCCATTTCAAACACTACACTGCTCTACATATCTGACATCATAACCAAACGCTGTTTCCTCGTTGACACAGGTGCAGCAGCTAGTGTGTTGCCTCCCCCACTGGTCAAACCAACCCGTACTCCTGGTTTGGACTTACGAGCCGCCAATGGTACGTCCGTCCGTACATTTGGGACCCGCGCCCTAGTTCTTGAGTTCGCCTCTCTGGGTCGCTTTACGTGGACTTTCCTCATAGCGGATGTGGAACAACCCATTCTTGGATGGGATTTCCTGCAACACCATCGACTTATTGTGGATCCCGCAGGTGCAGTACTTCGAGCCTCTCCTAGTACCTCTACACAAGTTAACATCGTCACCCCAGTCGCATCTACGGAACTTCAAGCAATCCTGGATGAATTCAAAGATGTGACCCAACCCGCCAGCCCTCGACCAGAGGTGCAACATACGATTACGCATCACATTACTACAACGGGAGCACCTACCTTCGCCAGACCACGCCGCCTGGCACCAGAACGACTGGCGGTAGCACGTGCTGAATTCAATAAGCTACAGGAGGCGGGAATAATCCGCCCTTCGAACAGTCCATGGGCTTCACCTCTCCATATGGTCCCGAAAACAGCCCCAGGGGAATGGCGCCCTTGCGGAGACTACAGGGCTCTCAACGTTCGTACTCTGCCGGATCGCTACCCAATACCACACATCCAGGATTTCTCACAGGGATTGAGCAACGCAACCGTTTTTTCGAAAATTGTCCTTGTGCGGGCATTTCACCAGATCCCTGTGGAACCGGCAGACATTCCGAAAACAGCGATCACAACACCTTTTGGACTGTTTGAATTCGTCCGGATGCCTTTTGGTCTATGGAATGCAGCCCAGACATTCCAACGCTTCATCGACCAAGTAGTTAAGGACCTTCCTTTTTGCTATGCCTACATTGACGATCTGCTGGTGGCCAGTACATCACCAACAGAACATCTGCTACACCTCCGACTCCTTCTCACCCGCCTGCGCAACTTCGGCTTGCAGCTCAACTCCGAGAAGTGTATTTTCCATGTTCCAGAGCTGGATTTCTTGGGACACCGTGTGTCAGCAGCAGGGGTCCAACCACTAGGGAAGAAAATCGAGGCAATCAAGGAATTCCCGCGCCCATCTACTCCGAAGAAGTTGCAAGAATTTCTTGGTGTAGTGAATTTTTATCATCGATTCATCCCACATTGTTCGGACATCTTGCGACACTTATACGACCTCTTACGTGGTCGGAAACTCACGTCCCGTCTTCCGTTGGAGTGGACTCCCCAGGCAGAGACATCATTCACCGACATAAAACACAAGCTGGCGGAATTCACCTTGCTCGCACACCCAGTGTCTGACGCTCCCACCAACCTATCTACCGACGCTTCAAACACAGCAATTGGTGCTGTACTACAACAGCTCGTTGAAGGAGAATGGCGCCCAATTGCATTCTTTTCAGCGCGCCTGTCACCCACTGAAGAGAAGTACAGCACTTTTGATAGGGAACTGCTCGCCATCTACTCAGCCATACAACATTTCCGGCACTTTCTCGAGGGGCGGAACTTCCACATCCTCACAGACCACAAACCTCTCACTTATGCGCTGGCGGCCAAGGGTGATGCTCACTTTCCTCGAGTAGCCAACCACCTGGGATTTATTTCCCAATTTACCTCGGATATCCGTCATGTCAAAGGAACTAATAATGTCATAGCCGATGCACTGTCTCGACCCACCATAAACCACGTCGTGACAAACCCAGCTCAGGTGGACTATTGTGTAATCAGTAAGGCCCAACGGGAAGACCCTGATCTGCAGCGATTACGAACATCTGACACAGCTCTCCGGTTCATCGAGATTCCCATGGAAGGTAGCGGAAGTATAATCTATGACACCTCACGGACGGGAGCACTTAGGCCCTACATTCCTGCCCAGTTTCGCTGGAAAACGTTCTCAGTATTTCACTCCCAAGCACACCCAGGAGTACGTGCTTCCCAGAAACTACTAACGGAGCGTGTTGTATGCCCAGGAATCAATGCCTATGTTCGACGATGGACTCGCTCATGTCTCCAGTGCCAGCGAGCGAAAACACATCGTCACACAAAGAGCCCTCTTCAACAGTTTCCGTTACCTTCTGACCGTTCCGAGGTGGTGCATGTAGACATCGTTGGACCATTACCGTCGGCAAGAGGATATTCTTATCTACTCACCTGCATCGATCGATTCTCCAGATGACCGGAAGTAATCCCATTAATCAACATCTCAGCTGATTCAGTGGTCCAGGCTTTCCTCTCTGGATGGGTCGCCCGTTTTGGCAGCCCCTCTGTCATCATCACCGACCAAGGACGACAGTTCGAATCATATCTATGGAAGGAACTTATGGAATTCCTCGGCACCACACATAACCGAACCACAGCATACCACCCTGAGTCGAACGGAATGGTAGAACGCTTTCATAGACAACTAAAAGCTGCCCTAAGAGCTCAAGCACGCCCTGATGATTGGATCGACAACCTTCCATTAGTCTTGCTTGGCATCCGTTCGGCCACGAAGAAGGGCAGTGGATTCTCGGCAGCAGACTTAGTATACGGATCTAGCCTGCGGCTTCCGGGCGAATTCTTAACCCCGACGCCACTTATCACACCCCCAGACCCCACTTTTGTCCAGAAATTACGGGCGGCCATGACAAACATTCGGCCTACACCACCACGCCAACCAACAACTCGTGCTACATATGTGCCTCATGAGCTCCGCACAACTGAACACGTGTTTGTAAGAGTCGACGCTGTTCGACGCCCTCTACAGTCACCTTACGAAGGACTATTTAAAGTGGTTTCTCGAACACCGAAGTTCTTCACCATTGAACGCCGAGGACAGCGGGTAAACATCTCCATCGATCGCCTTAAACCAGCACACTGTGACGCTGCCCCAGACATCCCTCCAGAGACACATCCGCCGACTACGCAGTTCACTTTTCGACCACAGTTACCAGCAGCACCGCCACCTACGACAACGGACGATCCTGTACGACCTCCCACCCTACAACCCCAGTTACCAGCCGCACCACAACCTGATCCTACGACGACGGACGATCCTGTGCGACCTCCCGCCCTACGACCCCAGTTAGATGACATCAGCGAAGAGGAGGAAGTTAACTTTGATGGTTATGTAACGCGAGCAGGGCGTACAATTCACCGACCAGCTAAGTTCCTTGATCAAGTATTTTTCCTTTCATCCCCTGGGAGGGGGAGTTCTGTAGCGAGTAGATTATCCCAATAATATACTCGCTCCAAATGCATTGTTAATATTCCTGTCAACCTTTGGAGATGAATGAGGTGAGGCGTTGCCCAGGCAACACGGAGAGGTGTTGCCCGAGCATATAAGCAGCAGAATAGCAAACATTAACTAGTCTACTTTCAAGTGTGGTCTAGAGCAGACACTTGCGAGATACTGTACCGACGCTCAGTGCGCTCAACTCACACCAAAGTATCACCTGTGTACTTCTGTATATTCGACCAAATATATATATAGTATCTTAGTGTCTGTGTTTATTTGTCACCATACTTTACGTAACAATAGAACCGTTACACCTCATACTGAAAACCCTTCCCCTCACCCCCACTAATTCTTCCCCTATCCCCACTTCCATGCTCACCCATTAGGGTATCTTGACCTATATTTAATTGATTGATTGGTTGAATGACTTTGATATTGTGTTCATTTATTGTTTCGAGAGAAGTGCGATGGTAAAAGATGACCATTTGTTGATGGGTCATGACTATAGGCGCACCCTTTCTCTCATCTTCTAAACCTTCTTTCTCTTTATACACGACGACCACGAGGAAGCCTCGTGATGGTGCGAGTCACCAAACTCCTGTGGTTTGCAACCATACTGGTCGCAGAACACGGTACACAGTAGTTAAGTGATCCCTACTTAATTACGACTGTGACGATCAGTGGGCCTCAGAACACAGTGCACAGTAGCTAAGTGTTCTGATGCCAGTATCTAAGTAATCTCTACTTACTGCTGACTGTGTGACGACCAGTGGCCTCAGAACACGGTGCACAGTAGCTAATTACACATACCAACTACTGTGATCTCAGTTCAGAGTAGCCAAGCTATTACCAATTACTAATGAGTGAGAATGAAATCACTGATTTAAGTATTATATTGAATAACTATTAGACTCAAATTTTTTTAACTATTAAAATTCCAGTAAGTATTACGATTACGATTATAAAGCCCTAGAGCAGGCAAGCAGGGGGTTGAAGACAGGGGCGAGGATGCAGAAATCTTGAGTGAGGAACTGGAGACGAGGTAAAGAGAGGAGATGAAAGATCGGTGGCCCAACCACCGTGGGTAAGAAATGCAGCTGATGCTGCGGTTTGGTGGTAGAGTGGAGTTCTCATGGGTGCTCGCTGATGTGTCTTGTGGGAGACAGGGCTTCTCGTCTCGGTGTTCTTTTCAGCTTTGCGTTGGTGTTCTACTGATTCTTTAATGTACCCGTTCGCAGATCGTCGGTGTTTTTCTTCTTCCCAGGCCTCCTGGTCTGTTTGTTGGTCATGCTTCGTGTTGATACGGTGAGGCTATCGTTGGAGGTAGCTTCCAGCCGGAAATCTTCTGTTGCGTAGGGTTGCTTCAGTGGAGGAGATGGTATTTCCACCGAGACGTCCTCATCTGATGAGTCAGCTGAGTCAGAAGTAGATGCAGTGAATCTTGGAGGTTGAGTTCTTGCCTGGTGATGCTTAATGGGAGTTGCAGCTGATTTAGGACGTTGAGAGGGTTCACACACGAGAGGTGAAACTGTAGCAGTAGTCGATAGAAGCGTCGGCGTCTGGGTGGCTTGTGATGAAGTTGCTGGAGGAGCAGGCTTTGCTGTTGATAATAGATCCGTGAGCACGGCGGCGTCAGGGACCAAGACTATCTTGAGAACTTGAAAGTGGTGTTGGTGAAGACTTCTTCTGGAACTATGAAAGATGGAAGAAATTTGCTTTGTATCAGTAAGTATTACATAAAAAGTTAATATATAAATACTTTTTAATTTTCCTAATAGTTTTTATCTGTGATTTTTATTAAAACATAGATAAATTATTAGGTGATTTTAAAGTTTTTTTAAAAACTTTACTCAAATTTATATAAAACTTTTAATTTAAATATAAATAATATTTTCGCTATGAATTGATTGTAATAAGGATGATAAAAATTCTATTAATTTCATTGCTCTCCCTCGCTCAAGAGATAGCCAGTAATGTTTTTTTTATATCTTTAAAGGGTAACTAAAATATTCACAATATATTGTGATAATTAATTGTTTCGAGAGAAGTGCGGTGCTGGAAGATGACCATTTGTTGATGGGTCATGACTATAGGCGCACCCTTTCTCTCCTCTTCTAAACCTTCTTTCTCTTTATACACGACGACCACTAGGAAGCCTCGTGATGGTGTGAGTCACCAAACTCCTGTGGGTTGCAACCATATTGTCCTCAGAACACGGTACACAGTAGCTAAGTGATCCCCAATGACTGTCGACTGTGACCTCAGAACACGCTGCACAGTAGCTAAGTGATCCCCATTTACTGACGACTGTGACGACCACCGCCCTCAGAACACGGTGGCCAGTAGCTCAGTGATCCCTATTTACTGATGACTGTGTGACGACCAGTAGCCTGAGAACACGGTACATAGTAGCTAAGTGATCCCTACTTACTGATGACTGAGTGGACTCAGAACACGGTACACAGTCGTTAAGTGATCCCCAACTACAACTGTGACGACCACTGCCTCAGAACAAGGTGCACAGTAGCTAAGTGATCCCCACTTACTGACAACTGTGACGGCAATTGGCCTCAGAACACGGTGTATAGAAGCTAATGATCCCCCACTTAATGACGAATACTGGACTCAGAACGTGGTACACAGTAATTAATTACACATAGTGACGACTGTGATCTCAGTTTAGAGTAGCCAAGCCATCACCAATTACTAGTATGTAATAATCAAGTTTTGTATACAAGTTTGATAATTATATGGTATTATCCATAATTTTTTTTATATTACTATGCATAAGCATTAGATGTCGGAAAATCCGACACCATTTAATATATCATACAGATAATAGCTGCTGTATTACCAACAAGTTACCCATAGAAAACGTAACTTGTAGTGGAATTACCGTCTAAAGAAAACGGGATATCATCACCACATACTATTATAATTCACCACCTATTATGGTGGGAATTATTCTTAAATACATTAGTCTTTGGACTTTACCATCAAAAAAACATCTTATATAAATTAACTTAATTATCAATATTAAAGTAGAGTAAATGTGACCCTTCTATCACTTTCTGACATGTGGACAATGTAAGCCAGGCGTGAGAGGGAGGAAGGAGGGCAGCCATTGTTGTGTCACCTCCGAGACGTGTGGAGCAAATTTGGCTCCTATCATATCTGGACAATGTCGGCCAGGCGTCAATAGTATGGAGTGTTAGATGCAGCCATTGTTTATACTAGACCAGAGGCTCACGGGAGCAAATTCGGCTCCTGTTAAATTTACTTGGACGTAGTGTTATGGAAACTAAAAGTGTACCATTATCAACACGCTGTCTACAAATTCAAGTTAAGTGTCTATCCGAAACCCGTTTATCATTCATTTATGGCCATTAATGTCAGGATATAGGGTGACCCGGTTAGATCACGAAATCGCCTCAAACTAAAGGTAATTAAGCCAGGTCTTCAATGTTCCATGTACAGTATTTTCTCTGATATAACTTGTCATATATAGGTATCTGGCTTTACAGCTAGCGCCCTTTTGACAGGTCAAGACGAGGAGGAAGACTTTGTGCACCAGTTACTGGGTGATGGAAGCTACCTCAAAGAGGATAATTTGGTGTCTACACCCTAGTTATACCTGGTGGACTAACCTGCTGTACTATAAGATAAGGAACCTCTTCAATGTATGTAGTTAATACTGTAGTTTGATTGGCTGCATATATATTAACTAATAAACCCCCCTAATGTGTAGAGGATCGATTTGTGAGATTATGAGATTATTGCAGAAATACAGTCCACTTATCATTATACAAATTGCTATCGAAGTATATAAATTAACGTAAATATAAATTCATATAAATTAAATAAATATAAATCTCACAGGTCGGTTACCACATTATTTGGTCCTTCGAACCGGATTATTCGGTCCTTTGAACCACATTATTTGGTCATCTTCGAACCGGATGATGGATTATTTGATCCTTTGAACCCACATTTGGTCATCTTAGTACCGGATGAACCAGTTAACCAGTGGATTCATTAAATAAACTAGTGTAGTGTGATTTAAACAAAGTCAGTCAAAGACAGCGGCGAAGCCTCGTGGGAGCTCAGGAGCCTCCCTCAGCCCAGATCAGCTTCGTCAGCGGTTTCATGCACACCCACAGATATTTGGTGGCGTGTTATTTCGTGAAATGACAGCGCTAATATAGAAGCCAGCCAAATTAGTGGCTGTGTCCTCGCAAGATTGTTCACGGATTTTGTGGTGTTAAATTTCGCGAGAGATTATCTACGAATTTTGTGGACTTTATTTCGCGAGGTCACTAATAATATTTAATACTTCTAGATAATATTAGAAGTATTATAGAGGCTAATTAAGAGGCTATTATCAATAATTGTATATATTATTTCTCCAAAATAGAGAATTATTTAATATATATTGCACTAGTGATCACAGTATAATAGTTACTAATTGCCAACCCACAACAGGGTAGGATATTAAAATTGACTAGTTGAACTATTATCGTTCATCCTAGTCCCATTATTACCATAGTCAGTTGTACTATATTGAACAACCTAACACCATTAATGAATGGTCCAGACCCTATTTTGGGTGTAATTTTTATCAACTCGAATTGAGTTGTGTATATATAATAATTTACTTATGATCATTACACCTTTGAGTGATTAATTAGTGTCTCTACCATCCTAGGGTGATATAGAAGAGCTAACCTAAAGGTATTTCTAGTGACACTGGTTTATCACTCAAATCATTAGTGTGTATGATTGTATATATATAATGTGTATTAATTTTAAGTGCTAACCTCTAGTAGAGGTAGGATTATTGCCTAGTGAGTTCAGAATTTACCCTAGGCTACCATTAGTGTTTGTTCAGTATTATGAGCAGCCCAAGTACAAGTCCCACAAGGCTTCACCAACGAGCCAGTATGGATAATGCAGGGAGAATGAAAAGAACCCTTGCAGGTCTTAAAGGCCATTTAACAAGACAGATCAAGAAATGTGAAGATTTGTCACAACAATCAACAGTTGATGATGCTGACCTGGAAAGCTATTATCAAGCAGCTGCAGGTAAATTTGAGCAAATCAAATGTCAAATAGCAACATATGTGGCTGAACTTGCCAACACCAATTTATCAGAAACAGAAATAGACGACATTATGGTTGCTCTTGCGAATTATGAAGATCACACTCAGGCCACGTTACAGCCTTATGTCAAATTAATTGCCCAGAACAAGGCAACAGCAACAACAACAACAGTTGCATCTAATACGAGTCAAGCAGAAGCTCGACTCCCTCCAATTAATTTACCCACTTTCTCAGGAAAAGATGAGGAAGATTGGGACGAATTTTGGAACAAATTCGTTGACCTTGTAGACTCAAAACAATCTTTACCAAAGAGTAGTAAATTCTCTTATTTGCAAGGCCAATTATCAGGTGAGGCTAAAACAGTAGTATCCCATCTGAGATTAACTAATGACGGCTATGATCTGGCAGTAAAACTCCTCAAGGATAATTATGCTGATCCAGAAGTAAGAACATCACATTTAGTTCATGAGCTGTTGCATTTACCCCCACCGGAGGCTTCAGCTGATTCACTCCAAGTCTTCAAGCTGGAGGTAGAATCATTGATCAATGCCCTCAGCCTGACAGCAGATACAAACGGGGCTGAGTGGGTCTTGAAAATAATTGTCCAGGAAAAAATACCTAGGGACATATTGAGACAAATGAGTGCTCATTACAATAAAAGCATCTTATCCATGAATGAAATATCTGAAGGTTTAAAGTCAGTAGTTCATCAATTACGAACACATGACAAATTAAAACCACCAAGTAAACCCTCAGAAACCAATAATAGTAAACCACAGAGTACCAAAGGTACTCCAAATCAATCTAGACAATATAATTCAACACCAAAGTGGAACAGTAGCAGTGTGGGCGTATATGCAGTGGGACCCTCCAAGCCTATAGTTACTGTGTCACCCAAGAACGTGACACCAAAGGGTACTGGAAGCTATGGAACATGTTTGTTCTGCAATGAGAAACATTCAATGTACCACTGCCCTAATTTTCCTGATAGTGACGCCCGTGTTGAGCGACTCAAAGATTTGCAACATTGCACGAGGTGCCTCAGGAAACATAACATCAACGACTGTGATACCCAATTACACACCTGTAATAGGTGTAACAAAGGTCAGCACCATGCAGCATTGTGCAGAGACACCAAAACAACGTCTCCAAACCCCAAGGTGGAAGATAGCATTCCCGCCACAGTACAGTACTGCAAGGTGCAACAAACAAAGAATGTCCAATCGGCAAAGTCTAAAGGTAATACGACTTTGCCTACTGCCCAAATTACCATCCTGAATAAGAGGGCCAAGGTCCATACCCGTGGGTTGTTTGACCAAGGATCCCAGAGAACATATATCACTAAAAAGTTGGCAGATGAATTACAATTAAGGCCTGTAGCCCAGATGTCATTCAACATCTCAGGGTTTGTAACAGATGCAGGACCTCAAGTCTACCAGGTGGTACAACCATCAGTACGTTTAGGCAGGTACGTCTGTCGAGTACAAGCCATTGTGGTGGACAAAATACCAGTAGACCTACAAGTTCATGGTCTGAGAGCAACAGCCAAATTCCTGAGAAATAGAGGAATAAAATTGGCAGATAATATTAAGTCTGATCACCTCACTGACTTCGGTCTCCTTGTAGGGACAGACTATTGTCATCGATTCATCGGTAGCCCTACTAAATATCAGGGTATAACCATGTTAAACTCTGCAGGAGGTAAATTACTCTCAGGCCCAGTATCAAGCCTGAGGAGACCTATGCCTGCAGATAAACAATACCAGTAGAAATCTAAATTTGTCAGCTGATTATATTTCTCCAGTAGCATTATACTAAGGAGATTACAGCTGACTATACCAACAGAGGTTGATGTTAGTATCATCATTTAAAGCTGGAGATGAGTTCATGAGGCCTCAGTGGCAAATCAGTGAACAGTAGCCTAAAACAGCTACAAGTCACTGCGACCAATGTCACTGAACCCACTGCAGTCTCAGAACCATACTTTACTTTAATGATGAGCTATTCAATCTTCTGAATCAATTAACTAAATTAAACCCCAATAAATCTGATGACTGATTTGATACATTTATTATTTAATCAAGATGTATTCCATGGGCCTCAGTGTTTATATATCAGTGACTAGTTACCTAAACAAACTTCAAGTTATATCTAATGTCACTGATCTCACTGCAGTCCCTGAATCATACTTGACTGTAGTACTTGATCACATCCAGTCTTCTGGGTTAAATAATATGTAATAAGGCTTGAATATTAGCCTTTCAAGAGTTGACAGGGAAATGAAATCGCATTAGACTTCTAACCCCTGCAACTATAGTACGGGACATCCGTCCTGTACGAACAGACACACAAATGTGTGATTACTAACTACTAACATCAAATTAATCAAATAATTCGAAGGAGGAGTATCGGTGTTCGTCTGTTCTAAATAGGACTTCGACCCGTGAGCAGCCCCTGGGGAATTATGTCGGAAAATCCGACACCATTTAATATATCATACAGATAATAGCTGCTGTATTACCAACAAGTTACCCATAGAAAACGTAACTTGTAGTGGAATTACCGTCTAAAGAAAACGGGATATCATCACCACATACTATTATAATTCACCACCTATTATGGTGGGAATTATTCTTAAATACATTAGTCTTTGGACTTTACCATCAAAAAAACATCTTATATAAATTAACTTAATTATCAATATTAAAGTAGAGTAAATGTGACCCTTCTATCACTTTCTGACATGTGGACAATGTAAGCCAGGCGTGAGAGGGAGGAAGGAGGGCAGCCATTGTTGTGTCACCTTCGAGATGTGTGGAGCAAATTTGGCTCCTATCATATCTGGACAATGTCAGCCAGGCGTCAATAGTATGGAGTGTTAGATGCAGCCATTGTTTATACTAGACCAGAGGCTCACGGGAGCAAATTCGGCTCCTGTTAAATTTACTTGGACGTAGTGTTATGGAAACTAAAAGTGTACCATTATCAACACGCTGTCTACAAATTCAAGTTAAGTGTCTATCCGAAACTCGTTTATCATTCATTTATGGCCATTAATGTCAGGATATAGGGTGTCCCGGTTAGATCACGAAATCGCCTCAAACTAAAGGTAATTAAGCCAGGTCTTCAATGTTCCATGTACAGTATTTTCTCTGATATAACTTGTCATATATAGGTATCTGGCTTTACAGCTAGCGCCCTTTTGACAGGTCAAGACGAGGAGGAAGACTTTGTGCACCAGTTACTGGGTGATGGAAGCTACCTCAAAGAGGATAATTTGGTGTCTACACCCTAGTTATACCTGGTGGACTAACCTGCTGTACTATAAGATAAGGAACCTCTTCAATGTATGTAGTTAATACTGTAGTTTGATTGGCTGCATATATATTAACTAATAAACCCCCCCTAATGTGTAGAGGATCGATTTGTGAGATTATGAGATTATTGCAGAAATACAGTCCACTTATCATTATACAAATTGCTATCGAAGTATATAAATTAACGTAAATATAAATTCATATAAATTAAATAAATATAAATCTCACAGGTCGGTTACCACATTAGAAGTAAGTGTATTCATTTATGTTTTAAATTTTTCACAAAACATTTACTAAAGTTTTTATACAAAACTAACAATTGACTTTATGAAAAATCAAAATTGCTTTAATAACTACACATAATTTTATATATTTTACCTAATATGCATATACATTTTTTTTTTAATATGTGTAATTAAGAAAATATTAATTCTATTTAGTTGCTTCTTTTCCATACTCACAAGGCAAGCAGTAGTTTTGGTTTTTTATTAATTTTTATAGGGTTACTATAATATTAACAATATATTGTGTTCATTCATTGTTTCGAGAGAAGTGCGATGCTGGAAGATGACGATTTGTTGATGGGTCATAACTATAGGCGCACCCTTTCTCTAATCTTCTTTCTCTTTATACACGACGACCACTTGGGAGCCTCGTGATGGTGCGAGTCACCAAACTCTTGTGGGTTGCTACCACACTGGTCTCAGAACACCGTACACAGTTGTTAAGTGAGCAGAACTCACGACTGTGACCTCAGAACATGGTACACAGTAGCTAAGTGAACCCCACTTACTGACAACTGTGACGATCACTGGCCTCAAAACACGGTACATAGTAGCTAAGCAATAACCACATACTGATGACAGTGTGACGACAACTGGTGCAGTGAGGCCCTCGGGCGTAGTGAGGCCCTCGGGCGTAGAGAGGCACTCGGGCGTAGTGAGGCACTCGGGCGTAGTGAGGCCCTCGGGCGTAGTGAGGCCCTCGGGCGTAGTGAGGCACTCGGGCGTAGTGAGGCACTCGGACTTTGAGAGGCACTCCGGCTTTGAGAGGCACTCTGGCTTTGTAAGGCACTCTGGTGGGATGCGGCACTCTGGTGTACTGTGGCGCTCTGGGGGGGGGGGAGTTAGGCACTCTGGCGTGGTGAGGCACTTTTACTTTT
Organism: Procambarus clarkii; assembly: GCF_040958095.1. Taxonomy (NCBI): domain Eukaryota; kingdom Metazoa; phylum Arthropoda; class Malacostraca; order Decapoda; family Cambaridae; genus Procambarus; species Procambarus clarkii. Next base: position 48,935,847 of record NC_091152.1, on the reverse strand, counting down.
TTACTCCCAACTTACTGACAACTGTGACGATCTCTGGTCTGAGAACACGGTGTACAGTAGCTAAACAATCCCAACCTAAAGATGACTGTGTGAAAACCTTTGGCTTCGGAACACGGTGCACAGTAGCTAGGTGATCCCTACTTACTGGTGACTGAGTGACGACCAGTGACCTTAGAACACAGTGCACAGTAGCTAAGTGATCTCTACTTACTGCTGACTGTGTGACTACCAGTGACCTCAGAACACGGTACACAGTAGCTAATTACACATACCAACTACTGTGATCTCAGTTCAGAGTAGCCAAGCTATTACCAATTACTAATGAGTGAGACTATATTCACTGATTTAACTATTATATTGAATAACTATTAGACTCAAAATTTTTTTAAGAATAAAATTTCAGTGATTATCATATAGAAGTTAATATATGAATATTTTCTAATTTTCCTAATAGTTTTTATCTGTGATTTTTATATGAAACATAGATAAATTATCAAGTGATTTTTAATTTTTCTACAAACTTTACTTAAATTTATATAAAACTTTTAATTTAAATATAAAATAATATTTTCGCTATGAATTGATTGTAATAAGGATGATAAAAAATCTGTTAATTTCATTGCTCTCCTCAAAAGAGAGTCAGTAATTTTTTTTTTATATCTTTAAAGGGTAACAAAATATTTAATAATATTTTGTGATCATTCATTGTTTCGAGAGAAGTGCGATGCTGGAAGTTGACCATTTGTTGATGGGTCATGACTATAGGCGCACCCTTTCTCTCCTCTTCTAAACCTTCTTTCTCTTTATACACGACGACCACTAGGAAGCCTCGTGATGGTACGAGTCACCAAACTCTTGTGGGTTGTAACCATATTGTCCTCAGTACACGGTACACAGTAGTTTAGGGATCCCTTCTTATTTACGACTGTGGCGACCAGTGGTCCTCACAACAAGGTGCACAGTAGCTAAGTGATCCTCACTGATGAGTGTGACGACCACTGGCCTCTGAACACGGTGCACAGTATCTAAGTGATCCATACTTACCAACAACTGTGACGACCAGTGGCCTCAAAACACGGTACACAGTAGCTAAGTGAGCCCCACTTACTGACAACTGTGACGATCACTGGCCTCAAAACACGGTACACAGTAGCTAAGTGATCCCCACTTACTGACAACTGTGACGATCACTGGCCTCAAAACCCGGTACATAGTAGCTTAGCAATAACCACATACTGATGACTGTGTGACGACAACTGGTGCAGTGAGGAACTCTGGGGTCGTGAGGCCCTCTGGTGTAGTGAGGCACTCGTACTGACACACTCTTACTTTTTTACTCCCAACTTACTGACAACTATGACGACCACTGGCCTGAGAACACGGTGCACAGTAGCTAAAAAATCCCAATTTACTGATGACGGTGTGAAGACTATTGGCTACGGAACACAGTGCACAGTATCTAGGTGATCCCTAGTAACTGATGACTGTGACGACCAGTGGCCTCAGAACACGGTGCACAGTAGCTAATTGGTCCCCACTTAATGACGACTATTGGACTCAGAACGTGGTACACTGTAGCTAATTACGCATACCGACTACTGTGATCTCAGTTCAGAGTAGCCAAGCGATCACCAATTACTTATGAGGGTGAATGATTTCCCTTATTTAGCTGTTATAATTATTACATATTCTACTCAAAATTTTTTACACAGATAACATGTCATAAGAATAATCATTAAAGTTTACATATAACTTTGTACAATTTTCTTATAATTTTCTCACTTTAATTTTTATACAAAACTGACATAGGAAATTAAGATATTTCAAAGTTTTCTTAAAAATTTTACATAAATTTATATAACACTTAATTTGTATATGAATTAATATTTTGTCTAAAAATTGATTACAATTAAGGCGATATAAATGTTATTTATTTGACTGCCCACCTTTACTCAGGAGGTACACAGTAGTGTTTTTCTTTATATCTTTAAAGGGTGACTAAAATATTCAAAATATATTGTGATCATTCATTGTTTCGAGAGAAGTGTCATGTTGGAAGATGACCATTTGTTGATGGGTCATGACTAAAGGCGCACCCTTTCTCTCCTCTTCTAAACCTTCTTTCTATTTATACACGACGACCACTAGGAAGCCTCGTGATGGTGCGAGTCACCAAACTCCTGTGGGTTGTAACCACACTGGTCTCAGGACACGGTACACAGAAGCTAAGTGACCCCTACTTACTGATGACTGTGACGACCAATGACCTCAGAACATGGTACATAGTAGCTAAGTGATCCCCACTTACTGACTGTGTGACGACCACTGGCCTCAGAATACGGTGCAAAGTAGATAAGTGATCCCCACTTACTGATGACCAGTGGCCTCAGAACACGGTACAAATCAAATTAAATGTTTATTCAGGTAAAGTACATACATACAAGGTGAGATAAAAACATTGATGGATTTATAGATAGAGCTAGCACATACAATGTCTATCATGAGATGATTTCGGGGCTTTAGTGTCCCCGCGGCCCGGTTCTCGACCAAGCCTCCACCCTCAGGAAGCAGCCCGTGACAGCTGACTAACACCCAGGTACCTATTTTACTGCTAGGTAACAGAGGCATAGGGTGAAAGAAACTCTGCCCATTGTTTCTCGCCGGCGTCCGGGATCGAACCCGGGACCACAAGTCCAGTGTACTGTCAGCTCGGCCGACCGGCTCCCTAAAGCCACTATTACGCAAAGCGTTTTGGGCAGGGGGGCGACTTAGGTACACAGTAGCTAAGTGCTCCCCACTTACAACTGTGACGACCACTGGCCTCAGAACAAGGTGCACAGTAGCTAAGTGATCCCCACTTACAACTGTGACGACCACTGGCCTCAGAACACGGTGGACAGTAGCTAAGTGATCCCCACTTAATGACTACTGGGCTCAGAAAGTGGTACAAAGTAGCTAATTACACATAGCGACGACGGTGATCTCAGTTCAAAGTAGCCAAGCAATCAACAAATACTAATGGGTAATAATAAATTCCTGTATTTAAACGTTGTAATTAACATGCAATATCTTAAAAAAAAAATTGGAGTTTATAATTAATTGTAAAAGAACATGCAAGTTTATTAATTAAACATTTTTTATTTTTCTGTGCATTATTTTACAATTTTTTTATATAAAACTAACAATTGATTTTAAAGAATATTTATAATTGTCTTCAAATTTTATCATTATTTTAAATAAGTAACTTAATGTTCATAAAATCAATATTTTTTTTCAAGATATTATAATTAAAAACATATTAATGCTATTTATTTGTTTGTCCTAACTGACTCAGAAGGTACGCAGTAGTGTGGTTTTTTATATATGTTTTGTGAATAACTTTGATGTTCTCAATATATTGTGTTCAGTCATTGTTTCAAGAGAAGTGCGATGCTGGAAGATGACCATTTGTTGATGGGTCATGACTGTAGGCGCACCCTTTCTCTCCTCTTCTAAACCTTCTTTCTCTTTATACACGACGACCACTAGGAAGCCTCGTGATGGTGCGAGTCACCAAACTCTTGTGGGTTGCAACCACACTGCTCTCAGAACACGGTACACAGTAGCTAAGTCATCCCCACTTAACGACGACGAATGGGTTCAGAACATGGTACAAAGTAGGTAATTACACATACGGGTGGCTGTGATCTCAGTTCAGAGTAGCCAATCTAATACCAATTTTCGGTGAGGCAAAATCAACTCTTGCATTATATTCTATAATAAAGTGCTGTACTCAAATTTTTTAATATTTTAATTTGTTAGTGACTATGAAACTAGAAACAATTTCATACATAAATTTATATACTTATATTTTAAATTTTATTTTAGTTTTTATACAAAAGTAACAAAAGTTTTGAAGTAATTAAAGAATTTCTTTAAAAAATGTACATTTTTTTTAAATATGCTATTAAGTTGTATACAAAATTGTATTTTGCTAAGAATTGGTTGTAATTTCGAATATATAATTTAAATTTATTTACCTCGCACACTTCAGAGGTAGACTGTAGCGTTCTTTACATAGTTCTTTTTTTATACATTAAAGGGTGACTATAATATTCACAATATATTTTGTTCATTCATTGTTTGGAGAGAAGTGCGATGGTGGAAGATGACCATTTGTTGATGGATCATGACTATAGGCGCACCCTTTCTCTCCTCTTCTAAACCTTCTTTCTCTTTATACACGACGACCACTAGGAAGCCTCGTGATGGTGCGAGTCACCAAACTCCTGTGGGTTGCAACCACACTGGTCTCAGAACACCGTACACAGTTGTTCAGTGTCCCTACTTACTGATGACTGTGACGACCAGAAGCCTCGGAACATCGTACACAGTAGCTAAGTGATCCCCACTTTCTGACGACTGTGACGACCAATGGCCTCAGAAAAAGGTGCACATTAGCTAAGTGATCCGTTCTTACTTATGACTGTGTGACGACAAGTGGCCTCAGAACACGGCGCACAGTAGCTAATTGATCCCCACTTAATTAAAACTACTAGGCTTAGAACGTGGTACAAAGTAGTTAGGTACACATACCGACAACTGTGATCTCAGTTCAGAGTAGCCAAGTTATCACCAATTACTGATGAGTGAAAATCCAGTCCAGAATTGAACTAGTGTAATTATTAGGTGCTAGCTGTAACCGGCCATGCATTGCTGTGGTTCAGCAATGCATGCGTATTGCTGAACCACAGCGTCCTTTCCCTGTCCCTCAGTCCTCACCGCATTCCTCCATCCCCTCGTCCTCCCAACCATTCCCCACTTCCCCCCATCCCCGCGTCCTCTCCACCATTCCCCACCTACCAACCCCTCGTCCTCCCTACTATTTTCCTCTCGTCCTCTCCACCATTTCCCACTCCCATGTTTCCTTGTCCTCCCCACCATTCCCTACTCCACCGTCCCCTCGTCCTCCATTCCATTCCCTCACTCCCCAGTCTCCTTGTTATCCCCACCATACTCCATTCTCCTATCCCTTCGTCCCCAGCTCCCCCATCCCCCTCGTCCTCCCCCACCATTTCCCCCTCCCCTGTACCATCGTCCTCCCCCTCCATCCCCGTCTCCCATCCTTTCGCCCTCCCTACCATTCCTCACTCATTCGTCCGATGCATTCCCAAATGATCTGATGTTCCCATCAGAAAATTGGAAACATCAAATGATTTGATGTTCCCATCATTGATATATTAGAAAAAGAAATAAAAACCGAAATGAAAAGCAATGACAAAATATAAAAATAAACTATACCCTCAAAATGAGTGGGTATGTATGAGTTATTTACCATACATTATTAAATGTACGGTAAACAATAAAGCTCAATTCCAACACAATGTCTCACAAAATAATTAAATTTAAATGAAAGTAATTCGAAATCTATGAAAATTTTATTTATCAATGAAATTGGAAACATTGAAATGGAATCGTAACATATTTAGTATAGAAAGTGTTGGTCTTATGTGCAACAGATGGCGCTATTTTACCAAAACGCATGTTTTTACCTGTCACAGGGGTGGCATCTATATAGTAGGTATATAAAAAGATGCGCCTATTCGAATGCAAAGTTGTGTCTGAACTTCAAAGCAATTGGTGAAGAATTTTAGGAGATTACAGCGTGTGTTGCTCTTACGTCCAACAGATGTCGCTGTTTTTCAAAAAATGCATATATTTTCCTGTCACAGGCGAGGCATGCATATAGTAGATATATAAAACGATGCGCCTATTCGAATGCAACATTGTGTCAAAATTTCAAAGCAATTGGTAAAGAGGTTTCGAAGATTTCCCTTCACATGAAAAACACTGTTTTTCCAAAAAAGCATTCTTTTTACTGCCACGAACATGACATCCATATAATATGTATATAAAAGCCTTTTCGGATGTGAATGGAACGTTGTGTGAAAATTTCAAAGCAATCGGTGAAGAACTTTCGGAGATTAGCTGTTATGCACAAATGAACATTTCCATTTATGTAGATAATAATAAATTAAATTTTAATTTTATATAAGCATTACAAGCAAGGTTTATACGTAAAATCTTTTATCTCTGTTTTTACTTTTTTTTTTTACTTTTATACAAATCTAAAAAAGTAATTTAAGTAATTTTAACATTGTCTTAAAAGTTGTACATGATTTTATATATACTATCACCAGATTCTCCAACATGTGTTTGGCTGGCGGCATCCCTGAGGACATCAGGCCTGTCTTTTATGGAGCAGCACTCTGTGCTCTAAAGAAGAAGGATAGGGGTATCAGGCCCATTGCCGTTGGCAACACCCTCCGACGCCTCGTAGCTAAGGATGCAGTGAGATCTATCAGCCAGGAAGCAGCCACCTTGCTGAAACCTCATCAGCTCGGGTTTGGGATTCCCCTAGCTTGTGAAGCTGCAGCACATGCAGCGCAGGCTTACATTGCTGATCTCCCGGACCAGAAGGCACTAGTAAAGATTGACTTCAAAAATGCTTTCAATCAAGTCAGACGAGTCCTCCAAGCTACTCTCTCCGACCTGTCCATTCTGCCTCTCTCTGTCTCGCACCCTCCTTCATTTTCTTGACACCGTCTTCGACACTGCTCTGCACTTTATTCCTCGCTCTACCTCTCAGGTCATGTGGAAGTGCGTTCTCTAGTGGAATGTGGACTGTGCCCGGGCTGTCTGCTGTAAGCGTGCAGCCTGGAAGAGACACCACTGCTGGCAGCCGGCTGATTCTTTTTCTTTTGCTTCGGAATTCGAGTGCGGTAGCCCGTAAGGCAATCAATACGACTAAACGTGAGTGTTGGAAGTCGTATGTTTCCTCCATTACGTCCAAAACTCCTCTGCCGTTGATCTGGAAGTGTATCTGCAAGATAGCGGGTAAGTTCGTTCCCTATGTCTCGCCGGTCCTTCACCTCCGTGGTACTCTTGTGGCGGACTCGGTGCAGGTTACGACCGAACTGGGTTCCCACTTTTCATCTGTTAGCTCTGGTTCTCATCTTCCACGGTCTTTTCTTCTTCGTAAGGCTGTTCTTTAATCTCATCCTTTCGATTTCCGTACCCATCTCAGACTTCCCTATAACGATCCCTTCTCTCTCTCTGAACTTCAGTCTGCCCTGGCCCTCTGCGGTTCTACGGCAGCGGGCTCCGATGGCATTCATTATGAGATGCTTCACCATCATCCTCCGCGCATGTCTCAGTATTTACTGAGTATGTATAACCGGATCTGGGAGTCGTCGTCAGTCCCTGAGGACTGGCTCGATGCTGTTGTCCTCCCTGGTCAGAAACCAGGGTCTCTCGGGACATCCCCTAAGGACTTCCACCCTATTGCCCTCACAAGTTGTGTCTGCAAACTCTTTGAACGTATGGTTGATGATTGTGTGACGTGGTTCTTAGAACACTATCTCCACCTCTCCCCTTCTCAATTTGGTTTTCGCAAGTGCCGCAGCACAACAGATGTCCTGGTGAACTTGGAGGTCTATATTCGTCCTACTTTTGCTTCAAAGACCTCCGTCATTGCGGTCCTATTTGACCTGGAAAAGGCTTTCGATACCACCTGGAAATAATATATTGTAACAGACTAGGCTGTTGTAAGAATTATCCAGAGTGGTTTATCGACAAAAGAGAATGGGAAGCTGAGCCGCATGGTGACCTGACCCCCAGGGGAATTCGCGGTGGAAATAACCAACGCTTTGTTCATAGCTGCGTATAATGAATCATCCTATAGTATTCAGTAATTTAGAGAAAATTAGCCTTTATTCATTTTGCATTAAAATTGTATTGTATAATAGTACTGGATACAATATCAAGAGTATTCTAATTATTGAGTTAAGTCACCATCAGTGACGTCACGAATCAGATCTAACTTTTAAGGCGGAGTGACCGGCGGTCATAGGTCAGCAGGGTTGACATGTCTAATATTTCTCAAAGTTTTAATAACCATTTTTGTGATCGGGAACAGCTTTGCCGTTAGATGTTTGTGTAATCTAATTAAAGTAAAATAATTCAACCAGTCTGGATCAATTCAGTACAAACAGAGGTTAATTGTTATAACTTAAACCTTGCTAGTAACTGGGTAGAACTTTGACTAGGCGGAAGGATACAATACTCTTGTCTGGGGTAGACCAGACAAGGAGGAGATCAGTGTGATCTGCCGAGCAGCTGGGAGAGGTCAAACATCTTACCTCTCCCCAAGACCAGCCAAACATCTTAGCTGGAAAACATAGAGGTATAGTTGCTATGGTTATGTATAGAAATAGTCTTCTCATTTGCCATTCAGGTCAAGTAGGGAGTGTTAAAGTGATAGGGAGTGAACACATTTAGATTTTGTTTTAGTTTTCTTTTAATAAATTAAATTTGTTATTAATTTGCATTTTATTGTTTCCATGTGTTTGATGTGTATACTTGTCCTGGTCACGTGGTCCACACGAGGCAGAATGGTATTGGGCGCCGATTCTAACATCGAATCGGAATTATCATTACCGTGTAATTTATTCCATACTCAAGGTCATCGTTTATATTGGGGATCAAGCCCCTAGGTTGATTAATTAGCGTGATCGATCCAGACCTCGATCATTGCTCTTGTATTACTGGTCTGGTGGTGGCAGCAGAGGCGACTCTAGGTTTTTGCTCAGAGCTTAGGTCACGTCATACTGGGTGTAGAATCCTAAGTCGGTCAATCGTCTTAGGACCACGTGGCGTGGAGTTGGCTTTGGTAAAAGTTTTGGAGTCCCTTGGTAGAGAATAAAAAGTGAGAATACGGGTAGAGGGAGTAGAAGGAAGAGAAGTACAGTGAGAGGGACCCGAACCCGTGTTACAATGGTGCACAGCGGTGGTTTCAACAATTTTGTTTGAAATTGTTGAAAGGCTCACGCGTCTAGCCGTTCGAACACGTGCGCGGATGCTAAGGAGACAGCCGCGGGCCAGGATTAGCAGTGCGCCCCACAAGTGCGGTTGAGTGGGGATTGGCGAATCTTGGGTCATGCGGGCTGATATGATTAAGGTTTAGTTAGTAAGATTAGGTTGTTAAAATTAGATTTATTGAAAAGGAGACCGCTCCGAGTTGATTGGACTGGGTACCATACTCGACCCATTGCAATTAATTCAGAGGTGTTGGGAGCCGCCATACTCTCAACAGCAGTTCCTTGAGGGCTGTCGGGGGCGGATATATCTGTGGGACGCCAGTAGATAGTCCGAGGGCGTTATTAGACGACCCAAAACGCTAGGAAAAACGTAATCCGTGAAGGGCGTTGCGGCCTCCGAGGGACGGACTAGTAACCTACCTAGCAGCGATTCAACAACTATGTGATCGCACACTTAGTGGAGGTTGAGTCGTCCCTAGTCATAATTGTTGCTGAAAGCTGCGTGTCGCTCTGTTGGAACCTAGATGGTGTGGCCTCTAGGCTAGGTGTGATACGGCGAGCCGGTAGGAACAATTATAAGATTAAGTCGAGTGCATTTTTGAATTAAGTATACTTCAATTTATAAAGTAATTTCCGTTTATTTGCGTTGTTCTAGATTAATTTTTTCCCTTACATTCAATCCCCGGTTAAAATTTTTGCCAAGTGTTTAGCGTTTTCTTGCATATTAGGCTAAGTGCGTACGTTAAGTTTTGTTATTCCCTGTTCTGTTAGTCTAAGTCAGAGGCGTTGTTAATCCTCTGGACTTAGGGCTATATGTCGGTCACGATAGATAAGTGAAGGAGTTTAAGGGATAGTAAGTTGCGTGTAAATGTTATTTGTCCGTGGAATATGTCTAAGTATGTTGGGATAAGTTTTCGGCTAAGTCAATGTCGGAAACTCGTTAACTGTAATTAATTTGTATTCATGGGTCACGTGTATGATCTGGGTATCATTAGGATTCCCCAGTCGATGCGGATGATATTTTCTAGTTGTTACCAGTAAGACGGCAGAATTGTGTTTGTAGACTTAGAATTCTGTTTTCAGTAGAAACGTAGGTGGAAAATTTTCTAAGTCCAGCTTGGGCTAGAATCTGACTTTTTGGCGGAAATTCTAATTTTCAGGTTTCGTGTATATCCTAGAGTCAGTATTACTCTCTAGTGCGCGCAAGGGACGTAATTCTGTCCGTAAGCATTAAACAGTGATAATTACATTTTTGCCGAATTTAGTTATTTTTCGAGAAAATCGTGTTGTAATTTTGTCAGTCCATTTGAGGTGAAAATCTCGGATTTTGACGAAAAATCGAATTAGTGAGTGTTGAAACCGCCCGAAGTGTCAGTATTGTTCTGCATACCACGTCAGTAGTAAATAATAACGTATTTATATCTGGGAACGAGAAACCCAAATTTTTGTGAATTAAAGGAGTTTTGTGATATTTGGGGTGATAGAATATTTTTCCCTCGGAGTCAGAAAAATTGGCAGAGTCCAGCAATTGAGTAAAAACGCAGTTTTGATAAAAATTCAATCTTTAGTAAGCAAATATAGGTCCTGGGTGTCTATATTAATCGCTAGAGCGGTTTATTAACGTAAAACTAGCTATTTTTCCTTCAGAACAAAAATGTTGATTTTTCAGCGTTTAAGCGAAAAAGCGCGGGACTTAGTTTTTTTTCAGCGCGGCTGGTCCCGCTCCATCAGTCATCAGTGGCCACGCTGCTCACTTCAAGTGTGTTTAGTATTCAAATACAGTAAATATTCTTTATTAATCCATCACGAGTGCTGCGCGTTAGTTGCGTTATCATTTAAATTGTTTTATATAAATTAGATTCTTTAATTTTTTTTAACGTAAAGGACTTAGGTTTCAGCAATAGAACTGCGGGATATTTCACGGTCAGACACGAGTGCGGGGCAGACACTCATTCATTGGATTCACTTCAGCGATTCTCTCGATAAATCGTTGTATTTCCTATTTTGGGAATCTAGTAGTTTTATCTTAGAATAGAGTTGTGATTTTTTTTTGTGTAAGATCACGGTTGTAGTGAGTCCGGGTCGAGGGTGTACTAAAGGGTAGTTTAGAAGACGTGGCACACCAGGAATCACAGAAAATGTTTAACCCAGATAATGACCAGTCAGTGGGGACCAGTGGGAATGGGAGTGTAGAGGATAGAACCTCTTCCGACACCACTGGGGACCGCTCAGGTAGCTCAACTGGCACCACAGGTGGGGCCAGTGGGACTGAAGCGACGAGTTCACGGGTTCTGCATGGGACTGGGCAGTCGAGGGTATCTTTCCATCCCTGGAGAGATACTATTATTGACATGAGTGGGGAGTCTTGCGAGGAGTCGTCCCATGAGTGGGGAGAGCCGTCTTGGGTTCCCCCACAAATAACATCGACGCCATGCCAGCAGGGTAGACAGGGGGCCTCAGTTAGGATGACAGGACGTCCCACTTCGCTCGGTAGAGAACAGCAACCCGTGCAACGTGAATATGAACAACCACACCAACAGCAGGAACTACCCAACATAACACCAATACCACAGCACCCACAACACCTAGGTACACCTCATCCGTCACTACAACAACCCCAACCCCACCTCCCATACCTACCCCATCCTCAATTCCCATACCAACCCCATCCTCAGTTCCCATACCAACCCTTCCCCCAACCCCAGGCCACTCCATACCCATTCCAACCCCAGGCCACCCCATACCCATTCCAACCCCAGGCCACCCCATACCCATACCCATACCCACCCCAACCTCAATCCACACCCCAACCCGAGGCCACCCACACCATACCTCAACCCCAACCCCAGGCCGCCACAGCCTTAGACAGGCAGATGCGCACGGAGACGCCGGGCACTCAGTTGTCGCCATACGTAGAGGCGTTAAGTAAAGGCGAGGGAGCCAAGCCGAGGAACTGTGGCGCGGGTTCATCAGGCGGGAAGCAGCCCTCAGCTGCAAGTTCGAGCCACCCTGCGCGGGGTAACAACAGAGATCCGCGGAGGTGTTACTCCTGCTGGAAGCGCGGGCATATACAGAGGGATTGCGAAGTCACTCCTACGAAAGCATGAAAGCAGGCTCCTAGTGATGGCAGGCCTACTTTTGAGGTGAAAGTGGAAGGTGTGAGATTGACAGCTTTTGTTGATACAGGAAGCCAGGCAACGGTAATTAAAAAGTCAGCCTTCAGCAATTTTAAGTATGCACGTCTTCAACGTTGCGCAAAGACATTAACAGCAGTCAATGGGGAAAAGATTGAGATCGTAGGTCAAGGTACAGTTAATTTTGAGATTGATGGGGCATTGCAGCCTCACACATGTACGATCGTAGAGAACCTTGATTTTCCTGGTCACATCTTAATGGGAACTGATTTTCTGTCGCGATTTAATTATTCCTTGTCTGCTCAAAAAGGGGCTAGGAACTGCAGGTTGCAGTTGGGACAGACTTCCTACCCAGTGGAGATGATCGACCATCCCCCAGTTGTAGCTTCAATTAAACGGAAGCTGAAATATAATGTGCACTATCCAAAATTGATTTTTAAGTCTCTTCCAGACACAGTTAAGAGGTCATGCGCATTGCATGCATTGACCAAACAGAGTTGCCCACCACATTCTGTTAAATTTATTAAAGTAGCCGTGGGACGTCACATACAACCAGGTACCACCCTTCAGGTGGCTGGGAGATGTGATAGTTTATTAATTCCTCATCACTTAGTTGTAGTGCTCGATAAAGGGGCACTCATTCCAGTTGTCAATCTTTCACATAAGACTTTTCGCTTCAGGGCAGGTGATAGGGTATCTCAGGGAACCATGGTGGAGGACACAGAAATCTTTCACCATGAGTCAGCTGAGACGCCAGCCGTCACTGCACAATGTAGTGCACTGAATATGTTGAAAACTAAAACACCATCCAAAGTACAATACGAAACGAGAAATGTTGCACAGAATGTAGAGGAGGTAGAAAAATTAATATCAGGACTTGATTTGCAACATGTTACACAGGCGGATAGGAAGGCACTGACAGGAGTTTTACGAAAATTCCCGAAATTGTTTGCGACAGAGGATGACCAGATTGGTCTCCTTGATAAGATCGAGCACACCATTCCAACTGGTGAGCATTTGCCTGTGTACACAAGACAGTGGAGGTTGCCGGAACAGGCAAAGAACATTATCAGGGAGGAGTGCCAGAAAATGTTGAGACAGGGCGTGATAGAGCCTAGTACGTCACCGTGGCTCTCTCCTGTTGTGCTAGTTCGGAAACCGGACGGTAGTTATCGTTTCTGTGTTGACTACCGGAAGGTGAACGAATTAACTAAGGGTGATGTGTATCCGTTGCCCCGAATACAGGAGATAATAGATCAATTTGGTGCTGCTAAGTATTTCTCAACTCTTGACGCAAAATCGGCGTATTGGGCGATTCCGGTGGCAGAACAAGATAGGGAAAAAACAGCATTCTCGGATGGTAGGCACACTTATCAATTCCGTAGGATGCCGTTTGGTTTGAAGACAGCGCCTTCGTCGTTTCAGAGGGCCATCAACTTTATCCTTAGTCCGGTACTGGGTAGGCATTCTTTAGCATACCTGGATGATGTTGTGATATATTCCAGGACGTTTGAGGAACACCTACAGGACTTGACTGAGACTTTGAAGTTGTTAGATCAGGCAGGTTTCAGGCTGAATGTTCAGAAGTGCACCTTGGCGGCTCAGAAATTCAAATTTCTGGGGTTCCAGGTGTGCCCAGACGGTATCCGACCTGACCCAGATTCGTGCCGCGCCATTGCTGACATGCCTACTCCAAGGACAGCAAAGGACGTGCGTAGGTTTCTGGGGGCGGCCGGATATTTTCGTCGTCATATTGAAGGTTTCGCTGGCATTTCAGCACCCCTGACTGATCTGACAAAGAAAAATGCGAAGTTTGTGTGGAAACCAGAACATGACGAGGCCTATCGCAAACTGAAAGACCAACTAATCACGACCCCGGTATTAGCTATTCCCGATTTTGAGAAAGAGTGGGAAGTGCACACCGACGCCAGCGGTATTGCTATTGGCGGGTGCTTAATTCAGCGAGATGCGGATAATTTACCCCATCCAGTAGCCTATTTCAGTAGGAAGGTCAAAGGACCTGAAGTTCGTTATTCAGCTACGGATCGGGAGGCACTGGCAGTAGTAGAATCAGTTAGGTATTTCGAGCCTTACCTATTTCAGCGGCATTTTGTAATCTACACAGACCATCGAGCATTAACACACATATTTAAAAAGCGAACGAAATGCCCACGAATGTCACGCTGGTCTCACGAACTTTCGGCCCACTCATTCCAGATCTTGTACAAGCCTGGTCCAGCACATGTTGTGCCAGATACGCTAAGTAGAAATATAGCGGCAATGCAGATTAATGAAAATATTGAAACCATTCCATCGGATAAAATGAGAGAATACCAGATGAGCGAGCCTAGATGGAAAGAAATTATTGAGTATTTAGAGGGAGGAAAATACCCCAAAAAGAAAAAGAATTTACCTATACATGATTTTGAAATGAAACAGGGCGTCCTGTATTATGTCAATAGCCAGAATGATAGGGCAGTATTTCAGCTAGTTATTCCGGACGCGTTGCGGTCATCAGCGTTAAAGCTTGCGCATGCTTCAAAAATTGCAGGGCATCCGGGGATCTTTAAAACGCACTTAAAAGCAAAGTCTCTATTTTATTTTCCAGGATTACTTTCTGAGGTAATCAATTTCGTGAAGTCGTGCCCTCGTTGCCAGAGGAGGAAAGGTACCCTTAAGGTACAAGCCCCACTTCAGGAATTTCCTGAAATTCGTGAACCGTTAGATCGTGTGGGGGCCGATCTGATTGATTTACACCACAGTCATGCGGGTAACAGATACGTGTTGGTGCTAGTTGACCATCTGTCTAGATACACTACACTAGTTGCATTACCTCAGAAGGATTCTCGTACGGTTGCAGATGCGTTCTTGCGTAGGTTCGTTACTGTATTCGGACCTCCTAAAGTTTTAGTCTCTGACCGGGGTCAAGAATTCAATGGGAATATATTTAGAGAAGTTTGTAAGATTTTAGAGACAACTTCGGCTTTTACAACGGCCTACCACCCACAAGCAAACGGAATGACGGAACGGACTAATCGTTCAGTCAAGGATATGCTTGCAATCCTTGCTGAACATGATGCAAACACCTGGGATGAACACCTACCCTATGTTCAGTTCGCCTTGAATACTGCCATCCACCAATCAATTAACACCCAACCACTTCATTTGTTTACTGGTAATTCATGCAATTTCCCGTCAGGTCTGCTTAACAGACATAATGTTGCATACGGGGAGGACTATCCTTCAGAGGTCCTGGGTAAAATGAGAAATGCATGGAATATTGCAGCTGAAGCGTCCAAGAAGGCACGGACTCGGTATGCTCATTTTTATGACAAGAAAGTGCGCCCTCTTGAGTTGAAGGAAGGAAGCCTCGTATTGAGAGTGAATGAGGCTGCGCCCGCCAATCAGAGCAGGAAACTAGCTCCGAGGTGGCGAGGACCATACAGAGTAATTAAAAGGGCGGGGCCGGTTAATCTTGTTATAAAAGGAGTGTTCGAGGACCAGGTGGAAAGGACAATTCATGTAAATAAATTGAAACATTATCATGCTAGAGAGGAATTAGAACTGCCTTCAGCGGGTCTAGTTCCTGACTCAGCAGTGCTGACTCATGGCTTCACCGACGAGTCAGAAGATGAGGATGACCCTCTGTCATCGCTCATCAGTAGTCAGGTGCAGTCTCGCCACCCTATGGTGACGAGATCTCGCGCTGTACAGTAAAGTAACTTCCTTAGTTAGTATAATTTAGTATTCATTAGATTTTCCTGTAAAGGCAATGAGATGTACTATGTCTATACTTGACTCAGGTAGCAACTTTTACCGTGCTCTGGGGTTCCACCTCCACCAAACCCAGAGTATATCTATGCTTCCGCTGTGTTGTGTGTCTGTCTGTTCCCAGGTCTGATTGGTACACCGACCCAGTTGTTCCAGCCACACGTGAACCCTTGTCTGTAAAGACCGAGGGGGGAGGCACGTTACACAAAGCCCTCCCCCCACCAGACCCAGTAACCCATACATCAGTTACTTTGGGGATGAGTGACTGTCCAAGAGTCACCCGGCCGACGCCTCACGTCACTAACGAGGTTGTCAGGGCCAGCGAGCTGTCCACATTATAGCAGTCACCGGAGGTGCCATACAACGCCGGGGTAGCTGTCTCGAGATCACCACTACCCACCTGCTGCGTCATCAAGACTGCAGCCATTCCAGCAGTGTTGGAGGAGAGGTCAAGAAATGGAAAGCACGTAGCAGTACTCAAGAGTTTCGCCGGAAGATTAATGATTACGTCATCTGAAGTAACAAGAAAGCAGAAGTAAGGCGGTCACAGGTGGAAGGCACGGTTTCCCTACAGAGTACCGGGACTCGCCAATAGAAGGTCGCAAAATTGTCTCCTTTGGCCTAAAGTCGGCGGTACGAGGGTATACACAGTTGGTGTTTACGGCCTAGTAACCTGGTGACATCAAGAAACGCCTGAGATGACGTGAGCAATGATGGAAGACGAGATTCACCTGTTCTGCAAACAAGCAACCCGCCTCTACGACCTTCTGACACCACTCCTGCTAAGAGACACTGTTGGTACATCCAGTTCTGCTCTGCTGTGGTCATCTGCGCCGTCAAGTTTAACATCAAGACTGCCGTGTGAACTGTGATTGATATGAAGGCGTGTGGACTGTCGAGAGCAAGATTAATGGCCGAAGTAACAGTATTCTACAGCTGTCACTTGGCACTCAGCTCTACTACACTCTGCCGTCATTCAGGAGTACCGGATGGGAGTACAAGAGGACCCGGTATTGATGTCTACACATGAGAAGCAAGATCGACACCGTCATCGTCAGCGACTACATTCAGCATCCAGCAGCATCGATTTTTTTTTCGATTACTCAATATGAACAATTGATACAAACAACAAAGTGGCTCTGAACATCTGTGTAAAGAACATCTGGACACTTTTGTTTAAATGTTGAAAAACAGATTTAGAATCAATACTTTTTAAATGTTGAAAAACAGATTTAAAATAATTCTGGTATAATATATGAATTTTACTCTATAAATTGGTCAGTAATCAAAATCGAAGCCCCTGTGTAATTGTCTCAGCCCAGAACAAACGGTTATGGAAAATTATGTTGTGCTATTTTTTTTTCAGAATGTTTGAACACAGGAGAGGCGGACCAATATAAACATTGACACTTCTAGTGAGTGAGAACACTTGGCTGTACAGTCAGCCGTAACCTGTGATATAGTATAGGATTTTTTTTTTATATTTTTTAGATACATGTAATAAACGTTAGGTGTGTTCCTTGATGGGGAGTGGTTAGTACACGGATGTGAACTTGATAGTTCCGTAGTACGCTCCCGGATGACTGAAAGTTCAGTCTGATGATATAACTTTAATGTTATGTTTGAGCACGGTGTGGCCGGCTCTAGAGGACACATGGACTTGGCTAGTGAAGAGCCAAGAGAGTTTAATAGCTAGTTTTTGATGGTAGAGTAGGGACATGTTATTTGGCTATGTCAGTAAGGATAGGATGTATGTTTCCTGATATTAGAGGATTGCTGTCAGTTGACAGCTGAGAAATTTATGAAATATGAACATGTTCATTATGATGTTGGACTATTATTTGTCAAATTTTATTAGTTAGGTTAGCTTTTGGTTGTGGCATGAGTTGAATTGTGGGTTGGATACTAAACCTCGTGAATTTTAACAAATTAACAAGGTTTACTAAGTGCTTGTGCGGGGGGGTTGTAACAGACTAGGCTGTTGTAAGAATTATCCAGAGTGGTTTATCGACAAAAGAGAATGGGAAGCTGAGCCGCATGGTGACCTGACCCCCAGGGGAATTCGCGGTGGAAATAACCAACGCTTTGTTCATAGCTGCGTATAATGAATCATCCTATAGTATTCAGTAATTTAGAGAAAATTAGCCTTTATTCATTTTGCATTAAAATTGTATTGTATAATAGTACTGGGTACAATATCAAGAGTATTCTAATTATTGAGTTAAGTCACCATCAGTGACGTCACGAATCAGATCTAACTTTTAAGGCGGAGTGACCGGCGGTCATAGGTCAGCAGGGTTGACATGTCTAATATTTCTCAAAGTTTTAATAACCATTTTTGTGATCGGGAACAGCTTTGCCGTTAGATGTTTGTGTAATCTAATTAAAGTAAAATAATTCAACCAGTCTGGATCAATTCAGTACAAACAGAGGTTAATTGTTATAACTTAAACCTTGCTAGTAACTGGGTAGAACTTTGACTAGGCGGAAGGATACAATACTCTTGTCTGGGGTAGACCAGACAAGGAGGAGATCAGTGTGATCTGCCGAGCAGCTGGGAGAGGTCAAACATCTTACCTCTCCCCAAGACCAGCCAAACATCTTAGCTGGAAAACATAGAGGTATAGTTGCTATGGTTATGTATAGAAATAGTCTTCTCATTTGCCATTCAGGTCAAGTAGGGAGTGTTAAAGTGATAGGGAGTGAACACATTTAGATTTTGTTTTAGTTTTCTTTTAATAAATTAAATTTGTTATTAATTTGCATTTTATTGTTTCCATGTGTTTGATGTGTATACTTGTCCTGGTCACGTGGTCCACACGAGGCAGAATGGTATTGGGCGCCGATTCTAACATCGAATCGGAATTATCATTACCGTGTAATTTATTCCATACTCAAGGTCATCGTTTATATTGGGGATCAAGCCCCTAGGTTGATTAATTAGCGTGATCGATCCAGACCTCGATCATTGCTCTTGTATTACTGGTCTGGTGGTGGCAGCAGAGGCGACTCTAGGTTTTTGCTCAGAGCTTAGGTCACGTCATACTGGGTGTAGAATCCTAAGTCGGTCAATCGTCTTAGGACCACGTGGCGTGGAGTTGGCTTTGGTAAAAGTTTTGGAGTCCCTTGGTAGAGAATAAAAAGTGAGAATACGGGTAGAGGGAGTAGAAGGAAGAGAAGTACAGTGAGAGGGACCCGAACCCGTGTTACAATATTCTGTCCCATCTTCATTCTTTTTGCATTCGTGGTAACCTCCCTCTCTTCCTCCAAAGCTTCCTCTCTCGTCGTTCCTTTCGAGTGAGGCTTGGTGTCACTCTCTCTGCCTCTTTTAGGCAATATGAGGGTGTACCGCAAGATAATGTTCTGAGCACAACTCTCTTTCTAGTTGCCCTCAATGATCTTCTTTCCTCCCTTCCTTCTGGCGTCTTCTCCGCTCTCTAAGTCGACGATCTTGCCCTTTGCTGTCGAGGTGATGATTCGCCTCTCCTTCATTGGTGGCTTGAACTTGCGATTGATGCTGTGTCGCCTTGGGCCACCGATCATGGCTGCAAGTTCTCTTTGTCTAAGACTTGTGCTATGACTTTTACTTGGAAGCATGTTGTTCTTCATCCCTCTTTGTCGCTTTATGGTCATCCCCATATGGACAGGGATTTTGCTAAGCTTTTGAGGTTAATCTTTGACACTCGTTTGGTCACCCCATATCTCTTACCTCTGAGTTAAATGCTCTAAAGCCCTTAACCTCTTTAAGGTTTTTTCCAATACTTTTTGGGGAGCGAATAGGCACACGACCCTCTCTTTACATTCCTCTCTCGTCCTGTCTTAACTCGATTATGGCTGCCCTGCTTACTCATCTGCTTCTCCTTCTATTTTTCTCCGTTTGATGCTTTGCGCCATACTGGGTGGCACCTCAGCTCTTGTGCCTTTCGTTTGACTCCCGCCCTTAGCTTGCATGTTGACACTGGCTTCCCATCTCTCCAGGATCTTCGTGATCGATACTGTCTTCGCTATCTTGCGCGGTCTTTGCAACATCCGTCCTCTCGCCTCTGTCGTGCGTTGACTTTTACTCCTCCTGTGGTTCCTGTTCCTCCTCACCATCTCCCACTTTCGGTCTGGTTATCTCACTTGCAAGATTCTCTTTCGGTTCGTATTTCTAATGTTTCACCTCGTATTGTTCCTTCCTTGCCACCATGGAGAGTCCTCCTTCCAAAATTTTGTACATCCTTGACCTGCATCATTAAAGCTTTTGCCCCTCCTACAGTTCTGAAACGCCTTTTCCTTTAACGCTTTTCTTCACTCTCTCGCTCCATTTCCATCTTCACCGTTGGGTCTAAGTCTGCAGATAGTGAAGGCTATTCTGTTGTTTTTCCTGACAGCATTTATATGTGTCGCCTTCCTCCGGAGACTAGCATCTTTACTGCAGAACTTTATGCTATTCTTTATGCTCTTCGTCTCCTGCTTTCTCAATTGTCAATCCTCCTTTGTGGTTGTAGTTGACTCTCGTAGGGCCCTCATGGCTCTAGGGTCCTTTAATCCAGTCCATCCGGTGGTCGTCAAGATTCAACATTGGCTGTTTCTTATCTAAAGAAAATTTTAAACTGTAGAGTTTTGTTGGGTTCCCAGCCATATTGGTGTTTCTTTAAATGAACATGCGGATCCTGCCGCTAGGGAAACAATCCGCTCTTGTCCCATCTCCTGTAAAGGTATATCTTTTCCCGACTTTTACCCAGTTATTCATCCCTCCATCCTTGCCCGTTGGCAGGGTTGTTGATCTTCTGTTGTTGGTAACATACTGTGTACTCTTAAGCATAGTGTGTACCCATGGCTTTCATCCTACCACTGTAACCGGCGATGGGAAACGACTCTGACAAGGTTGCATATTGGCCATACACGCTTAATTCACGGTCTCTTAATGGAGCGCCGCCCTGCTCCTTATTGTCCAAATTGCATTGTCACTCCTACCGTAGTGCATATCCTTGTTGAATGTCCTGACTTCCAGAACCAGAGTGTGTCTTGCTTTCTTACCGTCCCCCGCGGTCACTTGTCCCTCAATAGAATTCTTGATGAATCGGAAACTTTTGATATCCTTCGTCATATGCATTTCTGTTTTCATATTGGCATCCTTGGTGATATTTAGCGCCCTCTGATTATTCCGAACATTTGATGGTGCTACATAGCATTCCCGGTTTGGTGCCTTCTTTTGATAATTACTTACTGACGTGTTGGTTTTCTATACAAATTTAAAGGGTTACTATAATATTCTCAATATACAGTGTTCATTCATTGTTTCGGGAGAAGTGCGATGCTGGAAGATGACCATTTGTTGATGGGTCATGACTAAAGGCGCACCATTTCTCTCCTCTTCTAAACCTTCTTTCTCTTTATAGAGAAGATGGTGCGAGTCACCAAACTCCTGTGGGTTGTAACCAAACTGTTCTCAGAACACGGTACACAGTAGCTAAATGATCACTACCTACTGATGACTGTGTGACGACCAGTAGCCTTAGAACACGGTACACAGTAGCTAAGTGATAACCCACTTACTTATGACTGTGTGACGACCAGTGGCCTCAGAATATGGTGGACAGTCATCCCCTCATAATGACGACCACTGGCTTCAGAACACGGTGCACAGTAGGTAAGTCATCCCCTCATACTGACAACTGTGACGACCACTGGCTTCAGAACACAGTAGCTAAAAGATCCCTACTTACTGACAACTGTGACAACCAGTGGCCTTAGAACACGGTGTACAGTTGCTAAATGATCTACACTTTCTGACAACTGTGTGACGACCACTGGCCTCATAACACGGTACACAGTAGCTAAGTGATCCCCACTTACTGACATCAGAGACGCCTACTTGCCTCAAAACACGGTGCACAGTACCTTGGTGATCCCTCCACTTACTGACAAATGTGACGACAATTGGTCTCAGAAAACGGTGCACAGTAGCTAATTATACATGCCGACGACTGTGATCTCAGTTCGGAGTAACCAAGCTATCACCAATTAATGATGAGGAACAATCTAATCCGTAAATTAACTACTACTATAACTAGGTATTATAAAAATTTACGTTATTATATTGTATAATCGTTATAAGTAATTTTTTTTATATGAAAACCTTTTTATTTTATTCATAAAAAATACTTGACTCTTTTTATATAAATTCAATAGCATTATGTAGAAAATAAAAATATTCTTTAAAATTTTATAATGTACTAAAAATAATTTTTAATTTTCTTAGAGATGTTTTTCGCTTAACAAATGATTGTAATTAACAAGCTCTAGATGCTGTTTATTTGTTTGTCCTCCCCAACATGAGAGGTATACTCTAGTTCTGGTTTTTTATCCATCTTTAAAGGGTGACTATAATATTCACAATATAATATGTCCATCCATTGTTTCGAGAGATGCTGGAAGATGACCATTTGTTGATAGGTCATGACTATAGGCGCACCCTTTCTCTCCTCTTCTAAACCTTCTTTCTCTTTATACACGACGACCACTAGGAAGCCTCGTGATGGTGCGAGTCACCAAACTCCTGTGGGTTGCAACCACACTGGTCTCAAAACACCGTACACAGTAGCTAAGTCATCCCTACATACTGATGACTGTGACGACCAGTGGCCTCAAAATTTTGTGCACAGTAGATATGTGATCCCTACATAAGACTGTGACGACCAGTGGCCTCAGAGAGCGGTGCACAGTAGTTAAGTGATCCCTACTTGCTAATTATTGTGACGATCACTGGCATCAGAACACGGTGCACAGTAGCTAAGTGATCCCTACTTACTGATGGTTGTGTGACGACCAGTGCCCTCAGAACACGTACACCTCAAGCGAGCTATAATTAGCCTTAACCCGCCTACCTCATGGCAAGACACCTGGAGAGGATGGAATTCCATATGAACTCATTAAATATCTTCAATCGACTGCACATAATACGCTTTTCAACTATTACAACCTATGCTGGACTCACGGAAATATTCCCTCACAATGACAGACCAGTATTATTCTTCCTTTCCTGAAACCAGGAAAAGACCCATCCAAACCTGCGTCATATAGACCTATTTCCTCACTATCATGCCTCAATAAAGTCTTGGAAAAACTAGTACATACTCGCCTCCAATGGTACCTTGAGTATAATAATATTATACCGTCATTCCAAGCTGGATTTCGACCGCAATGCTCCACACTTGATCAAATACTCTGCCTGGAACATGAAATCCGCACCTCTCTCAGAAGCAGTAAATTTTGTATTGTTCTCTACTTAGACCTTAAAGGAGCTTTTGATAGCTTTCCTCATACTTGCCTCCTTGCAACGCTTGCACGTTTAGGTGTACGGGGAAGATTACTTTCATGGTTACAGTCCTATCTTCCGAACAGGACCTCTAAAGTCTATATACAAGGCGAGTTTTCCGATGGCATCCCAATACAAACGGGTGTCCCGCAAGGCTCCATACTAAGCCGAACCGTTTTTGCTGCATTCTTAGCAGATTTACCTAACACCCATCCTGTTCACCTCTCGGTGTATGCCTGAAACAATCGAACACTATCTCTTTCACTGCTTCCGACATCATAGTGCCAGACTAAATTTCAAACAAGTACTTATCTCACTTAAAATACCCTTTACCATCAAGCATATATTAGGAAGCGGTGACCACTCGTTACAGGAAAAATCCCAAATAGTCAAAGCACTGGCTAAATATCTCCAGTCGACCAATAAATTGGGTCACATTTGACCCGCGCCACATTTATACCTGGCGCCACCAACAGCTAAACACAGACAACAACTGCCTCGTCGCAGCACCAAGGATCAGCTGACGCCATAAACACAACACACCGCCCTACGGTGCGGCAAGTCTCCCTCTAACATACACCTCTGTTCTAGTCGCCGCTCCTCTGTCTACAGCACAACGCAACAAGCACTTTTGAAACTCTTATCATCCTCAACATAAACACCTCTACCAACATGTGTACTGGTGCAGTCATCATAAAGGACAAACCCTTCATGCAAACTGCACCTACTATCAAGAACAAGAAGAAGAGGAATGTGGTGTTCTCTATACATAGAATTTTTAAATAAATCTTTAAAGGGTGACTATAATATTCACAATATATTGTGTTCATTCATTGTTTCGAGACAAATGCTATGCGAGAATATGACCATTTGTTGGTGGGTCACGACTATACGTTTTTCTTTCTGCTTCTAAACACAAACACACACACAAGACAGAGGAGGATAGCATGACGCTACAAGATGACCCAGACAAACTGAAGGAATGGTCCGACAAATGGCTACTAAAGTTCGACCCAAGTAAATGTAATGTAATGAAACTAGGAGGCCCATCACTGGATACCGAATGGGAGATGAAGTCCTTCACGAAACGGACAGAGGAAAGATCTAGGAGTTGATATCACGCCAAACTTGTCTCCTGAATCCACATAAAAAAACAACATCAGCTGCCTATGCGAGGCTGGCTAACATCAGAACTGCTTTCAGAAACCTGTGTAAGGAATCCTTCAGAACCTTGTATACCACATATGTAAGGCCAATCCTGGAGTATGTGGCCCCAGCATGGAGCCCGTATCTAGTCAAGCACAAGACGAAGCTGGAAAAAGTTCAGAGGTATGCCACTAGGCTAGTCCCAGAACTAAGAGGCATGAGTTATGAGGACAGACTACGTGAGTTGCACCTCACGTCGCTGGAAGACAGAAGAGCTCGGGGAGACATGGTCACCAAATACAAAATTCTCAGGGAATTGACAGGGTAGACAAGGATGGATTATTTAACACGGGTGGCACACACACAAGGAGACACAGGTGGAAGCTGAGTACCCAAATGAGCCACAGAGCCATTAGAAAGAACTTTTTCAGTGTCAGAGTAGTTAATAAATGGAATGCACTAGGAAGTGATGTGGTGGAGGCTGACTCCATACACAGTTTCAAAAGTAGATATGACACAGCCCAGTAGGCTCAGGAATCTGTACATCACTTACTGACGATTGTGACGACCACTGGCCTCAGAACACGGTGCACAGTAGATAAGTGATCCATACATAAGATTGTGACGACCAGTGGCCTCAAAACAAGGTGCACAGTAGCTAAGTGATTCTCACTTAATGGCGACTGTAACGACTACTGGCATCAGAACACGGTGCACAGTAGCTAAGAGATCCCTAATTACTAATGACAGTGATCTCAGAACACGGTGCACAGTAGCTAAGAGATCCCTACTTACTGATGACCGTGACCTCAGAACACGGCGCACAGTAGCTACGTGATTCTTTCTTACTGACGACTGTGACGACCAGTGGTCTCAGAACACGGTACACAGTAATTAAGTGATCCCCCAATTGATGACGACTACTGGGTTCAGAACGTGGTACACAGTAGATAATTACGCATACCGACTATTGTGATCTCAGTTCAAAGTAGCAAAGTTATCACAATTTATTTATGCAACAAATATATATATTAGGTATTATGTTTAAAAAATTTTGAATGCAAATATATGTTAAGCTTCACACGCACGTTTTTTATATAAATACTTTTCATTTTCTTTAACGCTTGTTTTCAGTTTTTTATACAAAACTAGCAAAAAAATTAATAAGATTTATAAAATGTCTTTAGAACTGTACATTATTTTATATATACTATTTAATTTTGGATATGAAATAATATTTTAGTTAAAAATAGATTGCAATTAAGATGATATAAATGCTATTTATTTGCTTATAATCTATCACACGTGAGAGAGACTGTAGGGTTGTTGTTGTTTTTATAAATCTTTTAAGGGTGACTGTAATATTAACAATATATTATGTTCATTCATTGTTTCAAGAGAGGTGCTATGCTGGAAGATCAACCCATACTCTTAAAAATAACGTCACTTTTCGCTCGTATGCGCGCTATGGCCAAATTTGGACGTAATTTGAAATGAAATCGACTCACAAAAATGACGTACTGTCCCTTTTCTGTTTGAGTCGTCTGGCTTACTCGGCAAGCATAGAAAAGTTAACTTTCCATTAAAGTTTTTCAT
This sequence comes from Procambarus clarkii, assembly GCF_040958095.1. Classification (NCBI taxonomy): domain Eukaryota; kingdom Metazoa; phylum Arthropoda; class Malacostraca; order Decapoda; family Cambaridae; genus Procambarus; species Procambarus clarkii. Next base: position 48,910,039 of record NC_091152.1, on the reverse strand, counting down.
ACCGTTTGAAACTTTATGAGAATTTTCTACCCACCTAACCTATCAGAGGACCCTTAACTTACTGTTGTTGAAAAAAAAATCCCAATTTTCATTTTTTTTCATTTTCATATTACGTCCATATTCGGCCATACGGGCAAATGGCCAAAAGCGACGTTCTTTTTAAGAGGACAGGTTGGACCATTTGTTTATGGGTCATGACTATAGGCGCACCCTTTCTCTCCTCTTCTAAACTTTTTTTCTCTTTATACACGACGACCACTAGGAAGCCTCGTGATGGTGCGAGTCACCAACGTCATGTGGGTTGCAACCACACTGGTCTCAGAACACAGTAGCTAAGTGATCCTCTCATACTGACGACTGTGACGACCAGTGGCCTCAGAACATAGTAGCTAAGTGATGACTACTTACTTACGACTGTGACGACCAGTGGCATCTGTGGGTACCGACCTGTGAGATTTATATTTATTTAATTTATATGAATTTATATTTACGTTAATTTATATACTTCGATAGCAATTTGTATGATGTTAAGTGGACTGTATTTCTGCAATAATCTCATAATCTCACAAATCGATCCTCTACACATTAGGGGGGGTTTATATTAATTTATATATATGCAGCCAATCAAACTACAGTAATAGCCTACATACATGGAAGAGGTTCCTTATCTTATAGTACAGCAGGTTAGTCCACCAGGTATAACTAGGGTGTAGACACCACATTTTCCCTCTTTGAGGTAGCTTCCATCACCCTGGTAACTGATGCACAAAGCATGCTTCCTCGTCTTGACCTGTCAAAAGGGCGCTAGCTGTAAAGCCAGAATCCTATATATGACAGGCATATCAGAGAAAATACTGTACATGGAACAATGAAGACCTGGCTTAATTACCTTTAGTTTGAGGCTACCACGTGCTCTAACCGGGTCACCCTATAAAATGACAGTAATGGCCATAAATGAAAGATACATGGGTTTCGGAAGAACACTTAACTTGATTTGTTGACAGCGTGTTGATAATGGTACACCTTTGGTTTCCATAACACTACGTCCAAGTAAAATTAACAGGAGCCGAATTTGCTCCCGTGAGCCTCTGGTCTAATATAACAATGGCTGCCCCTCCTTCCTCTCTGACGCTACTGGCCGACATTGTCCAGATATGATAGGAGCCGAATTTGCTCCACGCGTCTCGGAGGTGACAACAACAATAATGGCTATGGCTGACACTCCATACTACTGACGCTACTGGCCGACATTGTCCAGTATGATAGGAGCCGAATTTGCTCCACGCGTCTCGGAGGTGACAACAACAAAGCTCCGACCACTCCCTCACACTGACGCCTGGCCTACATTGTCCAGATGACAGAAAGTGATAGAAGCGTCACATTTACTCTACTTTAATATTGATAATTAAGTTAATTTATATGAGATGTTTTTATGATGGTAAAGTCCAAAGACTAATGTATTTAAGAATAATTCCCACCATAATAGGTGGTGAATTATAATAGTGTGTGGTGATGATATCCAGTTTTCTATAGACGGTAATTCCACTACAAGTTACGTTTTCTATGGGTAACTTGTTTATACAATACAGCTATTATCTGTCTGCATGATATATTAAATGCTGTCGGATTTTCCGACAGCATCAGAACAAGAAGCACAGTACCTAAGTGATCCTCACTTACTGACGATTGTCACGACCAGTGGCCTCAGAACACGGTGCACAGTAGCTCAGTGATCCCTACTTACTGACTGTGACAATCACTGGCTTCAGAACACGGTGCACAGTAGCAAAGTGATTCCAATTACTGACAACTGTGACGATCACTGACCTCAGAACACGGTGCACAGTAGTAAAATGATCACTACCTACTGATGACAGTGACGACCAGTGGCATCAGAACATAGTACACAGTAGCTAAGTGATCACTACTAACTTACGACTGTGACGACCAGTGGCCTCAGAACAAGGTGCACAGTAGTTAAGTGATCCTCACTTACTGACTACCGTGACGCCCACTGGCTTCAGAACATAGTAGCTAAGAGATTCCCACTTACTGACAACTGTGATGATCACTGGCCTCAGAACACGGTGCACAGTAGCTAATAACTCATGCCTTTGTCTGTGATCTCAGTTCAGAGTACCCAAGTAATCACCAATTATTGATGAGGTAGAATCTAATCCGTAAATTAACTACTATTGATACTAGGTATTACAAACAAAATTTTATGTTTATACTTTAATAAATAAATATTTAAAATAAATTTTTTATATAAACTTTTTTATTTTATTTTCAAAAGTTATAGTCATTTTTTATGTATAAATTCAATAACGTTACGGGAGGAATTTAAACAAATTTTAAATTTTATAATATATTAAATATAACTTTTAATTTGTTACGAGACTTTTTTCGCTTAACCAAGGATTGTAATTACCATGATATAAATACTGTTTATTTGCTTGTCCTCCCCAACATGAGGTATACTCTAGTTCTGGTTTGTAATCCATCTTTAAAGGGTGACTATAATATTCACAATATAATATGTTCATCCATTGTTTCGAGAGATGCTGGAAGATGACCATTTGTTGATGGGTCATGACTATAGGCGCACCCTTTCTCTCCTCTTCTAAACCTTCTTTCTCTTTATACACGACGACCACTAGGAAGCCTCGTGATGGTGCGAGTCACCAAACTCCAATGGGTTGTAACAACATTGGTCTCAGAACACCGTACACAGTAGCTCAGTGATCCCTACTTACTTATGACTGTGTGACAACCAGTAGCCTCAGAACACCGTACACAGTAGTTAAGTGATCCCTACTTAATTACAACTGTGACGACCAGTGGGTCTCAGAACACATTGCACAGTAGCTAAGTGAACCCTACTCCCTACTTACTGATGACTGTAACGACCATTGGGCCTCAAAACACGGTACACAGTAGCTAAGTGATTCCCACTTACTGATGACTCTGACGACAATTGGCCTTAGAACACGGAGCACAGTAGCTCAGTGATCCCTAATTACTGATGACTGTGCGACGACCAGTGGTCTCAGAACAAGGTACACAGTAGCTAAGTGATCCCTACTTACTGATGACTGTGTGACGACCACTGGCGTGGTGAGGCACTCTGGCGTGGTGAGGCAATCTGGTGAGGTGAGGCGCTCTGGTGTAGTGAGGCACTCTGGTGTAGTGAGACACTCTGGTGTGGTTAGGCACTCTGGTGTGGTGAGACACTCTGGTGTAGTGAGGCACTCTGGTGAGGTGAGGCACTCTGGTGTGGTGAGGCACTCTGGTGTGGTGAGGCACTCTGGTGTGGTGAGACACTCTGGTGTGGTGAGAACCTCTGGTGTGGTGAGACACTCTGGTGTAGTGAGACACTCTGGTGAGTTGAGGCGCTCTGGTGTAGTGAGGCACTCTGGTGAAGTGAGGCACTCTGGTGTAGTGAGACACTCTGGTGTAGTGAGACACTCTGGTGTAGTGAGACACTCTGGTGTGGTGAGGCACTCTGGTGTAGTGAGGCACTCTGGTGTAGTGAGGCACTCTGGTGTAGTGAGGCACTCTGGTGTAGTGAGGCACTCTGGTGTAGTGAGGCACACTGGTGTAGTGAGGTACTCTGGTGTGGTGAGACACTCTGGTGTAGTGAGTCACTCTGGTGTGGTGAGACACTCTGGTGTGGTGAGGCACTCTGGTGTAGTGAGGCACACTGGTGTAGTGAGGCACTGTGGTGTAGTGAGGCACTCTGGTGTGGTGAGGCACTCTGGTGTAGTGAGGCATTCTGGTGTGGTGAGGCTCTCTGGTGTGGTGAGGTTCTCTGGTGTGGTGATGCTCTCTGGTTTGGTGAGGCACTCTGGTGTGGTGAGGCACTCTGGAGGGGTGAAGCACTCTGGTGTTGTGAGGCACGGAAAACGGTGCACAGTAGCTAGGTGATATCTACTAACTGATGACTGTGTGACCACCAGTTACCTCAGAATATAGTGCACAGTAGCTAAGTGCAAACTACTTATTAATGACTGTGTGACGACCAGTGGCTTTAGAACACGGTGCACAGTAGCTAATTGATCCCTACTTAATGACGACTGCTGAACTCAGAACGTGGTACACAGTAGCTAATTACACATACCGACTACTGTGATCTTAGTTCAGAGTAGCAAAGCGATCACCAATTACTTACGATGGAGGATGAATTCACGTATTAATCTATTATAAATATTAGATATTTTACTCAAAATTTTTGCCGAAAGAGTGTTTTATGAACATAACTTTTAAAGTTTATATATAAATTTGTTAAATTTTCTTATAAGTTTTTTGCTTTAATTTTTATACAAAACTGACATCGGTAATTAAGATATTTTAAAGTTTCTTTAAGAATTTTATACAAGTCTATATACTACTTTTAATTTATATATGACTTAATCTTTTTTCTAAAAACTAATTGCAATTAAGATCATATAAATGCTATTTATTTGATTGCCCACCTTTACTCAGGAGGTACACAGTAGTGTTTTTTATATCTTTAACGGGTGACTAAAATATTCATAACATATTGTGATCATTCATTGTTTCGAGAGAAGTGCGATGCTGGAAGATGACCATTTGTTGATGGGTCATGACTATAGGCGCACCCTTTCTCTTCTCTTCTAAACCTTCTTTCTCTTTATACACGACGACCACTAGGAAGCCTCGTGATGGTGCGAGTCAACAAACTCCTGTGGGTTGTAACCACACTGGTCTCAGAACACCGTACACAGTAGCTAAGTGATCCCCACTTACTGACTGTGTGACGACCACTGGCCTCAGAACATGGTGCACAGTATCTAAGTGATCCCCACTAACCAACAACTGTGACGACCAGTGGCCTCAAAACACGGTGCACAGTAGCTAAGTGATCCCCACTTACTGACGACAACTGGGCTCATAAAGTGGTACACAGCAGCTAATTATACATAACAACGACGGTGATCTCAGTTCAGAGCAGCCAAGCAATCAACAGCTACTGATGAGTAATAATCAATTCCTGTATTTAAACTTTATCATTATTTTTAAGTATTATCTTCCAAATATTTTTGAACTCTATTATTAATTCTATATGTACAAGCAAGTTTATTATATAATGTTTTTGATTTTTCTGATAAATTTATAAAAAAAATTATAAAAAAGTAAGTTTTTTTTTAAATTGAAATTGTTTTAAGACCTTTAAATTATTTTATATTAGTAACTTAATTTTTGTAAAAACAATTTTTTTTAGTAGATATTGTAATTAAAAAGATATTAATGCTATTTATTTGCTTGTCCTCTCTCACTCAAAAGGTAAGCAGTAGTGTTGGTTTTTTATATCTTTTGAGGATGACTATAATATTCTGAAAATAGTGTGTTTATTCATTGTTTCGAGAGAAGTGCCATGTTGGAAAATGACCATTTGTTGAGAGTCACGGTACACAGTAGCTAAGTGATCCCTACTTACTGATGACTGTGTGATGACCAGAGGCCTCAATACACTGTGCACAGTGGCTAAGTGATCCCCCCACTTACTAACGACTCTGACGACCACTGGCATCAGAACACAGTACACTGTAGCTAAGTGATCCCCAATTACTGACGACTGTGATGACCAGAGGCCTCAGAACACGGAACAAATCAAATTAAATGTTTATTCAGGTAAAGTACATACATACAAGGTGAGATACAAACATTGATGGATTTTTAGATAGAGCTAGTACATACAATGCCTAAAGCCACTATTACGCTAAGCTTTTCGGGCCAGGGGGCGGGGGAACGACTTAGGTACACAGTAGCTAAGTGATCCCCACTTACAAATGTGTGACGACTAGTGGCGTAGTGAGGCACTCTGGTGTGGTGAGGCACTCTGGCGTGGTGAGGCACTCTGGTATGGTGAGGCACTCTGCTGTGGTGAGGCACTCTGGTGTGGTGAGGCACTCTGGTGTGGTGAGGCACTCTGGTGTGGTGAGGCACTCTGGTGTGGTGAGACACTCTGGTGTGGTGAGACACTCTGGTGTGGTGAGACACTCTGGTGTGGTGAGGCATTTTGGTGTGGTGAGGCACTCTGGTGTGGTGAGGCACCCTGGTGTGGTGAGACACTCTGGTGTGGTGAGGCACTCTGGTGTGGTGAGGCACTCTGGTGTGGTGAGACACTCTGATGTGGTGAGACACTCTGGTGTAGTGAGACACTCTGGTGTGGTGAGACACTCTGGTGTAGTGAGGAACTCTGGTGTGGTGAGGCACTCTTACTCACACACTCTTACTTTTTTACTCTCAACTTACTGACAACTGTGACGACCACTAGCCTGAGAACACGGTACACAGTACCTAAAAAAATCCTAATTTACTGATGACTGTGTGAATACTATTGCCTTCGGAACACGGTGCACAATAGCTAGGTGATCCCTACTTACTGATGACTGTGTGACAACCAGTGACCTCAGAATACAGTGCACAGTAGCTAAGTGATCTCTACTTACTGATGTCGACCAGTGGCCTCAGAACACGGTGCACAGTAGCTAGTTGATCCCCACTTAATGACGACTACTGGGCTCAGAACGTGGTACACAGTAGCTAAGTTATCAGTACTTACGACTATGGCGATCAGTGGCCTCAAAACACGGTACATAGTAGCGAAGTAATAACAACATACTGATGACTGTGTGACGACAACTGGTGCAGTGAGACACCCTGGTGTAGTGAGACACCCTGGTGGAGTGAGACACTCTGGTGTGGTGAGACACTCTGGTGTGTTGAGACATTCTGGTGAAGTGAGGCACTCTGGTGTGGTGAGGCATTCTGATGTAGTGATGATGTTCAAATTATCAGTAAGAATCAACCAACGCAAATATATGGAGGAGTACTAGATAGGTGCATTGGCTTTAACCTGTCATACACAACTTATGAGACTGATATTATGAATGACTTAATGTCTGACCATTTAGCCATAACAGCTAACATACACGTGGCTAATGTTGACCTACCTGGCACTAAGCTGAGTAGACGCAGGCTAACAGTAAGGAAAGAGCAAGAAAAATTCTTTATAGACATCATAGCACATTGGTATAACAATTATGAGCCTGAGAATGTACAACAGTTTTATGATGACCTCGTAAATAAAACCTATGAGGCCATCAAAAATAGTGAGTCACACCAAACAAAAAGACGTACTGGTAAGCAGGTCAGACACAACCAGTACTATGATGATGCTAAAGTGAAAGAGCTTAAATCAATTGCTAGACAGACAGGTAAAGCATATAAGAGTCTTAGAACTCCTCAAATGTTAAAACTGTTTCAGGCCGCGCTTGCAGCGGCAAGGAAGAGAATGACTGAACTCAGACAAAATGAATGGGACTTAGTGGACTTTTGTTAGTGGACTTAACCTGCATACTCCCCTGGGCAAAGCCTGGAAAGGCATATAAACAAAATTAGTGGTAAAAATAATAGACAAGTTGCATACCCAAACCCGCTACAGAAAGCAACTCAGTTAATTACAAAATGGACTCAGGTTTCCAGCTTTGGAATGTTACCAGCTAGCACTAGGGAGAAATTGCAGGCGAGGTCCACAGACAGAAATGCTCTCATAAATTCATAAATTCCATGTTGAGCAAGCAACATGACGAATGCGATGTTCCATATACAGATTATGAATTGGATGCAGCCCTCTCAAGGGGCAGTAGCACTGCTCCTGGTGAGGACGGTATCACCAATGATATTCTAAGAATCCTCCATCGTGTACCCGGTAACCCATTATTAGAAGTGTTTAATGTGAGTTATGTCAATGGGCAGTTGCCTGTATCATGGACCACCAGTCTTACGGTACCTGTACCAAGAATAGTATATTTAAATTGTGATACTGTGAGGGAATGAAAATTCCCTCAGCTAGTTTTTCTAGTTTTCTAGATTAGGTAAGAGTCGCTCTAGGACTCTAGACAAGAAGTTTTCAAGCTACATGCACTTGTGTGGTGTTGGATGAAAGAAAGATGCTAAGGACCATCGTTTAAGACTAGCCATGAGTCTGTTACTGCTCTGTAGAGTGTAACAGAATTTAGTCTATTTTCAAGAAATGGGACTTGTGAGAGTGAGTGTGATATGAGAGGGTACTTGAACTCGCTAGCCAACGGTTTTAGAGGTGGGGGGACAGGGGTGAATATCACCTCCCCCCACCCTGGGAGGTATGACGTCACACTCCTAGGCCTCCCCTGCCTTGTGACGTCACGGGACGCCTCAAGGCGTCTCGTCTGTGATTCGTCTAGACATCTCAGCCTCGTGGTGAGTTTCAGGCGTGAACGGCTGTAATTGGAAGCAGCACAAGAGGCTGTGCCAGCTTTGTTCTGATTGGTCAAGACAAGGTGGGGGGAGACGGGCATCTTTTGAGTCCCTTATCCCGCGAAAAGTTAGTCTAGGACCGGCGAGCAGAGGACAAGGTGTCTCCGGGTGAGGGTGGCGTGTCTGCCACCACCATTAATCGCTGTGTCATCCTTATTACTCATCGTGCACGGTAATCCTGCCATCGTGGATCGTGTCGGGATCCAATTTGCGTGATCTTGGGCCGAGGAGTAAGGAAGCAACTGTGTAATAACTCTAGAGACAGTGTTCACTCATGAGGCACCAGGCAAGCCTCGTGGTGTATCAGATGTGGTTTCTCACATCTGGTGTTGTGTGTTTTCCTGTCTATGTTAACGGACAGTTGGTGAAATAGGTCAGGGCCTTCCAGGGTAATTGAGGCGAGATTACAGGCTCCTGTTGGACTTTGAAATTCCACCTTGCCGTGTCTGACATGTTATGTCGCCCGCCATTATCACACCCGGTGTATGAGCGAGCCATGCTCGTGGTGTGATGTGGGTGTGAGTGCATTTTCCACCCACGTTGTGTACGCCTGAGGCTCCAGCATGAGATCTCGGCTACCCCTAACCGCACCGCTCCGTGGCCAGACACCGTGGGGCCACGTGATGGCCACCCGCCTGTGTGCGCCACCTCATCCTGGGTTGGGCGCTGCGGTCGCCTCGCGCTACTCCGTGGCCACCCCTTAGGGCCACACGGTGGCCACATGTCATGGCCACACGGTGGTCACATGTCATGGCCACACGGTGGCCATGACATGGCCACCCCCTTGGACCACGCTTGGCCACATGCCCTGGTCACACCCTAGGGCCACACCTAGTCGACGCACGTGGGAGTGAGCTAGGTGTTCTTCAGCAAGTGTGATTGTGACCGGGGGAGTGAATGAAAGAGAGTGGTAATGGTGAGTACACATTATTTGTAATGTATGCAGTGTCTCAGAACTGTTGTAAATTCCGGTAACAGCTGTGTTGTCCCATAGTGCTTGCCAGGCGAGGGAAGCAGCTGAGAGACAGCTGTCTGTACTGATGTCCAGGTAACTGTCTGTGATGTACCTGAAGGTGTATGTTATACACAGAACCACACATGTAGATGTATTTAGATATATTTTGTGTGTAGACTGACTCGAGTATGTAAACCGGTCAGTGTAGAGATTTACTATATAAGTGATCGTTGATCTGTCGATTCAATATATATTGTTCAGACTCAAGGTAAATGCCATGTCCTGCTTGTCCTCCCCACTATTCTCCATTCCCCCGTCCCATCGTCTCAATCATCCCCAACTCCCCCGTCTGCTCGTCTTCCCCACGTTTACCCCCTCCCCTGTCCCCTCGTCCTCCCAACAATCCCCGCTCCTGCCCCATCACCCTCCTCACCATTCCCACCACTCTCTCTCGTCCAATGCACTCCCAAAATGATCTGATGTTCCCATCACTGAAAAATAAGTAAGAACAGTTAAAAAACGAAATGAAAAAAATAAAAAATTAAACAATACTCCCAAAATTAATGGTTTTAATCATCACAGCTCCATTCTACCACAATGTCACACAAAATAATTAAATGAAAATGAAAATACATCGAAATGTATAAAAATTCAATTTATCAGTGCAATCTGAAACATTGAAATAGAACCGGTATATATTTAGTATAGCGTGTGTTGCCTTTACGTGCAAAGATGCATATTTTTACCTGTCACAGGTGTGGCATCTATATACTAGGTATTTAAAAACACGCACGTATTCGAATGGAACGTTGTGTCACAATTTCAAAGCAATCGGTGAAGAACTTACAGAGATTACAGCGTGTGTTGCTCTTACCTCCTACAGATGGCGCTGTTTTTCAAAACACGCATGTTTTCTCCTGTCACAGGTGAGGCATGTATATAATAGGTATATAAAAACACGCGCCTATTCGAAAGCAACGTTGTGTCACAATTTCAAAGCAATCGGTAAAGAGGTTTCGAAGATTTCCCTCACATGAAAAACATAGTTTAAAAAAAAAACATGTTTTTTCCCGTCACAGACGTGATATCTATTTAGTATATATATAAAAAACCCGCTCGGATGTGAATGGAAATTTGTGTAAAAATTTCAAAACAATCGGTGAAGAACTTTTGGAAATTAGCGATTTTGAACAAACATTTACATTTACATAGATAACTAGCTGTACCCGGCCATGCGTTGCTGTGCCTCAGCAACATTTCCCTGTTTCCCCGTCTTCCCCACCATTCCCCCCTTCCCCGTTCCCTCGTTCTCCCAACAATTCCTCATTTCCCCATCCCCTTGTCCTCTCAACCATTCCCCAATCCCCCTCGTCCTCCCTACCATTTCCCCCCTCCTCCATTCCTTTGTCCTCCCCACCATTCCCCACTCCACTGTCTCCTCGTCCTCCTAACTATTCCCCACTACACCGTCCCCTCATCCTCCATTCCATTCCCCCCTCCTCCATCCCCCATCCCCTCATCCTCCCAACCATTCCCTCACTCCCCAGTCTCCTTGTCCTTCTCTCCATTCTCCTATCCCTTCGTCCCCATCTACTCGTCCTCCCCCTCCATCCCCGTCTCCTGTTCCCTCCCTACCATTCCTCACTCGTCCAATGCATTCCAAATGATCTGATGTTCCCATCAGAAAATTGGGAACATCAAATGATTTTATGTTCCCATCCCTGATATATTAGAAAAAGAAATAAAAACCGAAATGAAAAGCAAGGACAAAATATAAAAATAAACTATACCCTCAAAATGAGTGGGTATGTATGAGTTATTTACCATACATTATTAAATGTATGGCAAACAATAAAGCTCAATTCCAACACAATGTCTCACAAAATAATTAAATCTAAATGAAAATAATGCAAAATCTATGAAAATTTTATTTATCAATGAAATCGGAAACATTGAAATGGAATCGTAACATATTTAGTATAGCATGTGTTGGTCTTATGTGCAACAGATGGCGCTGTTTTTAAACAAACGAATGTTTTTTACCTGTCATAGGGGTGGCATGTATATAGTAGATATGTAAAAAGATGCACCTATTCTAATACAACGTTGTGTCAAAATTTCAAAGCAATCGGTGAAGAATTTACGAAGATTAGCTGTTATGCACAAATGAACATTTCCATTTATATAGATAATAATAATAATAATAATAATAATAATAATAAATTACATTTTAATTTTATATAAGCATTACAAGCCAGGTTTACACCTAAAATCTTTTATCTCTGTTTTTATTTTTTTAAGTTTTATACAAATCTAAAGAGTAATTTAATTTAAGTAATTTTAAAATAGCCTTAAAAGCTGTACATGATTTTATATATACTGTTTAATTTTTATTTAAACTAATATCTTGCCTAAGAACTGAGTGTAATTAGGAAGATATAAACACTATTTATTTCCTTGTCCTCCCTCACTAAAGCGGTAGTCTGTAGTGTTGGACCCCCTCCCTATCTGGCCTGTTGTAGTCATGGAGGGGCTTAGTGGGCGGCTGCCAGAGTGTGATGCTCCATGGGTCAGTCCTCTGTCCTTTTAGTGTCCTATGCTCCTGATGTTGTCTTCTCCAATTGTGCCGAATCTCTTTTCCTTGTGTTTCATTTTTCTCCCTCCCTCTTCTTTCTAATTGTCATTTCCCGCCGACCTTAAGCCAGTCTTGATTATTTTTTTGGACTTCTTCTGTTTCTTCTGGTGCCCTCCGATGCTCCAGTACTGTCTCTTTCTGTCTCTTGTGCACGGACGAAGGTCACTCTAAGTCGGAGTGCACTTCTCCCCAGGCTCGCCGGTTCAATTGCGGTGAGGCCCACCCTACCTTCTCCCGCGTATGTATACATTACAAGCTTGAGACAGCCGTCCTCAACTTGAAGTACCAGGAACGTTTGTCTTTTCCTGAGGCGAGGCGCCAAGTTTGCCGTCTTGCCCCTTACGCTGGCATCTCTTATGCTTGCGTGTTGTGCTCTTCCTCTCCTTGTCATTCCCACCTTCCTCAGTATCACAACCGTTTCCAGGCCTTAGACCCAGACAACCCCACCGCCTCCTCCCCGAAGGGTCCTTCTCCTAGTTCTCTGTCTGGGGTTTCCCTCTCTTTCTACCCAGTCTGTCATGTCTCCTGTGTCTTCTTTCTCCTGTCCCTCCAATCCTCCTTCCCATCCTTCTCCTCCGTCCCTTAGCTCTCCACGCCGCCTGTCTGTGCGGGCTGATGTCCATCTCTCTCCCAGCGATCATCGTGTTGTTCGCTCTCGTTCTTCTTTTCCTGTTGAGATGCTTGAGTCTGTTACCTAGTACATTGTTGCTGGAACACCTGTTTCTTTTAGTCAGAAGCGAAAGCCTGACTTTCCTCTCCCTCCACCTCTGACTCTATCGCTCCATCCCCTCCCGTTTCGGTAGTCGAGCCCCCTGTTTCTGCTATGGAGGTTTCTTTGCCCCCCGCTTCCCTCTCGGTTGCTGCCCATGCTGAGGTGCACTACCCGGTTTCTGCCCCTCCTCATCCTCCTGCTGTCCTTGACCCTTGTCTCCTCCGGACCCTATTTGTCCACTCTGGTTTGTCCTCCCACTCCCTTTCTTCCATCCTAACTCAGTTTACCCATGCCCTCTAACCCTGAATTCGCTGACACTAATCCTGATCCTGAGCTTCTTTAACATGCTGTGTTTCTTTTTACCCTCTGTTTCTTCATTGTTCTCTGTTGCTGTTCTCTGTCTTTTTACTGATGTCTATTCTTCAATGGAATATTCGTGGATATTATGCCAATTTCCATGAACTCCAACTTCTGATTTTATAGTTTCCCTCCTTTGTGTTTGTGTCCAGGAACCGATGCTTGGTGCTCGCCCTGGTCGTTTCCGTGGCGATTCTTTTCTCTCTCTCTTCAAGCTTTTGCTGGGACCCATAACTCTACTGCTCTCTTGATTCGTTCTGATATTCCTTTCGTTCCCCTACTTTTTCCATAGCCTTTCCAATGGTCTGTTGGCCGTGTCTTTGTGAGTAAAGGGTACATGGTTTGTTCATTTTATCTCCCTCCAAATATTCCACTTTCTCTCCCCGATCCTAAACACCTACTGGACTCCTTGTCGGAGCCTGTGCTCCTGCTGGGTGATTTCCATTGTCGACATACCCTCTGGGGTGATGTTCTGACAAACACCTGGAGACGCCTTCTTGAACCGTTCGTCCTCTCTTCCCTATCTCTACTGAATTCTGGTGAGCCCACTCATTTGGACTCTCGAACGTGTACCTTTTTGCTTTGATGTCCATAGGGAATGGAAAGGATGGGGGAGGTAGAGGGATGGGGAGATGAAATTCAGGAAGAGGATGCGGGTGTAGAGAGAGAGGAGGTTTGAAAGTTCGGTGGCCTGTCCACCATGGGTTGACATTTTTGTATGTGTTGTTTGTTTGCGTGTGTGTTATGTTGGGTTGTCAGTACATTGGCTGGGGGGGCTAGTGTTTGTGACCTTGTTGGTGTCCTAAAGCACTAGAGCCGATGGAGTTGGCTGAAGGAGGCTAATCTTAGAAACATCAGGGTAGTTGCACTTCTGACGCCACGACAAATGGTTTTTTGGTTTTATATTTTTTTTGTAGGTGTTTTATTTATATATATATTTTTTTTTTTTTTTTTTTTTATTATTATTATTATTATTATTATTATTTTTTTTTTTTTTTTTTTTTTTTTTTTTATTTATTTATTTATTTTTATTTATTTTTTTTTTATTTATTATTTTTTTTTTCCTTTCTTTCTTTATTCTTCATTTGGTGTAGATTGGGTCCGGGATGGGCCACTCATCTGGATCGTCTGGCAGACCGCTTAGTATCTGAGGGCTTGGGAAGGCCTCATCATGGATATGTCTGATCACTTTTTGTTGGAGAGTGATTCTTCTGGTTCTGTGTGGTGGTTCGTGGATCTCGTAGTCGCTGGTGGTGTTTTCTGCTACGAAGGGATCTTCTGGGCGAACGTGTACCCTTTCCTGTCTCGATCATTCTCTCTGCTCGTCGTCTCTTTACTTGGATTTCTCGTGGCGGGTTCTTGATGACCTCTATGGTAGTGACCATTTCCGCATCCTTGTTACCTTTTTCTCTTTTCACCCACCCCTCTCCTTCCCTAGGTGGCAGTTTGACAAAGGACGACTGGAACCTCTTTACCCTCTAAGCTACTCCAACCTGTCCATTCTGCCTCTCTCTCTCGCACCCTCCTTCATTTTCATGACACCGTCTTCAACACTGCTCTACACTTTATTCCTCGCTCTACCTCTCAGGTCATGCGGAAGTGCGTTCCCTAGTGGAATGTGGACTGTGCCCGTGTTGTCTGCTGTAAGAGTGCAGCCTGGAAGAGACACCATTGCTGGCAGATGGCTGATTCTTTTGCTTCGGAATTCGAGTGCGGTGGCCCGTAAGACAATCAATATCACTAAACGTGAGTGTTGGAAGTCGTATGTTTTCTCCGTTACGTCCAAAACTCCTCTGCCGTTGCTCTGGAAGTGTATCTGCAAGATAGCGGGTAAGTTCGTTCCCTATGTCTCGCCGGTCCTTCACCTCCGTGGTACTCTTGTGGCGGACTCGGTGCAGGTTGCGACCGAACTGGGTTCCCACTTTTCATCTGTTAGCTCTCGTTCTCATCTTCCTCGGTCTTGCCTTCTTCGTAAGGCTGTTATTTAATCTCATCCTTTCGATTTTCGTACTCATCTCAGACTTCCCTATAACGATCCCTTCTCTCTCTCTGAACTTCAGTCTGCCCTGACCCTCTGCGGTTCTATGGCAGCGAGCTCCGATGGCATTCATTATGAGATACTTCGCCATCGTCAGTCCCTGAGTTATCCATTATCCGTTTGATGTTTTGCGCCATACTGGGTGGCACCTCAGCTCTGGTGCCTTTCGTTCGACTCCCGCCCTCAGCTTGCATGTTGACACTGGTTTCCCATCTCTCCAGGACCTTCGTGATCGCTACTATCTTCGCTATCTTGCGCGGTCTTTGCAACATCCTTTCTCTCGCCTTTATCGTGCTTTGACTTTTACCCCTACTGTGGTTCCTGTTCCTCCTCACTATCTCCCTCTTTCTGTCTGGTTATCTCACTTGCAAGATTCTCTTTCGGTTCGTATTTCTAATGTTTCACCTCGTATTGTTCCTTCCTTGCCACCTTGGAGAGTCCCCCTTCCAAAATTTTGTATATCCTTGATCTGCATCATTAAAGCTTTTGCCCCTCCTACAGTTCTGAAACGCGTTTTACTCAAACGCTTTTCTTCACTCTCCCGCTCCATTTCCATCTTCACCGTTGGGTCTAAGACTGCAGATAGTGTAGGCTATTCTGTTGTTTTTCCTGACAGCACTTATATGTGTCGCCTTCCTCCGGAGACTAGCATCTTTACTGCAGAACTTTATACTATTCTTTATGCTCTTCGTCTCCTTCTTTTTCATTGTCAATCCTCCTTTGTGGTTGTAGTTGACTCTCGTAGTGCCCTCATGGCTCTAGGGTCCTTTAATCCACTCCATCCGGTGGTCGTCAAGATTCAACATTGCCTGTTTCTTATCTCCAGAAAATTTAAATCTGTAGAGTTTTGCTGGGTTCCCAGCCATATTGGTGTTTCTTTAAATGAACATGCGGATCCTGCCGCTAGGGAAACAATCCGCTCTTGTCCCATCTCCTGTAAAGGTATACCTTTTTCCGACTTTTACCCAGTTATTCATCCCTCCATCCTTGCCTGTTGGCAGGGTTGTTGATCTTCTGTTGTTGGTAACATACTGTGTACTCTTAAGCATAGTGTGTACCCATGGCCTTCATCCTACCACTGTAACCGGCGATAGGAAACGAGGCTGACAAGGTTGCATATTGGCCATACACGCTTAATTCACGGTCTCTTAATGGAGCGCCGCCCTGCTCCTTATTGTCCAAATTGCATTGTCACTCATACAGTAGTGTATATCCTTGTTGAATGTCCTGACTTCCAGAGCGAGAGTGTGTCTTGCTTTCTTACCGTCCCCCGCGGTCACTTGTCCCTCAATAGAATTCTTGATGAGTCGGAAACTTTTGATATCCTTCGTCTTATGCATTTCTGTTTTCATATTGGCATCCTTGGTGATATTTAGCGCCCTCTGATTATTCCGAACATTTGATGGTGCTACAAAGCATTCCCGGTTTGGTGCCTTCTTTTGATAATTACTTACTGACGTGTTGGTTTTCTATACATATTTAAAGGGTTACTATAATATTCTCAATATACAGTATTCATTCATTATTTCGAGAGAAGTGCGATGCTGGAAGATGACCATTTGTTGATGGGTCATGACTATAGTCACACCCTTTCTCTCCTCTTCTCAACCTTTTTTCTCTTAATACACGACGACCACTATGAAGCCCCGTGATGGTGCGTGTCACCAAACTACTGTGGGTTGCAATCACACCGGCCTCAGAACACGGTACACAGTAGCTAAGTGATCCCCAATTACTGATGACTGTGTGACGATCACTTCCCTGAGAACACGGTTCACAGAAACTAAGAGATCCATACTTACTGATGACAGTTACCTCAAAACACAGTGCACAGTAGCTAAGTGATTCCCACTTATTGACGACTGTGACGACCACTGGCCTCAGAACACGGTGCACAGTAGTTAAGTGATCCCTACATAAGACTGTGACGACCATTGGCCTCAGAACAAGGTGCACAGTAGCTAAGTGATTCTCACCAACTGACGACTAATGGCCTCAGAACACGGTGCACAGTAGCTAAGAGATCCCAACTTACTAATGACAGTGACCTCAAAACACGGTGCACAGTAGCTAAGTGATTCCTTCTTACTGACGACTGTGACGACCAGTGGTCTCAGAACACGATACACAGTAGTTAAGTGATCTCTTACTTAATGACGACTACTGGGCTCAGAACGTGGTACACAGACAATTACGCATATCGTAGAATGTGATCTCAGTTCAGAGTAACAAAGACATAATAAATTGATCATTTAACAATCAAATAAAAGGTATTATACGCTAAATTTTAATGACAATGCAACTTACAACGCATATTCCATATAAATACCCCTCCGTGGTGCCTCCTTGCTGTGGTGAGGGACTCGCGTACACCTCCCTGGGACCGGTGTGGGTTGCCTGTGCTCCCCCTCCTGCCCCCTCTTTGGGTGGTGTACGTGCTGAAGGGCACCACGTAGGGGCCTTGTAAGCCATCGGAGCACCCGCTGGAGGGGTCGCCTGTGAGAGGCCGCCCTGAGTGGATGGTTGGGTGTCCAGACTGGGGCGATAGGGGGACTGGGGTCTTAGCACCAGTGTGGGAGAATGAACGAAGTAGTAGGACTCCCCGGTTGAAAAGGGGGAGCACCGCTGGGGACGACACACCCTTCCTGCACTGGCCCGCGCTCGGCCTCCCTGGGTGCCCTGGTAGGTGGTATCCCTTGGTTCCAGGTCCCATCACTTTTGTTTGGTTTGCTGTATGGATAACGACTTGCCTTCTATTACCCAGGCTCATGGGGTGGACGACCAGGCCCCTGAGTCGGACCGTCCTGGAAGACCGGGATCTGTAGCCCCTGCTACGGAACCTGGTTTAGGCTCAGACCAGACTCTTCCTCCTTGCTCCCCTCCCTCCTCTGTGGTTGGGTCGAGCCCCAAGCCTGCTGTGGTGACTGTCTCGTCCCCTTGCACGGCTCCATCCCTTCTTGTGACTACTGCACCTTTTGACCCGTCTCTCTCTAAGGGTTCTCATCGCCGTCCCCGCCATGGCCGCTCTCGTATGCTCCCTTCCCATCCTACTTCGTTCCATGCTTTGTTTGGTCCTGATATGTGGACTAAATACTTTGACCTCCTACCTTTGGATTCAACTCCTCCTGATGATTTTTCCCTTCATAGGCATCTTGTCGATTCCGTGGATGCCTCTGTCACCTTCAACCCCACTCGTCTTGGTACCCGTGTCGTTGCTGCTCCTTCTCAGGATGCGGCCACCCGCTTGGCCGCCTTATCCTGCCTTGGCGAGACCCCTGTTCGGGTCTCGAAGAACGCCCGATTGAATGCCAGTGTTGGCACTGTTCTCCCGCACCATGTTGCGACCAGTGTTAGGGACCTCAAGGACTGCCACGAGGATATCAAGCATATCCTCGAGGCCCAGGGTCATTCTGTACTCCAGGTAGATACATTTACTCGTCCCCCTCGTGGTCATCGCCGTCTGCCCCTTAGGGTAGTGAAGGTTACCTTTGATGATAGGTCCCTTCCGCCCTCTGTCATTCTTGCTGGTGTCAGATGCTCCGTTCAGGAATATATTCCCTCTCCGAGGCTCTGCAGTAAGTGCTGGAGGTTTGGGTATGGTACCCTCAAATGCTCTAGTCCTGTCTCTCTCTGTCCCCTGTGTGGAAGCGAGGGTCACTCTAAGTTAGAGTGCACTTCTTCCCAGGCCCGCTGCCTCAATTGCGGTGAGGCCCACCCTACTTTCTCCCGTGCTTGTATTTGTTACAAACTTGAGGCGGCCGTCCTCAGCTTGAAGCACTGAGACCGTTTGTCTTTTCCTGAGGCTCGGCGCCAAGTTCATCGTCTCCCCTCTTTCGCTGGTGTCTCCTATGCTCGCGTGGTGCGCTCTTCCTCTCCTCGTCCTTCCCACCTTTCTCAGTCTCACAACCGTTTCTGAGCCTTAGACCCGGACACACCCACCACCACCTCCCCTGTTTCCCTCCGTTCTGTTCTGAAAGGTCCCCCTCCTGGTTCTCTGTCTAGGGCTCCACTTCTTTCTACCCAGTCTGTCACGTCTCCTGTGTCTTCTTTTTCCTTTCCCTCTAGTCCTCCTTCCCGTCGTTCCCCTCCGTCTCTTGGCTCTCCACGCCGCCTGACTGTGCGGGCCGACGTCCATCGCTCTCCTGATGGTTGTGTTGTTCGCTCTCGCTCTTCTTCTCTTATCGAGGTGCTGGAGTCTGTTGCCCAGTACATTGCTGCTGGGACGCCTGTATCTTTGAGTCAGAAGCGGAAACCTGGCTCCTCTCTTTCCTCCTCCCCTGTCGGTAAGAAGGCATCGCTTTCTTCTTCACCCCCTATCTCTGATTCTATCGTTCCTTTCCCTCCCGCTTCGGTGGTGGAGCCCCCTGTTCCTACTGTAGGGGTTTCTTTAGCCCCCAGTTCCGTCTTGGTTACTGCCCTTGCTAAGGTACGCTCCCCTCTTTCTGCCCCTCGTCCTCCCCTTCCTCCTCTCTAGACCCTGCTCGTCCACCTCTGGTCTGTCCTCCCGCTTTTTTTCCTCCTTCTTTACTCAGTTTACCCATGCCCCCTAACCCTGACTTCGCTGACCCTGCTCCTGACTCTGCGCTTTCTTAGCGTGCTGTATTCCTTCCTCACCTTTGTTTCTTCTTCGCTCTCTGTTCCTCTCCTCTCTCTCTTTGCTGATGTCTTTTCTTCAATGGAACATCCGTGGATTTTACGCCAATTTCCTTGACCTCGAACTTCTCGTTTCACAGTTTTCGCCCCTTTGTGTCTGTCTCCAGGAGCCGATGCTTGGTGCTCGTCCTGGTCGCTTCCGTGGCTATTCTTTTTTCTTCCCCCCCCCCCCCAGCGACAGCTGGAGTCCATAATTCTTCTGCTCTCTTGATTCATTCCGATGTTCCCTTTGTCCCCTAACTTTTTTCCTCGCCTCTCCACCTTTCTGCCGCCCGTGTCTTTGTACGTAGGTGGTACACGATTTGTTCCATTTTTCTCTCCCAAACTGTCTCACTTTCTCTTCCCGATCTTAAACACCTCCTAGACTCCTTGCCGGAGCCTGTGCTCCTGCTGGGTGATTTCAATTGTCATCATGCCCTTTGGGGTGATGTGCTGACGAACACCTGGGGTCGCCTCCTTGAACCTTTCATCCTCTCTTCTTCCCTGTCCCCTCTTAATTCTGGTGAGCCCACTCGTTTGGACTCTCGGACTCGCTCCCTTTCTTGTCTCGATCTTTCTCTGTGCTCGTCATCTCTTTCCTTAGATTTCGGGTGGCGGGTCCTTGATGACCTCCATGGCAGTGACCATTTTCCTATCCTTGTTTCTTTTTTCTCTTTTCGCCCTCCTCTCTCCTTCCGTAGGTGGTGGTTTGCCAAGGCTGACTGGCGCCTCTTTACTCTCCGTGCTACTATTTCCAACCTCTCCGATCTGCCTCTCCCTCGCGCCCTCCTTCTTTTTCATGACACTGTCTTTGACGCTGCCCTCCACTCTATTCCTCGCTCTTCCTCTTGGGGAACGTGGAAGTGCGTTCCCTGGTAGAATATGGACTGTGCTCGGGCTGTTCGCTGTAAGCGTGAAGCCTGGAAGAGACATTGCCGCCGGCAGACGGTTGAGTCTTTTCTTTTGTTTCGGAAGGCGAGTGCGGTGGCCCATAGGACCATCCGTGCAGCTAAACGTGCTTGCTGGGCGTCTTATGTCTTCACCGTTACGTCCGAAACTCCTCTCCCACTGGTCTGGAAGCGTATCCGCAAGATTGCGGGTAAGTTCGTTCCCGATGTCTCACCGGTCCTTCGCCTCATTGGTGCTCTTGTGGCAGACCCGTTGCAGGTTGTGACCGAACTGGGTTCCCATTTCTCCTCTGTTAGTTCTGGTTCTCATCTCCCCCAATCCTTCCTTCTTCGTAAGCCTCTTCTTGAATCTCGTCCTTTAAATTTCTGTACTTATCTTCACCTTCCCTATAATGATCCCTTCTCTCTCTCTGAGCTTCAGTCTGCCCTAGCCCTTTGCGGTTCTACGGCAGCGGGCTCCAATGGCGTCGTTCATTATGAAATGCTTCGCCATCTCCCTCCGTGTACGTCTCAGTATTTACTGAGTCTGTACAATTGGGTCTGGGAGTCGTCGTCGGTCCCTGAAGACTGGCTCGATGCTGTTGTCCTCCCTGTTCGGAAACCAGGGTCTCTCGGGTCATCCCCCAAGGACTTCCGCCCTATTGCCCTCACGAGTTGGGTCTGCAAGCTCTTTGAACGTATGGTTAACGTTCGTTTGATGTGGTTCTTAGAACACTATAACCACCTCTCTCCTTCTCAATTTGGTTTTCGCAAGTGCCGCAGCACAACGGATGTCCTGGTGAACTTGGAGATCTATATTCGCCCTGCTTTTGCTGTGAAGACCTCCGTTGTTGCCATCCTTTTTGACCTGGAAAAAGCCTCGACACTACCTGTCATTATCATATTCTGTCTCAACTTCATTCTTTTGGCCTTCGTGGGAACCTACCTCTCTTCCCCCAGAGCTTCCTCTCTCGTCGTTCCTTTCGTGTGCGGCTTGGTACTGCTCTCTCTGCCCCGTTTCGGCAGTATGAGGGTGTACCCCAGGGTAGTGTTCTGAGCACTACTCTTTTTCTAGTTGCCCTCAACGGTCTTCTTTCTTCTCTTCCTTCTGGCGTCTTCTCTGCTCTCTATGTTGATGATCTTACCCTTTGCTGTCAGGGTGATGATTCACCTCTCCTTCAATGGTGGCTTGAACTTGCGATTGATGCCGTGTCGTCTTGGGCCACCGATCATGGCTTCAAGTTCTCTGAGTCTAAGACTTGTGCTGTGACTTTTACTTGGAAGCATGTCGTTCTTCGTCCCTCTTTGTCGCTTTATGGTCATCCCATTGTGTACAGGGATTCCGCAAAGCTCTTGGGGTTAGTCATTGACACTCGTTTGTCTTGGTCAGCCCATATCTCTTACCTCCGAGTTGAGTGCTCTAAGGCCCTTAACCTTCTTAAGGTTTTGTCCCATTCTTCTTGGGGAGCGGATAGACACACGCTCCTATATTTGCACTCCTCTCTCGTCCTGTCTAAACTCGATTATGGTGGCCCTGCTTTCTCTTCTGCTTCTCCTTCTACTCTTCGCCGTCTTGATGCTTTGCACTATACTGGGTTGCGTCTGAGCTCCGGTGCCTTTCGTTCGACTCCCGCCCTCAGTTTGTATGTTGACACTGGCTTTCTCTCTCTTCAGGACCGCCGTGATCGCTACTGTCTTCGCTATCTTGCGCGGTCCTTACAACATCCTTCCTCTCTCCTCTGTCGTGCTTTGACTTTTTCTCCTCCTGTAGCTCCTGTTCCTCTTCATCGTCTCCCACTTTCTGTCCGGTCATCTCGCTTACAGGATTCTCTTTCTGTTCATATTTCTAATGTTTCTCCTCATATTGTTCCTTCCTTGCCTCCGTGGATAGTCCCCCTTCCCAAGTTTTGTACGTCCTTGACTTGTATTACTAAAGCCTTTACCCCTCCTACAATTCTGAAAGGCCTCTTCCTTGAGCACTTTTCTTCGCACTCCCACTCTATTTCCATCTTTACCGATGGGTCTAAGTCTGCGGACGGTGTGGGCTACTCTGTTGTTTTTCCTGACCATACTTATATGTGTGGCCTCCCTTCGGAGGCTAGCGTCTTTATGGCGGAACTTTATGCTATTCTCTATGCTCTCCGTCTCTTGCTTTCTCATTCTCATTCCTCCTTTGTGGTTGTAGTTGACTTTAGTAGTGCCCTCATGGCTCTTGGGTCCTTTAATCCTGTCCACCCAGTGGTCGTAGAGATTCAGCAATGGCTGTTTCTTATTTCTAGTAAATTTAAATCGGTAGAGTTTTGCTGGGTTCCCAGCCATATTGGTGTTTCTTTCAATGAGCGTGTGGATGCTGCCGATAAGGACGCTATCCGTTCTTGTCCCATCTCCCATAAAGGTCTTCCATATTCCGACTTTTATCCTGTTATTCATTCCTCCATTCTTGCCCGTTAGCAGGGTTGACAACTGTGACGATCAATGGCCTCAAAACACGGTACATAGTAGCTAAGTAATTACCACATATTGATGGTAATTACTCATTGCACTACTTGTGACGAGAACTAGTGGCGTGAGGCACTCTGCTGGCGTGAGGCACTCTGGTGTGGTGTGGTGAGGCACTCTGGTGTGGTGAGGCACTCTGGTGTGGTGAGGCACTCTGGTGTGGTGAGGCACTCTGGTGTGGTGAGGCACTCTGGTGTGGTGAGGCACTCCGGTGTGGTGAGGCTCTATGGTTTGGTGAGGCACTCTGGTGTGGTGAGGCACTCTGGTGTGGTGAGGCACTCTGGTGTTGTGAGGCAGTTTTGTGTGGTGAGGCACTCTGGTGTGGTTAAGCACGCTCTTGTAGTGATGCACTCTGGTGTTGTGAGGCACTCTGGTGTGGTGAGGCACTTAGGAGTCGTGAGGCACTCTGGTGTGGTGAGACACTCTGGTGTGGTGAGGCACTCTGGTGTAGTGAGGCACTCTGGTGTGGTGAGACACTCTGGTGTGGTGAGGCACTCTGGTGTGGTGAGGCACTCTGGCGTGGTGAGGCACTCTGGCGTGGTGAGGCACTCCTATTGACACTCTTACTTTCTTACTCCCAACTTACTGACAACTGTGACGACCACTGGTCTGAGAACACGGTGCACAATAGCTAGGTGATCTCTACTTACTGGTGACTGTAACGACCAGTGACCTCAGAACACAGTGTACAGTAGCTTATTGATCCCCACTTAATGACGACTACTGGGCTCAGAACTTGGTGCACAGTAGGTAATTACACATACCAACTACTGTGATCTCAGTTCAGAGTAGCCAAGCTATCACCAATGACTTATGAGTGAGAATGAATTCACGTATTTAACTATTAAAATTTATAGGTTTTATACTCAAAAATTTAAAGCTATAAAAGACTGTGTAATTTTAGATAACAAAGTTTGTAAATACATATTTTTAAATTTTCTTATAAGTTTTGTTTTAGTTTTCATACAAAACTGACATACGAAATTAAGTGATTTAAACGCTTTCTAAAGACCTTTCCACAAATTTAAAAGGAATAATAATATATATTTAAATTAATATTTTTACTAAAAATTGATTATAATTAAGATAATATAAATACTATTTATTTAATTGCTCTCCCTCACTCAGGAGATAGCCAGTAGTTTTTTTTTATATCTTTAAAGGGTAACTAAAATATTCACAATATATTGTGATCATTCAGTGTTTCGAGAGAAGTGTGATGCTGGAAGACGACCATTTGTTGATGGGTCATGACTATAGGCGCACCCTTTCTCTCCTCTTCTAAACCTTCTTTCTCTTTATACACGACGACCACTAGGAAGCCTCGTGAGATAAATTCGGGGTTTAGCATCCCAGCGGCCCGGTCCTTGAACAGGCCTCCTATTTGTTACACCACCCCAGGAAGCAACCCGTAGCAGCTGTTTAACTCCCAGGTACCTATTTACTACTAGGTGAACAGGTGCATCAGGGTAAAAGAAACTTTTTTGCCAATTTGTCTCCGCCTCAACCGGGGTTCGAACCAGGTACCTCAAGACTACGAATCTGAAGCGCTGTCCACCTAGCTGTCAGGCGCCCTACCTCCTGTGGGCGGCCTACTGACGCCCACCTGGTGATGGTGTGAGACACCAAACTCTTGTGGGTTGCAACCACACTGGTCTCAGCACACGGTACACAGTAGCTAAGTTATTCTTTCTTTCTGATGACTGTGACGACCAGTGACCTCAGAACACGGTACACAGTAGCTAAGTGATTCCTACTTACTGACGACTGTGACGACCACTGGCGTATTGAGGCACTCAGGTGAGGCGAGGCACTCTGGTGTGGTGAAGCACTCAGGTGTAGAGAGGCACTCTGGTGTAGTGAGGCACTCTGGAGGAGTGTGGCTCTCTGGAGGAGTGAGGCACTCTGGAGGAGTGAGGCACTCTGGAGGAGTGAGGCATTCTGGTGGAGTGAGGCACTCTGGTGTGGTGAAGCACTCTGGTGTAGTGAGGCACTCTGGTGTAGTGAGTCATTCTGGTGTAGTCAGTCACTCTGGTGTAGTGAGGCACTATGGAGGAGTGAGGCACTCTGGAGGAGTGAGTCACTCTGGTGTAGTGTGAGGCACTCTGGTGTAGTGTGAGGAACTCTGGTGTAGTGTGAGGCACTCTGGT
This sequence comes from Procambarus clarkii, assembly GCF_040958095.1. Lineage (NCBI taxonomy): Eukaryota > Metazoa > Arthropoda > Malacostraca > Decapoda > Cambaridae > Procambarus > Procambarus clarkii. Next base: position 48,884,849 of record NC_091152.1, on the reverse strand, counting down.
GTGGTGAGGCATTCTGGTGGAGTGAGGCACTCTGGAGGAGTGAGGTACTCTGGAGGAGTGAGGCACTCTGGAGGAGTGAGGCACTCTGGTGGAGTGAGGCACTCTGGTGTTGTGAGTCACTCTGGTGTAGTGAGGCACTCTGGTGTGGTGAGGCACTCTGGTGGAGTGAGGCACTATGGAGAAGTGAGGCACTCTGGTGTAGTGAGGCACTCTGGCGTAGTGAGGCACTCTGGTGTAGTGAGGCACTCTGGCGTAGTGAGACACTCTGGTGTTGTGAGTCACTCTGGTGTAGTGAGGCACTCTGGTGTAGTGAGACACTCTGGTGTAGAGAGGCACTCTGGTGTAGTGAGGCGCTCTGATGTAGTGAGGCGCTCTGGTGTAGCGAGGCACTCTGGTGTAGTGAGGCACACTGGTGTAGTGAGGCACTCTGGTGTAGCGAGGCACTCTGGTGTAGTGAGGCACTCTGGTGTAGTGAGACACTCTGGTGTAGTGAGGCACTCTAGTGAAGTGAGGCACTCTGGTGTAGTGAGACACTCTGGTGTAGTGAGACACTCTGGTGTAGTGAGGCACTCTGGTGTAGTGAGACACTCTGGTGTAGTGAGACACTCTGGTGTAGTGAGGCACTCTGGTGTAGTGAGGGAATCTGGTGTAGTGAGGCACTCTGGTGTAGAGAGGCACTCTGGTGAAGTGAGGCACTCTGGTGTACTGAGGCACTCTGGTGTTGTGAGGCAGTCTGGTGTGGTGAGGCACTCTGGTGTAGTGAGGCACTCTGGTGTAGTGAGACACTCTGGTGTGGTGAGGCACTCTGGGGTAGTGAGGCACTCTGGTGTAGTGAGGCACTCTGGTGTAGTGAGGCACTCTGGTGTAGTGAGGCACTCTGGTGTAGTGAGGCACTGTGGTGTAGTGAGGCACTCTGGCGTGGTGAGGCACTCTGGTGTAGTGAGACCATCATCACCATCTTATTTCCTTTCCGCGTCTCATCGTCTCAAGGGCCCTCTCGCTGGGCTGAGTAGGTCTCATGCCACTTTTTAATTAACTTGCGTAAGCCTAACTGAGAAGTCAGTGTTGACACGTGTGGTTCCTGCTGACTCTCTGGTCTCATCCTGCACCTCGCTGTAGACTCCACATGTGACCTACACCTGTCCCTGAGACTCCAGATGTGGCCTACACCTGCCTCAGAGACTCCACATGCAGCATACACCTGCCTCAGAGACTCCTCATGTGACCTACACCTGCCTCAGAGTCTCCAGAAGTGGCCTACACCTGCCTCAGAGACTCCACATGTGGCATACACCTGCCTCAGAGACTCCTCATGTGACCTACACCTGCCTCAGAATCTCCAGAAGTGGCCTACACCTGCCTCAGAGACTCCACATGTGGCATACACCTGCCTCAGAGACTCCTCATGTGACCTACACCTGCCTCAGAGACTCCACATTTGGCATGCACCTGCCTCAGAGACTCCACATGTGGCCTACACCTGCCCCAGAGACTCCACATGTGACCAACACCTGCCCCAGAGACTCCACATGTGACCTACACCTCCCCAGAAACTTCACATGTGACCTACATCTGCCTCAGAGACTCCACATGTGACCTACACCTGCCTCAGAGACTACACATGTGACCTACACCCGCCCCAGAGACTCCACATGTGACCTACACTTGCCCCAGAGATTCCACATGTGGCCTACACCTGCCCAAGAGACTCCACATGTGACCTACACCTGTCCCAGAGACTCCACATGTGACCTACACCTCCCCAGAAACTCCACATGTGACCTACACCTCCCCAGAAACTCCACATGTGACCTACACCTGCCTCAGAGACTCTACTTGTGACCTACTCCTGCCCAAGAGACTCCACATGTGACCTACACCTGCCTCAGAGACTCCCACATGTGACCTACACCTGCCTCAGAGACTCCACATGTGACCTACACCTGCCTCAGAGACTCCACGTGTGACCTACACCTGCCTCGGAGTCTCCACATGTGACCTACACCTGCCTCAGAGACTCCACATGTGACCTACACCTGCCTCAGAGACTCCACATGTGACCTACACCTGCCTCAGAGACTCCACATGTGACCTACACCTGCCTCAGAGACTCCACATGTGACCTACACCTGCCTCAGAGACTTCACACGTGACCTACACCTGCCTCAGAGACTCCACATGTGACCTACACCTGCCTCAGAGACTTCACACGTGACCTACACCTGCCTCAGAGACTCCACATGTGACCTACACCTGCCTCAGAGACTCCACATGTGACCTACACCTGCCTCAGAGACTCCACACGTGACCTACAAATGCCTCAGAGACTCCACACGTGACCTACACCTGCCTCAGAGACTCCACATGTGACCTACACCTGCCTCAGAGACTCCACATGTGACCTACACCTGCCTCAGAGACTCCACATGTGACCTACACCTGCCTCAGAGACTCCACATGTGACCTACACTTGCCTCAGAGACTCCACATGTGACCTACACCTGCCTCAGAGACTCCACACGTGACCTACACCTGCCTCAGAGACTCCACTATTTCCTGGTTTGGGCAACATGTGAGAGGATGATGTTCTACACTGTGGTGTATAACAATAGCCAGATGTTCTACACTGTGATGTATAACAATAGCCAGATGTTCTACTCTGTGGTGTATAACAATAACCAGATGTTCTACCCTGTGGTGTATAACAATAGCCAGATGTTCTACAATGTGGTGTATAACAATAGCCAGATGTTCTACTCTGTGGTGTATAACAATAGCCAGATGTTCTACTCTGTGGTGTATAACAATAGCCAGATGTTCTACACTGTGGTGTATAACAATAGCCAGATGTTCTACTCTGTGGTGTATAACAATAGCCAGATGTTCTACTCTGTGGTGTATAACAATAGCCAGATGTTCTACTCTGTGGTGTATAACAATAGCCAGATGTTCTACCCTGTGGTGTATAACAATAGCCAGATGATCTACCCTGTGGTGTATAACAATAGCCAGATGTTCTTGCCTGTGTTGTATAACAATAGCCAGATGTTCTCCACTGTGGTGTATAACAATAGCCAGATGTTCTACCCTGTGGTGTATAACAATAGCCAGATGTTCTACTCTGTGGTGTATAACAATAGCCAGATGTTCTCCACTGTGGTGTATAACAATAGCCAGATGTTCTACTCTGTGGTGTAACAATAGCCAGATGTTCTACACTGTGGTGTATAACAATAGCCAGATGTTCTACTCTGTGGTGTATAACAATAGCCAGATGTTCTACCCTGTGGTGTATAACAATAGCCAGATGTTCTACCCTGTGGTGTATAACAATAGCCAGATGTTCTACCCTGTGGTGTATAACAATAGCCAGATGTTCTACACTGTTGTGAATAACAATAGCCAGATGTTCTACAATGTGGTGTATAACAATAGCCAGATGTTCTACTCTGTGGTGTATAACAATAGCCAGATGTTCTACTCTGTGGTGTATAACAATAGCCAGATGTTCTACACTGTGGTGTATAATAATAGCCAGATGTTCTACTCTGTGGTGTATAACAATAGCCAGATGTTCTACTCTGTGGTGTATAACAATAGCCAGATGTTCTACTCTGTGGTGTATAACAATAGCCAGATGTTTTACCCTGTGGTGTATAACAATAGCCAGATGTTCTTCCCTGTGTTGTATAACAATAGCCAGATGTTCTCCACTGTGGTGTATAACAATAGTCAGATGTTCTACCCTGTGGTGTATAACAATAGCCAGATGTTCTACTCTGTGGTGTATAACAATAGCCAGATGTTCTCCACTGTGGTGTATAACAATAGCCAGATGTTCTACTCTGTGGTGTAACAATAGCCAGATGTTCTACACTGTGGTGTATAACAATAGCCAGATGTTCTACTCTGTGGTGTATAACAATAGCCAGTTGTTCTACCCTGTGGTGTATAACAATAGCCAGATGTTCTACCCTGTGGTGTATAACAATAGCCAGATGTTCTACACTGTTGTGTATAACAATAGCCAGATGTTCTACACTGTGGTGTATAACAATAGCCAGATGTTCTACTCTGTGGTGAATGACAATAGCCAGATGTTCTACTCTGTGGTGTATAACAATAGCCAGATGTTCTACCCTGTGGTGTATAACAATAGCCAGATGTTCTACCCTGTGGTGTATAACAATAGCCAGATGTTCTACACTGTGGTGTATAACAATAGCCAGATGTTCTACACTGTGGTGTATAACAATAACCAGATGTTCTACTCTGTGGTGTGTAACAATAGCCAGATGTTCTACTCTGTGGTGTATAACAATAGCCAGATGTTCTACACTGTGGTGTATAACAATAGCCAGATGTTCTACTCTGTGGTGTATAACAATAGCCAGATGTTCTACCCTGTGGTGTATAACAATAGCCAGATGTTCTACCCTGTGGTGTATAACAATAGCCAGATGTTCTACACTGTGGTGTATAACAATAGCCAGATGTTCTACACTGTGGTTATAAGAATAGCCAGATGTTCTACACTGTGGTGTATAACAATAGCCAGATTTTCTACTCTGTGGTGTATAACAATAGCCAGATGTTCTACTCTGTGGTGTATAACAATAGCCAGATGTTCTACCCTGTGGTGTATAACAATAGCCAGATGTTCTTCCCTGTGTTGTATAACAATAGCCAGATGTTCTCCACTGTGGTGTATAACAATAGCCAGATGTTCTACACTGTGGTGTATAACAATAACCAGATGTTCTACTCTGTGGTGTATAACAATAGCCAGATGTTCTCCACTGTGGTGTATAACAATAGCCAGATGTTCTACTCTGTGGTGTATAACAATAGCCAGATGTTCTACTCTGTGGTGTATAACAATAGCCAGATGTTCTCCACTGTGGTGTATAACAATAGCCAGATGTTCTACTCTGAGGTGTATAACAATAGCCAGATGTTCTACTCTGTGGTGTATAACAATAGCCAGATGTTCTCCACTGTGGTGTATAACAATAGCCAGATGTTCCACTCTGTGGTGTATAACAATAGCCAGATGTTCTCCACTGTGGTGTATAACAATAGCCAGATGTTCTACTCTGTGGTGTATAACAATAGCCAGATGTTCTACACTGTGGTGTATAACAATAGCCAGATGTTCTCCACTGTGGTGTATAACAATAGCCAGATGTTCTACTCTGTGGTGTATAACAATAGCCAGATGTTCTACACTGTGGTGTATAACAATAGCCAGATGTTCTACACTGTGGTGTATAACAATAGCCAGATGTTCTACCCTGTGGTGTATAACAATAGCCAGATGTTCTACCCTGTGGTGTATAACAATAGCCAGATGTTCTACACTGTTGTGTATAACAATAGCCAGATGTTCTACACTGTGGTGTATAACAATAGCCAGATGTTCTACTCTGTGGTGAATGACAATAGCCAGATGTTCTACTCTGTGGTGTATAACAATAGCCAGATGTTCTACCCTGTGGTGTATAACAATAGCCAGATGTTCTACCCTGTGGTGTATAACAATAGCCAGATGTTCTACACTGTGGTGTATAACAATAGCCAGATGTTCTACACTGTGGTGTATAACAATAACCAGATGTTCTACTCTGTGGTGTATAACAATAGCCAGATGTTCTACACTGTGGTGTATAACAATAGCCAGATGTTCTCCACTGTGGTGTATAACAATAGCCAGATGTTCTACTCTGTGGTGTATAACAATAGCCAGATGTTCTACACTGTGGTGTATAACAATAGCCAGATGTTCTACACTGTGGTGTATAACAATAGCCAGATGTTCTACCCTGTGGTGTATAACAATAGCCAGATGTTCTACCCTGTGGTGTATAACAATAGCCAGATGTTCTACACTGTTGTGTATAACAATAGCCAGATGTTCTACACTGTGGTGTATAACAATAGCCAGATGTTCTACTCTGTGGTGAATGACAATAGCCAGATGTTCTACTCTGTGGTGTATAACAATAGCCAGATGTTCTACCCTGTGGTGTATAACAATAGCCAGATGTTCTACCCTGTGGTGTATAACAATAGCCAGATGTTCTACACTGTGGTGTATAACAATAGCCAGATGTTCTACACTGTGGTGTATAACAATAACCAGATGTTCTACTCTGTGGTGTATAACAATAGCCAGATGTTCTACTCTGTGGTGTATAACAATAGCCAGATGTTCTACACTGTGGTGTATAACAATACCCAGATGTTCTACACTGTGGTTATAAGAATAGCCAGATGTTCTACTCTGTGATGTATAACAATAGCCAGATGTTCTACTCTGTGGTGTAACAATAGCCAGATGTTCTACACTGTGGTGTATAACAATAGCCAGATGTTCTACTCTGTGGTGTATAACAATAGCCAGATGTTCTACCCTGTGGTGTATAACAATAGCCAGATGTTCTACACTGTGGTGTATAACAATAGCCAGATGTTCTACACTGTGGTTATAAGAATAGCCAGATGTTCTACACTGTGGTGTATAACAATAGCCAGATGTTCTACTCTGTGGTGTATAACAATAGCCAGATGTTCTACTCTGTGGTGTATAACAATAGCCAGATGTTCTACCCTGTGGTGTATAACAATTGCCAGATGTTCTTCCCTGTGTTGTATAACAATAGCCAGATGTTCTCCACTGTGGTGTATAACAATATCCAGATGTTCTACACTGTGGTGTATAACAATAACCAGATGTTCTACTCTGTGGTGTATAACAATAGCCAGATGTTCTCCACTGTGTTGTATAACAATAGCCAGATGTTCTACTCTGTGGTGTATAACAATAGCCAGATGTTCTACTCTGTGGTGTATAACAATAGCCAGATGTTCTCCACTGTGGTGTATAACAATAGCCAGATGTTCTACTCTGTGGTGTATAACAATAGCCAGATGTTCTACTCTGTGGTGTATAACAATAGCCAGATGTTCTCCACTGTGGTGTATAACAATAGCCAGATGTTCCACTCTGTGGTGTATAACAATAGCCAGATGTTCTCCACTGTGGTGTATAACAATAGCCAGATGTTCTACTCTGTGGTGTATAACAATAGCCAGATGTTCTACACTGTGGTGTATAACAATAGCCAGATGTTCTCCACTGTGGTGTATAACAATAGCCAGATGTTCTCCACTGTGGTGTATAACAATAGCCAGATGTTCTACTCTGTGGTGTATAACAATAGCCAGATGTTCTACACTGTGGTGTATAACAATAGCCAGATGTTCTACCCTGTGGTGTATAACAATAGCCAGATGTTCTACCCTGTGGTGTATAACAATAGCCAGATGTTCTACACTGTGGTGTATAACAATAGCCAGATGTTCTACACTGTGGTGTATAACAATAGCCAGATGTTCCACACTGTGGTGTATAACAATAGCCAGATGTTCTACCCTGTGGTGTATAACAATAGCCAGATGTTCTACCCTGTGGTGTATAACAATAGCCAGATGTTCTACACTGTGGTGTATAACAATAGCCAGATGTTCTACCCTGTGGTGTATAACAATAGCCAGATGTTCTACACTGTGGTGTATAACAATAGCCAGATGTTCTACACTGTGGTGTATAACAATAGCCAGATGTTCTACACTGTGGTGTATAACAATAGCCAGATGTTCTACCCTGTGGTGTATAACAATAGCCAGATGTTCTACCCTGTGGTGTATAACAATAGCCAGATGTTCTACACTGTGGTGTATAACAATAGCCAGATGTTCTACCCTGTGGTGTATAACAATAGCCAGATGTTCTACACTGTGGTGTATAACAATAGCCAGATGTTCTACACTGTGGTGTATAACAATAGCCAGATGTTCTACACTGTGGTGTATAACAATAGCCAGATGTTCTACACTGTGGTGTATAACAATAGCCAGATGTTCTACACTGTGGTGTATAACAATAGCCAGATGTTCTACACTGTGGTGTATAACAATAGCCAGATGTTCTACACTGTGGTGTATAACAATAGCCAGATGTTCTACACTGTGGTGTATAACAATAGCCAGATGTTCTACACTGTGGTGTATAACAATAGCCAGATGTTCTACACTGTGGTGTATAACAATAGCCAGATGTTCTACACTGTGGTGTATAACAATAGCCAGATGTTCTACACTGTGGTGTATAACAATAGCCAGATGTTCTACACTGTGGTGTATAACAATAGCCAGATGTTCTACACTGTGGTGTATAACAATAGCCAGATGTTCTACACTGTGGTGTATAACAATAGCCAGATGTTCTACACTGTGGTGTATAACAATAGCCAGATGTTCTACACTGTGGTGTATAACAATAGCCAGATGTTCTACACTGTGGTGTATAACAATAGCCAGATGTTCTTATAAATATTGTATGATTTATTATTATAAATTTTTCCCTCATTTCCCTGATTTTTTCCCTAATATTTCCCTGATTTTTCTGGGGATAAAATTGGGATTGACTTCGTTCTTGTCAAATTACGATCTATCTTGAGGTTATCTTGAGATGATTTCGGGGCTTTAGTGTCCCCGCGCCCCGGTCCTCGACCAGGCTACCCCCCCCCCCCACCCCCTCCAGGAAGCAGCTAGTGACAGCTGACTAACACCCAGGTACCTATTTTACTGCTAGGTAACAGGGGCATAGGGTGAAAGAAACTCTGCCCATTGTTTCTCGCCGGCGCCCGGGATCGAACCCGGGACCACAGGATCACAAGTACAGTGTGCTGTCCGCTCGGCCGACCGGCTCCCCAACACGACGGAAACACTTTTGTTAAGCTATTGAATTGTTACCACGTGGTGAGAACTGTTACCACGTGGTGAAAACTGTTACCACGTGGTGAGAACTGTTACCACGTGGTGAAAACTGTTACCACGTGGTGAGAACTGTTACCACGTGGTGAAAACTGTTACCACGTGGTGAGAACTGTTACCACGTGGTGAGAACTGTTACCACGTGGTGAAAACTGTTACCACGTGGTGAGAACTGTTACCACGTGGTGAGAACTGTTACCACGTGGTGAAAACTGTTACCACGTGGTGAGAACTGTTACCACGTGGTGAAAACTGTTACCACGTGGTGAGAACTGTTACCACGTGGTGAGAACTGTTACCACGTGGTGAGAACTGTTACCACGTGGTGAGAACTGTCACCACGTGGTGAGAACTGTCACCACGTGGTGAGAATTGTTACCACGTGGTGAGAATTGTTACCACGTGGTGAGAACTGTCACCACGTGGTGAGAACTGTCACCACGTGGTGAGAATTGTTACCACGTGGTGAGAATTGTTACCACGTGGTGAGAATTGTTACCACGTAGTGAGAACTGTTACCACGTGGTGAGAACTGTCACCACGTGGTGAGAACTGTCACCACGTGGTGAGAACTGTCACCACGTGGTGAGAACTGTCACCACGTGGTGAGAAGCAATAAAGAACAGTGTTTGGTAAGGCGGTAACAACGGTGCCGCTGACGAGCCGCGGCGCCAAACACCAGAGAACATATTCACTGTCACAATAATTCAAGAACCCGGGAAAAAGTGGATTGGTGAGCGGGGGAAATATTTCTTGTAACAATAACCTGTAACAAACAATGTATTGAGAGGAGAGCGTTGAAAGCTGGGTAAAAAGGTGAGGGAGGGAGGGGGGAGAGAGAGAGAGAGAGAGAGAGAGAGAGAGAGAGAGAGAGAGAGAGAGAGAGAAGGTATGGGACGGAAACTAAAGGGAAAGAAACAGGAAGGGTGGGAAGAACAGATGGAAGAGAAACAGAGGAAGGTGGTCAGAGTTCATCTTGGGAAGGACGTTAAATGCTTCCCTCTCCTCTCCTCTCTAAGTCTCTTTGACATAGAGCAGCATACCTGAGTATGCCTTCACTATGGCATAGGTCTCCCTGGGTCAGTCTCCATCATCTGTGTGTGTGTGTGTGTATTCACCTAGTTGTGCTTGCGGGAGTTGAGCTCTGCTCTTTCGGCCCGCCTCTCAACTGTCAATCAACTGTTACTAACTATTATTTTTTTCCACACCACACACACCCCGTGACAGCTGACTAACTCCAAGGTATCTATTTACTGCTAGGTAACAGGAGAATAGGGTGAAAGAAAGTCTGCCCATCGTTTCTCACCAGCGCCGGGGATCGAACCCGGGACCGCAGGATCACGTGTACAGAGTGCTGTCCGCTCTGCCGCCGGCTCCCGTATGTGTGTGTGTGTACCAGGAGTCTGCCTGGGTGAGTCACCACCATCTGTAGTAGTAACTGCAGATGGTGGTGATCATCACTAAACACACCACCACCACCTGGGGCCAGATTCACGAAGCACTTACGAACCTGTACATCTTTTCACAATCTTTGGCGGCTTTGTTTATAATTATTAAACAGTTAATGAGCTCCGAAGCACCAGGAGGCTGTTTATAACAATAACAACAGTTGATTGGGAAGTTTTTATGTTTGTAAACTATTTAATAAATGTAACCAAAGCCGTCAAAGATTGAGGAAAGATGTACACATTCGTAAGTACTTGCGTAACTGCTTCGTGAATCTGGCCCCTTGTATTAACTGTACGTCTCTGTTCACCCAGCAGTGAATGGGTACCTGGGTGTTAAACGCTTTGGCGGGTCGTATTCCGGGGAAAATTAGGATTATGGACCGAAATGCTATGCGTGTTAGTGGCTTTATTAGAACTTTTGTATATTTAAATAACAATAATAATAATTATATTATTATAATTATTATTAATATTATTATGGATTGTGAAATAACTATACTTTTCAATACTCGCCTACTGTACATTAAATATCATACAACCACTCAACCCATCCTCGACTCAAGTCCATTACATCCAGCGGTCGACCCCACAGACGCATTCATAATTTTTTTTAAGCAGTTCATTCAAAACATAATTTTTTTTTAAATGTAAATTAATATTATAATATATTAGCACATTGTGCATACATATAGGCATAGGTTAGGTTAGGTGTTTAGGTTCTGTTGGCGATTATTTGTATTTGTAGTACGTGGGTGACGCTTTTACAGCGTTGTGGTTCGAACAAAATTCGTCAGTGAAGCACTTGTTCCGGAAGTGTTCGAACGAAATCAGTTGTGAGTCGTGTGTAAACCGTTTTTCATTCACGAACAGGGGGCCGTTTTTCATTCACGAACAGGGGGCGGGTGTATGGAATCACTTTTGGGTCTTTGTTTGGAGGACGGGCTGAGAACAGCCCGTCCTCACACTAGGCTGGTTAAAGCAGTGGCCATCCTCCCCAGACGCATACATTCATTTTAATATACTGTGCATTATAAATTGATTTGTTCTCATATATAAAATAATATTATTATACATCAAATTTCAATGTATAGTTAGGCGTAGGTTAGGTTAGGTGTTTAGGTTCTGTTGGCTATTATTTGTATTAGAAAAGTATGGGTGAAGCATTTATAGAATTGTGGTTCAAACAGAGGACGTGAGCGAAGCACTTGTTCTGAAAGCAGCCCGTCCTCCAAAGACCCAAAAGTGATTCCATCCACCCGCCAAACCCCCTGTTCGTGAATGAAAAACGGTTTACACACAACTCACAACTGATTTCGTTCGAACACTTCCGGAATAAGTGCTTCACTGACGAGTTTTGTTCGAACCACAACGCTGTAAATGGTTCACCCACGTACTTCAAATACAAATTATCGCCAACACAACCTAAACACCTAACCTAACAAATCCCTAAATATGCTCAATATACTAATACATAACAATATTAATTTATGTTTGAGAAAATTTCTGTTTTGAATGAACAGCATGTTAAAATTGATGAATGCTTCCTTGGGGTCGACCACTGGATGGAGTGAACTTGGTCTGAGGACGAGCATGGAGGACGAGCTCTTCACCCCTCATGCTGCAGGTGGCGTCTAACAGCGTCTGAACATGCAGCCCGTCCTCCAAACAAAGATCCAAAAGTGATTCCATGCACCCGCCAAACCCCCTGTTTATGAATGAAAAGCGGTTTACACACGACTCACAACTGCTGACGTTCGAACATATTCGGAACAAGTGCTTCACTGACGAATTTTGTTCGAACCACAACGCTGTAGATGCTTCACCCACGTACTACAAATACAAATAATCGCCAACAGAACCTAAACACCTAACCTAACCTAACCTAACCTAACCTATCCTATGCCTATATATACACAACATGCTAATATATTATAATATTAATTTATACTTGCGAAAATTCCCGTTTTGAATGAACAGCATGTTAAAATTTATTAATGCGTCTGTGGGGTCGACCGCTGGATGTAATGGACTTGAGTTGAGGACGGGTTGGAACATGTGATCAAGGCTAACCTAGTTGTAACTCTACAAGAGACTTCAGTAAATAATGATTATGATTTAAATTGAGGAGGATATCGATATTGAATGAGCAGAACGTTGGGGATATTATTGGTTCTTTGGGGTCAGTAGAAGTTCAGACGAGTGCGGGCTGGGACTGATCGCAAATTGGAGGGAAAAAATACATAAAATTACAATAAAGGGGGATATTAATAAGTAAAATACATCAACACAAAATAAATCACGAAATAATATGTACAGACTGGCTACGTTTAGAGTGATTTGGTAATTTTCAGAGTAATTATTGATTTGGTAAATTACAAGGAATCAGATGTCGTATCGCTGATTATTTTAAGCAAAAGATTGGTACAAAAATAAATGAATTTGGGTGAATATAAATATTAGATCCTCTGTGATTTCCATTATTTTTATGGTATGTTCTCTTCGGCGTTGTTGGCTAGGGTGTCCCTGGTGATGATCTGGTTGTGTCTATAGGTTACATCTTTTATGGGGCCTTTGTTATTTGTGCCTTGTTAGGTAACTGGAGAGAAGTTTTGTCTTGCCTGTATATTGAGGTCACTAGCGGCTGACGGTCCCCAAGTTGCCACGTGGAGGCCTAGACGACATTCTCCTCCTTCAAGGCGTTTCACTTGAAGTCAGGAGAGTTCTTGAAGAACAACCTTGGGGGGAGTCTTCTTGCTCTTAAGAACTCTACTGCTTGGTGTTGGTAGCGGTCAATAATGTTACGTCCATCAATAATGTCTTCCGTGACTCTTTACTACTTTTGGTGAGCCTCGGGGAAGAATATTCAGTAGAATATTTGAAACGGTAAAGCAGGCGCCCCACTGATACCCTTCAGAGGGTTGAGCAAAACAGATGTGTTGCTGAAGACGAGCTCCCCGACACCAAGTGATGCACCTTGAAAGAAGCAAATGTCTTCTATGCCTTCACAAATTATTATGGACGATGGAACTCATCCTGAGTCTATGTTCATTCCATCCAGCGGTCGTCCCCAAAGACGAATTCATTAATTTTAACACGATGTTCATTCAAAATAGTAATTTTCCCAAATATAAATTAATGTTTTTATATATTTAGCATACAATGTATATTTCGACATTGGTTAGGTTAGGTTAGGTTAGGTGTCCAGGTTCTGTTGTGATTATTCGTATTTGTAGTACGTTGGTGAAGAGTTTACAGCGTCGTGGTTCGAACAAAAGTCGTCAGCGAAGCACACATTCGAAAAGTGTTCGAACGTCATCAGTTGTGAGTCGTGTGTAAACCGTTTTTCATTCGTAAATAGCTGGGAGGGGGGGGGGGGGATGGGGGTGGATGGAATCACTTTTGACCTTTGTTTATGAGGACGGGCAGGTGTGTGAGGACGGGCTGGTGTATGAGGACGGGCTGGTGTATGAGGACGGGCTGGTGTATGAGGACGGGCTGGTGTGTGAGGACGGGCTGGTGTATGAGGACGGGCTGGTGTATGAGGACGGGCAGGTGTATGAGGACGGGCTGGTGTATGAGGACGGGCTGGTGTATGAGGACGGGCTGGTGTATGAGGACGGGCAGGTGTATGAGGACGGGCTGGTGTATGAGGACGGGCTGGTGTATGAGGACGGGCTGGTGTATGAGGACGGGCTGGTGTATGAGGACGGGCTGGTGTATGAGGACGGGCTGGTGTATGAGGACAGGGCAGGTGTATGAGGACGGGCTGGTGTGTGAGGACGGGCTGGTGTATGAGGACGGGCTGGTGTATGAGGACGGGCTGGTGTATGAGGACGGGCTGGTGTATGAGGACGAGCTGGTGTATGAGGACGGGCTGGTGTATGAGGACGAGCTGGTGTATGAGGACGAGCTGGTGTATGAGGACGGGCTGGTGTATGAGGACGGGCTGGTGTGTGAGGACGAGCTGGTGTATGAGGACGAGCTGGTGAATGAGGACGAGCTGGTGTATGAGGACGGGCTGGTGTATGAGGACGGGCTGGTGTGTGAGGACGGGCTGGTGTGTGAGGACGGGCTGGTGTATGAGGACGGGCTGGTGTATGAGGACGGGCTGGTGTATGAGGACGGGCTGGTGTATGAGGACGGGCTGGTGTATGAGGACGGGCTGGTGTATGAGGACGAGCTGGTGTATGAGGACGGGCTGGTGTATGAGGACGGGCTGGTGTATGAGGACGGGCTGGTGTATGAGGACGGGCTGGTGTATGAGGACGGGCTGGTGTATGAGGACGAGCTGGTGTATGAGGACGGGCTGGTGTGTGAGGACGGGCTGGTGTATGAGGACGGGCAGGTGTATGAGGACGGGCTGGTGTATGAGGACGGGCAGGTGTATGAGGACGGGCTGGTGTATGAGGACGGGCAGGTGTATGAGGACGGGCTGGTGTATGAGGACGGGCTTGTGTATGAGGACGGGCTGGTGTATGAGGACGGGCTGGTGTATGAGGACGGGCTGGTGTATGAGGACGGGCTGGTGTATGAGGACGGGCTGGTGTATGAGGACGGGCTGGTGTATGAGGACGGGCAGGTGTATGAGGACGGGCTGGTGTATGAGGACGGGCTGGTGTATGAGGACGGGCAGGTGTATGAGGACGGGCTGGTGTATGAGGACGGGCTGGTGTATGAGGACGGGCTGGTGTATGAGGACGGGCTGGTGTGTGAGGACGGGCTGGTGTATGAGGACGGGCTGGTGTATGAGGACGGGCAGGTGTATGAGGACGGGCTGGTGTGTGAGGACGGGCTGGTGTATGAGGACGGGCTGGTGTATGAGGACGGGCTGGTGTATGAGGACGGGCTGGTGTATGAGGACGGGCAGGTGTATGAGGACGGGCTGGTGTATGAGGACGGGCTGGTGTATGAGGACGGGCTGGTGTATGAGGACGGGCTGGTGTATGAGGACGGGCTGGTGTATGAGGACGGGCAGGTGTATGAGGACGGGCTGGTGTATGAGGACGGGCTGGTGTATGAGGACGGGCTGGTGTATGAGGACGGGCTGGTGTATGAGGACGGGCTGGTGTATGAGGACGGGCTGGTGTATGAGGACAGGGCAGGTGTATGAGGACGGGCTGGTGTGTGAGGACGGGCTGGTGTATGAGGACGGGCTGGTGTATGAGGACGGGCTGGTGTATGAGGACGGGCTGGTGTATGAGGACGGGCAGGTGTATGAGGACGGGCTGGTGTGTGAGGACGGGCTGGTGTATGAGGACGGGCTGGTGTATGAGGACGGGCTGGTGTATGAGGACGGGCTGGTGTATGAGGACGGGCTGGTGTATGAGGACGGGCTGGTGTATGAGGACGGGCTGGTGTATGAGGACGGGCTGGTGTGTGAGGACGGGCTGGTGTATGAGAACGGGCTGGTGTATGAGGACGGGCTGGTGTATGAGGACGGGCTGGTGTATGAGGACGGGCTGGTGTATGAGGACGGGCTGGTGTATGAGGACGAGCTGGTGTATGAGGACGGGCTGGTGTATGAGGACGAGCTGGTGTATGAGGACGAGCTGGTGTATGAGGACGGGCTGGTGTATGAGGACGGGCTGGTGTGTGAGGACGAGCTGGTGTATGAGGACGAGCTGGTGTATGAGGACGAGCTGGTGTATGAGGACGGGCTGGTGTATGAGGACGGGCTGGTGTGTGAGGACGGGCTGGTGTGTGAGGACGGGCTGGTGTATGAGGACGGGCTGGTGTATGAGGACGGGCTGGTGTATGAGGACGGGCTGGTGTATGAGGACGGGCTGGTGTATGAGGACGGGCTGGTGTATGAGGACGAGCTGGTGTATGAGGACGGGCTGGTGTATGAGGACGGGCTGGTGTATGAGGACGGGCTGGTGTATGAGGACGGGCTGGTGTATGAGGACGGGCTGGTGTATGAGGACGAGCTGGTGTATGAGGACGGGCTGGTGTGTGAGGACGGGCTGGTGTATGAGGACGGGCTGGTGTATGAGGACGGGCTGGTGTATGAGGACGGGCTGGTGTATGAGGACGGGCTGGTGTATGAGGACGGGCTGGTGTATGAGGACGGGCTGGTGTATGAGGACGGGCTGGTGTATGAGGACGGGCTGGTGTATGAGGACGGGCAGGTGTATGAGGACGGGCTGGTGTATGAGGACGGGCAGGTGTATGAGGACGGGCTGGTGTATGAGGACGGGCTGGTGTATGAGGACGGGCTGGTGTATGAGGACGGGCTGGTGTATGAGGACGGGCTGGTGTATGAGGACGGGCAGGTGTATGAGGACGGGCTGGTGTATGAGGACGGGCAGGTGTATGAGGACGGGCTGGTGTATGAGGACGGGCAGGTGTATGAGGACGGGCTGGTGTATGAGGACGGGCTTGTGTATGAGGACGGGCTGGTGTATGAGGACGGGCTGGTGTATGAGGACGGGCTGGTGTATGAGGACGGGCTGGTGTATGAGGACGGGCTGGTGTATGAGGACGGGCTGGTGTATGAGGACGGGCAGGTGTATGAGGACGGGCTGGTGTATGAGGACGGGCTGGTGTATGAGGACGGGCAGGTGTATGAGGACGGGCTGGTGTATGAGGACGGGCTGGTGTATGAGGACGGGCTGGTGTATGAGGACGGGCTGGTGTATGAGGACGGGCTGGTGTATGAGGACGGGCAGGTGTATGAGGACGGGCTGGTGTATGAGGACGGGCAGGTGTATGAGGACGGGCTGGTGTATGAGGACGGGCAGGTGTATGAGGACGGGCTGGTGTATGAGGACGGGCTGGTGTATGAGGACGGCCTGGTGTATGAGGACGGGCTGGTGTATGAGGACGGGCTGGTGTATGAGGACGGGCTGGTGTATGAGGACGGGCTGGTGTATGAGGACGGGCTGGTGTATGAGGACGGGCTGGTGTATGAGGACGGGCTGGTGTGTGAGGACGGGCTGGTGTATGAGGACGGGCTGGTGTATGAGGACGGGCTGGTGTATGAGGACGGGGCTGGTGTATGAGGACGGGCTGGCGTATGAGGACGGGCTGGTGTATGAGGACGAGCTGGTGTATGAGGTCGGGCTGGTGTATGAGGACGGGCTGGTGTGTGAGGACGGGCTGGTGTGTGAGGACGGGCTGGTGTATGAGGACGGGCTGGTGTATGAGGACGGGCTGGTGTATGAGGACGGGCTGGTGTATGAGGACGGGCTGGTGTATGAGGACGGGCTGGTGTATGAGGACGGGCTGGTGTATGAGGACGGGCTGGTGTATGAGGACGGGCTGGTGTATGAGGACGGGCTGGTGTATGAGGACGGGCTGGTGTATGAGGACGGGCTGGTGTATGAGGACGGGCAGGTGTATGAGGACGGGCTGGTGTATGAGGACGGGCAGGTGTATGAGGACGGGCTGGTGTATGAGGACGGGCTGGTGTATGAGGACGGGCTGGTGTATGAGGACGGGCTGGTGTATGAGGACGGGCTGGTGTATGAGGACGGGCTGGTGTATGAGGACGGGCAGGTGTATGAGGACGGGCTGGTGTATGAGGACGGGCGGGTGTATGAGGACGGGCTGGTGTATGAGGACGGGCAGGTGTATGAGGACGGGCTGGTGTATGAGGACGGGCTGGTGTATGAGGACGGGCTGGTGTATGAGGACGGGCTGGTGTATGAGGACGGGCTGGTGTATGAGGACGGGCAGGTGTATGAGGACGGGCTGGTGTATGAGGACGGGCAGGTGTATGAGGACGGGCTGGTGTATGAGGACGGGCTGGTGTATGAGGACGGGCAGGTGTATGAGGACGGGCTGGTGTATGAGGACGGGCTGGTGTATGAGGACGGGCTGGTGTATGAGGACGGGCTGGTGTATGAGGACGGGTAGGTGTATGAGGACGGGCTGGTGTATGAGGACGGGCAGGTGTATGAGGACGGGCTGGTGTATGAGGACGGGCAGGTGTATGAGGACGGGCTGGTGTATGAGGACGGGCTGGTGTATGAGGACGGGCTGGTGTATGAGGACGGGCTGGTGTATGAGGACGGGCTGGTGTATGAGGACGGGCTGGTGTATGAGGACGGGCAGGTGTATGAGGACGGGCTGGTGTATGAGGACGGGCAGGTGTATGAGGACGGGCTGGTGTATGAGGACTGGCTGGTGTATGAGGACGGGCAGGTGTATGAGGACGGGCTGGTGTATGAGGACGGGCTGGTGTATGAGGACGGGCTGGTGTATGAGGACGGGCTGGTGTATGAGGACGGGCTGGTGTATGAGGACGGGCAGGTGTATGAGGACGGGCTGGTGTATGAGGACGGGCAGGTGTATGAGGACGGGCTGGTGTATGAGGACGGGCAGGTGTATGAGGACGGGCTGGTGTATGAGGACGGGCTGGTGTATGAGGACGGCCTGGTGTATGAGGACGGGCTGGTGTATGAGGACGGGCTGGTGTATGAGGACGGGCTGGTGTATGAGGACGGGCTGGTGTATGAGGACGGGCTGGTGTATGAGGACGGGCTGGTGTATGAGGACGGGCTGGTGTATGAGGACGGGCTGGTGTGTGAGGACGGGCTGGTGTATGAGGACGGGCTGGTGTATGAGGACGGGCTGGTGTATGAGGACGGGGCTGGTGTATGAGGACGGGCTGGTGTATGAGGACGGGCTGGTGTATGAGGACGAGCTGGTGTATGAGGACGGGCTGGTGTATGAGGACGGGCTGGTGTGTGAGGACGGGCTGGTGTATGAGGACGGGCTGGTGTATGAGGACGGGCTTGTGTATGAGGACGGGCTGGTGTATGAGGACGGGCTGGTGTGTGAGGACGGGCTGGTGTATGAGGACGGGCTGGTGTATGAGGACGGGCTGGTGTATGAGGACGGGCTGGTGTATGAGGACGGGCTGGTGTATGAGGACGGGCTGGTGTATGAGGACGGGCTGGTGTATGAGGACGGGCTGGTGTATGAGGACGGGCTGGTGTATGAGGACGGCCTGGTGTATGAGGACGGGCTGGTGTATGAGGACGGGCTGGTGGATGAAGACGGGCTGGTGTATGAGGACGGGCTGGTGTATGAGGACGGGCTGGTGTATGAGGACGGGCTGGTGTATGAGGACGGGCTGGTGTATGAGGACGGGCTGGTGTATGAGGACGGGCTGGTGTATGAGGACGGGCTGGTGTATGAGGACGGGCTGGTGTATGAGGACGGGCTGGTATATGCATCTTGTCCATGTTTTGATGATCGTTTAAATATAAACAATAATATTTGTAAATTAAAGAATTCAAATATAGTTTCGTTTAGAGAATTCTTGAACTTTAAAAAGTTCCGGCACGCCGCCTCCCATACTCTTTAGGAAGGAAGGAAAGGAATTATGAGGAGAAAGCGCCAAGCCATTACGACTATATAGCCATTGGAAGGGATCAGGATAAGGATTTGGGATGGGACCGGTGGGGAGGGGGGGGGGGGGTAATCCCATTCCAAATAGAGCCAACCTCTCTGAACATCTTCCAAGCTCACTAGAGATCCTTGCTACCATGCACAAGGGCTCCCAGCAGACGCACACATCACTGGTTGGACAGTTTAAAGTTTCCTTGGGGAATCATGAAGAAACAAAATGCAAATAAAACGGTTAATTTGGTAATATTTTGATGCGAGGTTGGAAGCCCTTCCTGGCGGAGGCCAGACTCCCCGAGACCCTGCACATATACCCACCACAGAGGGAGAGTAGTCCACATGCACATGAACTTCACTGGCTAATGACGCGGCTGGTTCAGGGCTCGTAACTTAAGATAGAGCCGGGGAATGTGGCGTTGGTAACACCATCAGAGGCTCTGTAGTTAACATGTATCACGATACTTGCTGCAGGCCGCCGCTCTTGAGGCAAAATTATATTTCTGGGTAACTTTTGAACTTATAAGAAAACACAAGAAGTGAACATCTTGAGGGTATCTTGAGATGATTTAGGGACTTAGCGTCCCCGCGGCCCGGTCCTCCACCAGGCCTCCTTTTTGTTACACATCCCCAGGAAGCAGCCCGTAGCAGCTGTCTAACACCCAGGTACCTATTTACTGCTAGGTGAACATGGGCATCAGGGTGAAAGAAACTCTGCCCATTTGTTACCTCCTCCACCGGGTATAGAACCCGGAACCTCAGGACTACGAATCACGAGCGCTGTCCACTCAGCGGTCAGGCCCTTATCACAGTACCTATTAATAGTCAGGCCCTATTACACAATCACAGTAATGTGACTATCAATAAAAAGTGTACTGAAAGAGGGGCATCAGAGGTGCATTGCTGGACGACTGAGGCGGAGTGCATGGGGGGGGGGGGAATTTTGTGACAAATCCTGGTACGGCTTCAGTGGAAGCCTCAGGAACACTCGTGGGTTCAGCAGAACCACAGGTAACAATTCTTTTGAGCCTGTGGTGGCGTAGTCGTGTAGAGCGGCGTCTGGGAATACCCAGCACATATACCCAGGGAAAGGAAGCTGTCATGGCCGCAGAGAACATGTATACCGACACTTTAGATGCGACATTACTGACCACATTTCACCGACTTAGAGTCGTTGCAACAGAGGTTAATTTGCCACGTGTTTAAGTATACCGAGTGACACATCAATCTTCTCCTGGCTCCTTCTATCAGTTTCAGCGTTGGACGGTAGTCTAATTCCCTCCTTTGTTCTCTTGACGTTCACGTTCACAGCTCTGTGTCCGGGTTCTCTCTCACTGTCTACCACAAACCCATGCACAGAGATGTGTACATTCACTTCTTTTCCTTCCATCCTCCCTCTGTTAAGAGAAGTGTTCTCGTCTCTCGTCCTCCGCGCTCCACGCATCAGTCACCCTCAGTTTCTAGATCCGAAAGTTAATTTATTTACAAATCTTTCTCTCGTCATGGTTACCCTTTACATTTTGTCAACTGTGCATATTCTCAAGCTAAAACTTTTCTGTTTATCTCAAACCATCTCAAACCAATACCACTGTGCTCTGCCTTCCTTTTATATCTGAACTCAAAATTCTCACTAATTCCCTTCGTCCTCTTGACATGAAGCTCACCTTTCGACAAACTAATACTCCTCTTAGTAATTTGGTTCACACTGTTCCTTCTCCTGCTTCTAATGCTGCTGGTGTCTCCTCTATTTCCTGTTCCTCTTGTCCTCTCCAACACTTTGGTGAATCTGGCTGTACACTTAATGACAGACTTAAGGAACACAAAAGAAGTGTTAAGTCTGCAGACATTAACAATGCTCTCTTCTGACATGCTAGGGACTCTAATCATCCTATTGATTGGTCTTCTAAAATAATCTTTCCTGCCTCTACTCTACACAGACGCCGTCCTGGGTAAGCGGCTCTGATACCCAACACACCCAACATGAACCTGAGTCCTGGCTTTGTTGCTGCCCAACAAACACACAACGTGACGGTCCCTATGATGCCCTTGTTACAACTTGTGATAAAGTTGTTACATCTTATTATAACGTTTTTATGACGTATTAGAACGTTGTTACAACTTGCTATATTGGTTGTTACAATTGTTAGGTGGTGTTAAACCTTGTACGAACGTTGTAGCAACGTTGTTGTTTGGTCGCGTGTGTGGCAGTGTTGACTCTTCCCTCTCACAGTACACACTCGAGTGCTCCAACCTTCTTAACAAACGTGATCTGACCTAAGCTTTGTCCATGTTGCTTATTCTTACCTGTTTTCTTATTCTTATCTTTCTTCTTATACTTACCTTCATCCTTTTCTATGAATGGGATGAATGTCTTTCATTCTATTCTGAGAATAAGATGAAATATATTCTTACCTTTCATCTTATTCTTACCTTTTTTCTTTTACCTGCTCCTCACCTCTTATCTCTCTCTAACCTTATTTATTTGCCTCTCTCTTCTATTACGGGCTATTAATGCCCGTGTCACCTGTTGGGTGGCTTAGTCTTCATCAATCAATCAATCTCCTATTACGCGACTTGATAATGTCCCAGGTTGGACGGCTTAGTCTTCATCAATCAATCAATCTCCTATTACGCGACTTGATAATGTCCCAGGTT
This sequence comes from Procambarus clarkii, assembly GCF_040958095.1. Classification (NCBI taxonomy): domain Eukaryota; kingdom Metazoa; phylum Arthropoda; class Malacostraca; order Decapoda; family Cambaridae; genus Procambarus; species Procambarus clarkii. The sequence goes on along the minus strand of NC_091152.1, from coordinate 48,862,557 downwards.
GGACCGAAACGCGTGATCTCTTAATGCTCCTGATGCAGCCCGTCCTCGACTCAAGTCCATTACATCCAGCGGTCGACCCCACGGACGCATTCCTAAATTTTTACATGCGGTTCATTCAAAACGGGAATTTTCTCAAATAAAAATTAATATTGTAAGATATTAGTATATTGTGCATATAAAGGTATAGGTTAGGTTAGGTTAGGTGTTTGGTTTTGTTTGACGATTATTTGTAATTGCAGCACGTGGGTGAAACATTACAGCGTTGTGGTTCGAACAAAAGTTGTCAGCGAAGCACTGTTCGAGAAGTGTTCGAACGTCATCAGTTCTGATTCGTGTGTAAACCGCTTTTCATTCATAAACAGGGGGGCTTGGTGGGTGCATGGAATGGATTTTGGCCTTTGTTTAATAGGACGGGCTGGTATTTAGGGAGGGCCGCAGCTTTAACGAGCCTGATGACAGGTTGAAATACCACCAGTTGGCAACAGAATATAACCACGTATCCTAAGTTAAACTTAATTATTCAACATATTCTAGTGTAAGACAATGCACTTAGATGTGGCTGTTTCAAACAGCATATCCTCCTTCAAAACTATTGATAATCAGGATACGTACACCATGTGTATTCTTCTGTCAATATTAGAGAGCGTTTGACTACAAGACACAGGCAGTTCAACTGCTTTTGTTAGCATTTAGCGTCTTGCTGCAGCCATAGTTCAGTAGCTGAAATTAGTTTGATTGTTAATGAAGCAATGAGCAGTATTTTGAGTAAATCTTGGATAGGAACTGATAAGCCGGGTCTCTGTAGATTTTGTAATGGTGTTCTGGGTTTGAATAGGTTGATTAGCTGTAGGCTGGGTAATGGTAGGATGAGTAACGGTAGGATGGGTAAGGGTAGGATGGGTAAGGGATGCTTCTAAGGGCGAATAAGGGTAGGATAAAATATTCAATCTAATCTTCATGTTGTTGTCCCACGATAGCCTTTCAAAAGGGAGGGAATTATCAAGGGAAAGCGCCAAGTCGTTACTACTATATAGCACTAAGAAGGGGTCAGGATAAGGTTCTGGGATGGAGCGGGGGGAAGGAATGGTGCTAAATCACTTGGACGGTCGGGGATTGAACGCCAACATGCATGAAGCCAGACCGTCGCTCTACCGTCCAGACCAAAGTGGTTGGACTAACATTTCAGGAGCTGTGAGTGTTTGTGTGTATACCTCGGCTGGCGAGGCTCCTGAACCAGTTCCTGTGTCACCTCCGTGTATATCAGGCCGTCATGCTCCAAGCCCTTGAACAAGTCCTTCAGCGCCTCCATGTTCTTAATGTTCATGCTCGAAGCCCGTGAACAAGTCCTTCATCACCTTCATGTTCTTAATGTTCATGCTCCAAGCCCATGAACAAGTCCTTCAGCACCTCCATGTTCTTAATGTTCATGCTCCAAGCCCATGAACAAATCCTTCATCACCTCCATGTTCTTAATGTTCATGCTCCAAGCCCATGAACAAGTCCGTCATCACCTCCATGTTCTTAATGTTCATGCTCCAAGCCCATGAACAAGTCCGTCATCACCTCCATGTTCTTAATGTTCATGCTCCAAGCCCATGAACAAGTCCTTCACCACCTCCATGTTCTTAATGTTCATGTTCCAAGCCCATGAACAAGTCCTTCACCACCTCCATGTTCTTAATGTTCATGCTCCAAGCCCTTGAACAAGTCCTTCATCACCTCCATGTTCTTAATGTTCATGCTCCAAGCCTGTGAACAAGTCCTTCATCACCTCCATGTTCTTAATGTTCATGCTCCAAGCTCTTGAACAAGTCCTTCATCACCTCCATGTTCTTAATGTTCATGCTCCAAGCCTGTGAACAAGTCCTTCATCACCTCCATGTTCTTAATGTTCATGCTCCAAGCCTGTGAACAAGTCCTTCATCACCTCCATGTTCTTAATGTTCATGCTCCAAGCCTGTGAACAAGTCCTTCATCACCTCCATGTTCTTAATGTTCATGCTCCAAGCCTGTGAACAAGTCCTTCATCACCTCCATGTTCTTAATGTTCATGCTACAAGCCCATGAACAAGTCCTTCATCACCTCCATGTTCTTATTCATCATGCTGCTCCAGTTAAGGTTGAGTCGTCCGAGGAAACTCTGCCAAGGAGTTATAAGTGGAGTTGGGACTGGCTGGAGGGAAGTTTTTATGGTGCTGGAACGAGCAGATTTCTGGGCCATATAAAATGTTTTATTTTCTTATTACAGGTTGAAGAAAAACTTTATTGCCACTATATTGTGACCTCATGGCGTCCTGACCCTTTGGCTTTACTGACCCTTGATAGTGACCCTTGTTTACTGGTCCTTGTTACTGGCCCTTGTTACTGACCCTTGTTACTGGCCCCTGTTACTGACCCTTGTTACTGACCCTTTGGCTGTACTGACCCTTGATAGTGACCCTTGTTTACTGGTCCTTGTTACTGACCCTTGTTACTGACCCTTGTGTACTGACCCTTGTTTACTGACCATTGTTACTGACCCTTGTTTACTGACCCTTGTTTACTGACCCTTGTTACTGACCCTTGTTACTGACCCTTGTTTACTGACCCTTGTTACTGACCCTTGTTACTGACCCTTGTTTACTGACCCTTGTTTACTGACCATTGTTACTGACCCTTGTTTACTGACCCTTGTTACTGACCCTTGTTACTGACCCTTGTTACTGACCCTTGTTTACTGACCCTTGTTACTGACCCTTGTTTACTGACCCTTGTTACTGACCCTTGTTTCTGACCCTTGTTACTGACCCTTGTTTCTGACCCTTGTTACTGACCCTTGTTACTGACCCTTGTTACTGACCCTTGTTTACTGACCCTTGTTACTGACCCTTGTTTCTGACCCTTGTTACTGACCCTTGTTTACTGACCCTTGTTACTGACCCTTGTTACTGACCCTTGTTACTGACCCTTGTTACTGACCTTGTTACTGACCCTTGTTACTGACCCTTGTTACTGACCCTTGTTTACTGACCCTTGTTACTGACCCTTGTTTACTGACCCTTGTTACAGACCCTTGTTACTGACCTTGTTACTGACCCTTGTTACTGACCCTTGTTTACTGACCCTTGTTTACTGACCATTGTTACTGACCCTTGTTACTGACCCTTGTTACTGACCCTTGTTACTGACCCTTGTTACTGACCTTGTTACTGACCCTTGTTTACTGACCCTTGTTACTGACCCTTGTTACTGACCCTTGTTACTGACCCTTGTTACTGACCCTTGTTTACTGACCCTTGTTTACTGACCATTGTTACTGACCCTTGTTTACTGACCCTTGTTACTGACCCTTGTTACTGACCCTTGTTACTGACCCTTGTTTCTGACCCTTGTTACTGACCCTTGTTTACTGACCCTTGTTTACTGACCATTGTTACTGACCCTTGTTTACTGACCCTTGTTACTGACCCTTGTTACTGACCCTTGTTTACTGACCCTTGTTTACTGACCCTTGTTACTGACCCTTGTTTACTGACCCTTGTTACTGACCCTTGTTACTGACCCTTGTTTACTGACCCTTGTTACTGACCCTTGTTACTGACCCTTGTTACTGACCCTTGTTTACTGACCCTTGTTACTGACCCTTGTTTCTGACCCTTGTTACTGACCCTTGTTACTGACCCTTGTTTACTGACCCTTGTTACTGACCCTTGTTTCTGACCCTTGTTACTGACCCTTGTTTACTGACCCTTGTTTACTGACCCTTGTTTCTGACCCTTGTTACTGACCCTTGTTTACTGACCATTGTTACTGACCCTTGTTTACTGACCCTTGTTACTGACCCTTGTTTACTGACCCTTGTTTACTGACCCTTGTTACTGACCCTTGTTTACTGACCCTTGTTACTGACCCTTGTTACTGACCCTTGTTACTGACCCTTGTTACTGACCCTTGTTACTGACCCTTGTTTACTGACCCTTGTTTACTGACCCTTGTTACTGACCCTTGTTACTGACCCTTGTTTACTGACCCTTGTTTACTGACCCTTGTTACTGACCCTTGTTTACTGACCCTTGTTACTGACCCTTGTTACTGACCCTTGTTTACTGACCCTTGTTTACTGACCCTTGTTACTGACCCTTGTTACTGACCCTTGTTTACTGACCCTTGTTTACTGACCCTTGTTACTGACCCTTGTTACTGACCCTTGTTACTGACCCTTGTTTACTGACCATTGTTACTGACCCTTGTTACTGACCCTTGTTACTGACCCTTGTTACTGACCCTTGTTACTGACCCTTGTTTACTGACCCTTGTTACTGACCCTTGTTACTGACCCTTGTTACTGACCCTTGTTTACTGACCCTTGTTACTGACCCTTGTTTCTGACCCTTGTTACTGACCCTTGTTACTGACCCTTGTTTACTGACCCTTGTTACTGACCCTTGTTTCTGACCCTTGTTACTGACCCTTGTTTACTGACCCTTGTTTACTGACCATTGTTACTGACCCTTGTTTACTGACCCTTGTTACTGACCCTTGTTTACTGACCCTTGTTTACTGACCCTTGTTACTGACCCTTGTTTACTGACCCTTGTTACTGACCCTTGTTTACTGACCCTTGTTTACTGACCCTTGTTACTGACCCTTGTTTACTGACCCTTGTTACTGACCCTTGTTACTGACCCTTGTTTACTGACCCTTGTTTACTGACCCTTGTTACTGACCCTTGTTACTGACCCTTGTTTACTGACCCTTGTTTACTGACCCTTGTTACTGACCCTTGTTACTGACCCTTGTTTACTGACCCTTGTTTACTGACCATTGTTACTGACCCTTGTTACTGACCCTTGTTACTGACCCTTGTTACTGACCCTTGTTACTGACCCTTGTTTACTGACCCTTGTTACTGACCATTGTTACTGACCCTTGTTTACTGACCCTTGTTACTGACCCTTGTTACTGACCCTTGTTTACTGACCCTTGTTACTGACCCTTGTTACTGACCCTTGTTACTGACCCTTGTTTACTGACCCTTGTTACTGACCCTTGTTTACTGACCATTGTTACTGACCCTTGTTACTGACCCTTGTTTACTGACCCTTGTTACTGACCCTTGTTACTGACCCTTGTTTACTGACCCTTGTTACTGACCCTTGTTACTGACCATTGTTACTGACCCTTGTTACTCGCCAACATATGATCACTGATATTTCGTACTCAAAACAAACAAACAAACACACACACACACATCTATATAAATAAAAATCTAAATGTTTGTTTGTTCAAAATCGCTAATCTCTGAAAGGTCTTCACTGATTGCCTTGAAATGTTCACACAACGTTCCATTCCCATCCGAGCGGGTTTTTAAATACATACTATATAGATGTCACGTCGGTGACGGGGAAACACGTGATTTTTTTAAAAGTTGCGTTTTTCGTGTGTTTTTGATGTGAGGGAAATCTTTGAAACCGATGGCTTTGAAATTTTGACACAATATTGCATTCGAATAGGCGAGTGTTTTTATATACCTGCTTAATATATGGCTCACCTGTGACAGGAAAAAACATGCTTTTATTTAAAAACAGCGCCATCTGTAGGACGTATGAGCAACACATGCTGTAATCTCCGAAAATTCTTCACCGATTACTTTGAAATTTTGACAACGTTCAATTCGAATACGTGCGTGTTTTTATATACCTACTATTTAGATGCCACACCTGTGACAGGTAAAAACATACGTTCTTTGAAAAACAGTGCCATCTGTTGCACGTAAGAGCAATACACGATATACAAAATATGTTACAATTCCATTTCAATGTTTCTGATTGCATTGATAAATTTAATTTTCATAGATTTTAATTTATTTTCATTTTGATCTAATTATTTTGTGTGACGATGCGTTGGAATTGAGCTGTGTTGTTTACCATACCGTTCATTTCGTGGTATAGCCTATTTGTTTATTTTTTAATTTTTTTTCATATCGTTATTTTAACTGTTCTTATTTTTCAGTGTAATTGGTAGTAAATCATTTGAACGACGCAAATGAGGAGAGCGAGTCGATGGACAACTTGGCATAGTCAAATAAACTACGATAGGCAGACTATTCACCGTCCATCCCAATCAAGATGAATACTTCTTTCTTCCAATGGTGTTGGTAAATGTCCCCGGTCCAACGTCTTTCCAGCCACTGAGATTTGTCAACTGCGTAACACATGCCACTTTCCGTAGTGCATGTCCAGCTCTGAATTTATTGGAGAACGACCGACATTGGGATGTATGCATTAATGACGCGTCCAACACGTCACATCCAAATCAAATTCGTGCATTGTTTGCAATCATATTGACCACCGGCTCTCCTTCACCTCCAACAGAGTTATGGGATAAATATAAATCGCACATGACTGTAGATATTACCCATCGAATAAGCAAGAAAATTCAAATATGAACATGGATTTCACAGCAAAAATCTACAACGAAGCGTTGATAATGATTGAAGACTTGTGCTTAGAAATCGTGAACAAAGTTCTCAATAAGTTGGAAATGCCATCACTGAATCGATTTGCTGCTGCTTCGTTCGATGTAGAATTGTGTCGTGAACAAAATTACAACACGGGAGATCTGTTGTCATATGTGCATTCAAATATTCCTAAGCTAACGCTTGAGCGAAGAGGCATTTACAATCAAATAATTCCAACTGTCAATAACGGGCTTGGAGAAACCTTCTTAGATGCGCCAAGAGGAACTGATAAAACCTTCCTAATTAGATTAATTCTGGCAGCATTTCGGTCCCAAAATGGTATAACCTTAGCTCTTGCATCGTCCAGAATAGCTGCAACATTACTACCAGGTGGAAGAACTGCTACTTCGGCTTTGAAATTGCCATTGAACATGCAATTCATTGAAACTCCCAAGTGCAACATTTCCAAAGGATCCGGCATGGGAAAAGTATTGCAGAAAGGCAAACTTATTTTTTGGGATGAATGTACAATGGTCCACAAAAAAATCGCTCCAGGCTCTTTATCGATCATTGCAAGATTTGCGTGGAAACATCAGACCATTTGGGAACCCATTAATATTGCTTGCAGGAGATTTTAGGCAAACATTACCTGTAATTCCTCGATCGACACCAACGGACGAAATAAATGCTCGACTGAAATACTCTACTTTGTGGCGCCACGGAAAGACGTTAAAATTAACTACAAATATGCGTGTCCAGCTGCAAAACGATGCATCAGCTGAGATATTCTCGCATCAATTTATGGAAATTGGGAACGGAAAAGTACCGGTTGATCTGACCTCAGGACGAATTTCTTTGCCTTATAACTTCTACGATTTAGTGACGTCAAAAGAAGAATTGGTTGAAAAAGTATTTCGCAGTATTCAAACCAATTATAAAACTCACGTTGGGTGAGTGAACGAGCTATTCTTGCGGCCAAGAACAAGGACGTCTCCGAACTTAACAATATTATTCAGTCTTACATCCAAAGCGAGGCAGTCACATACAAGTCCGTCGACACTGTGGTGGTAGCAGATGAAGCGGTTAATTACCCAACAGAATTGTTGAATTCACTCGATCTGCCAGGGATACCATCACATGTACAGCAATTGAAAATCAACGTGCCAATTATTATGTTGCGAAATATCAACCAGCCAAAACTTTGCAAGGCCACGCGCCTTGCAGTAAAAAAAAATAATCAGCAACGTCATAGAAGCAACATCCTTGACAGGACCTATTAAAGGTGAAGAAGTCCTCATTCCTTGCATTCCTACGATTCCAACAGATATGCCATTTCAATTTAAGATATTGCAATTTTCAATTCAATTGGCACTTGCAATCACCATCAAGAAAGCTCAGGACCAATCTTTAGAGTTGTGCAGTTTATATCTATACACGGATTGTTTCTCATAGGGACAATTATATGTTTCCTGTTCTAAAGTCGGCAACCAGACAATCTCTATATCTCCACAGACAATAGAACAACAATAAATATTGTATACCCACAAGCATTGTGATATTAAACATATTAGAAACCTGCGCTTTCTCTTTTCTTTCTGTCCCTATTAACCAGATTGAGCCACAGCAACGCGTGGCTGGTACAGCTTGTGTAAATATATATATATATATATATATATATATATATATATATATATATATATATATATATATATATATATATATATTTTATTAAATATGACCGAAAAAGTAAGATTAATAATTCTAACACGAATTTTCTCAATCTTTCGTACATTATGCTTCACTGTTGGAGGTAAATCAAAAATCACTTCTCCAAAATTCATTTTTATTTCTAGTCTGACGCGACACAGGCGCGTTTCGTAAAACTTATTACATTTTCAAAGACTTCACAAATACACAACTGATTAGAACTTGCATTTCCCTGATTTTATATCTACTTTTGAGTGAGGTGGGAAGGGTGATGTGGCATTACATTTGAGTGAGGTGGGAAGGATGATGTGGCATTAGAGGATATTAATAGGGTATTAAAAGTATCAACACAAGACAGAACACGAAACAATGGATATTGAATAGAAGTGTTTGTAGAAAGCCTATTGGTCCATATTTCTTGATGCTTCTATATTGGAGCGGAGTCTTGAGGTGGGTAGAATATAGTTGTGCAATAATTGGCTGTTGATTGCTGGTGTTGACTTCTTGATGTGTAGTGCCTCGCAAACGTCAAGCCGCCTGCTATCGCTGTATCTATCGATGATTTCTGTGTTGTTTACTAGGATTTCTCTGGCGATGGTTTGGTTATGAGAAGAGATTATATGTTCCTTAATGGAGCCCTGTTGTTTATGCATCGTTAAACGCCTAGAAAGAGATGTTGTTGTCTTGCCTATATACTGGGTTTTTTGGAGCTTACAGTCCCCAAGTGGGCATTTGAAGGCATAGACGACGTTAGTCTCTTTTAAAGCGTTCTGTTTCGTGTCTGGAGAGTTTCTCATGAGTAGGCTGGCCGTTTTTCTGGTTTTATAGTAAATCGTCAGTTGTATCCTCTGATTTTTGTCTGTAGGGATAACGTTTCTATTAACAATATCTTTCAGGACCCTTTCCTCTGTTTTATGAGCTGTGGAAAAGAAGTTCCTGTAAAATAGTCTAATAGGGGGTATAGGTGTTGTGTTAGTTGTCTCTTCAGAGGTTGCATGGCTTTTCACTTTCCTTCTTATGATGTCTTCGATGAAACCATTGGAGAAGCCGTTATTGACTAGAACCTGCCTTACCCTACAGAGTTCTTCGTCGACTTGCTTCCATTCTGAGCTGTGGCTGAGAGCACGGTCGACGTATGCGTTAACAACACTCCTCTTGTACCTGTCAGGGCAGTCGCTGTTGGCATTTAGGCACATTCCTATGTTTGTTTCCTTTGTGTAGACTGCAGTGTGGAAACCTCCGCCCTTTTCCATGACTGTTACATCTAGAAAAGGCAGCTTCCCATCCTTTTCCGTCTCGTAAGTGAAACGCAGCACGGAACTCTGCTCAAATGCCTCCTTCAGCTCCTGCAGATGTCTGACATCAGGTACCTGTGTAAAAATGTCGTCAACATACCTGCAGTATATGGCCGGTTTCAAGTTCATGTCGACTAAGACTTTTTGCTCGATGGTACCCATGTAGAAGTTTGCAAACAGGACACCTAGGGGAGAACCCATAGCGACCCCATCTACTTGCTTATACATATGCCCATCCGGGCTCAAGAAGGGTGCCTCTTTAGTACAAGCTTGGAGTAGTTTCCTCAGAATACTTTCTGGCATGTCAAGAGGAGTACAGGCTGGATCACGATACACTCTGTCGGCTATCATTCCGATTGTCTCGTCCACAGGTACGTTGGTAAACAGCGATTCTACGTCCAACGAGGCTCTTATCCCTGTGGCCCGTGCGCCCCGCAGTAAGTCCACAAATTCCTTTGGAGACTTCAGGCTGAAGGCGCAAGGAACATAAGGAGTCAGCAGGCCGTTGAGTCGCTTTGCCAATCTGTACGTGGGTGTGGGTATCTGGCTAATGATTGGCCGAAGTGGGTTTCCAGGCTTGTGCGTCTTGACATTTCCATACGCATATCCAGGTTTATATTCCCCAATGATCTTTGGCAGGTGGAGTCCGGATTTCTTGGCGTTCACAGTTTCGATCAGTTTGTTGACCTTTGCTTTTAATTCGGCTGTAGTGTCCTTCGTTACCCTTTGGAACTTAGTTTGGTCAGAGAGTATGATGTTCATTTTCGCCAGATATTCGTCTTTTTTAAGAATGACATATATTGGCGACTTGTCACCTCTCCTGACAACTATCTCCTTGTTCTCGCGAAGGCTTTTAGCTGCCGCTCTAAGCTCGGGGGACAGTATGGTGCTTCTGTAGTTGCCTCGATTCTTTCCTCCTTCTGCAATAAGTTCTGCTTGTAAGGTATCTTTGGTAGTGACCTTCTTTTGTGTCTCGAGGTCGAATATGTCGTCCAACAGAATTTCCAACTCCACTTTCCGGGCCATTTCACTCGGTCTGGACATAACATGACAGTTTATGCCCAGATTTAGGAGAGTGACTTGGTCCTCAGTGAGGTTAATTCCTGCAAGGTTCAGGAAGCCATCTCTTGGTCGTGGAATTGCCATAGGTCCTCCATATAATGTTGTTAGTTTCTTGATAATCCTTGTTTCAGTGCTGAGGTGATGTTGGTCTGTGAGGATGTCGAGGTGTTGTTCAATGCGGGTACGGATACTATGGTCGATGTTGCTATTTCTCCACTCGTTTGTAGCATGAAGTAGTTGCGTTTTTTTGTCTTTGATTTCATTCTCTGCCTTGTATATCTGATCACGAATCAGATCCTGGCGATATTTTATCGTGAAGGCTTGATTCCTTGCTGCTGGGTCGTGCACTTTAACATTAGTATATTTTGGTAGCAGTCTTTCCTGTAGACATATTTTATTAAATATGACCGAAAAAGTAAGATTAATAATTCTAACACGAATTTTCTCAATCTTTCGTACATTATGCTTCACTGTTGGAGGTAAATCAAAAATCACTTCTCCAAAATTCATTTTTATTTCTAGTCTGACGCGACACGGGCGCGTTTCGTAAAACTTATTACATTTTCAAAGACTTCACAAATACACAACTGATTAGAACTTGCATTTCCCTGATTTTATATCTACTTTTGAGTGAGGTGGGAAGGGTGATGTGGCATTACATTTGAGTGAGGTGGGAAGGATGATGTGGCATTAGAG